>NC_084744.1:34290727-34350727 GCF_033978785.1 Entelurus aequoreus | reverse complement strand
TAAAGGTGTAGTAGTAGAAGAGCAGGTAAAGGTGTAGTAGTAGAAGAGCATGTAAAGGTGTAGTAGTAGAAGAGCATGTAAAGGTGTAGTAGAAGAAGAGCAGGTAAAGGTGTAGTAGAAGAAGAGCAGGTAAAGGTGTAGTAGTAGAAGAGCAGGTAAAGGTGTAGTAGAAGAAGAGCAGGTAAAGGTGTAGTAGAAGAAGAACATGTGAAGGTGTAGTAGAAGAAGAGCATGTAAAGGTGTAGTAGAAGAGCATGTAAAGGTGTAGTAGAAAAAGAGCAGGTAAAGGTGTAGTGGTAGAAGAGCAGGTAAAGGTTTCGTAAAAGAAGAGCATGTAAAGGTGTAGTAAAAGAAGAGCATGTAAAGGTGTAGTAAAAGAAGAGCATGTAAAGGTGTAGTAAAAGAAGAGCAGGTAAAGGTGTAGTGGTAGAAGAGCAGATAAAGGTGTAGTAGTAGAAGAGCAGGTAAAGGTGTAGTAGAAGAAGAGCAGGTAAAGGTGTAGTAGAAGAAGAGCATGTAAAGGCGTAGTGCTGGAAGAGCATGTAAAGGCGTAGTGCTGGAAGAGCAGGTAAAGGTGTAGTAGAAGAAGAGCATGTAAAGGCGTAGTGCTGGAAGAGCATGTAAAGGCGTAGTAGAAGAAGAGCATGTAAAGGTGTAGTAGAAGAAGAGCAGGTAAAGGTGTAGTAGAAGAAGTGCATGTAAAGGTGTAGTAGAAGAAGTACATGTAAAGGTGTAGTAGTAAAAGAGCATGTAAAGGTGTAGTAGTAGTAGAAGAACAGGTAAAGGTGTAGTAGTAGAAGAGCAGGTAAAGGTGTAGTAGAAGAAGAGCATGTAAAGGTGTCGTAAAAGAAGAGCAGGTAAAGGTGTAGTAGAAGAAGAGCAGGTAAAGGTGTAGTAGAAGAAAAGCATGTAAAGGTGTAGTAGAAGAAGAGCATGTAAAGGTGTAGTAGAAGAAGAGCAGGTAAAGGTGTAGTGGTAGAAGAGCAGGTAAAGGTGTAGTGGTAGAAGAGCAGGTAAAGGTGTAGTGGTAGAAGAGCATGTAAAGGTGTCGTAAAAGAAGAGCATGTAAAGGTGTAGTAAAAGAAGAGCATGTAAAGGTGTAGTAAAAGAAGAGCATGTAAAGGTGTAGTAAAAGAAGAGCATGTAAAGGTGTAGTAGAAGAAGAGCAGGTAAAGGTGTAGTGGTAGAAGAGCAGGTAAAGGTGTAGTGGTAGAAGAGCAGATAAAGGTGTAGTAGTAGAAGAGCAGGTAAAGGTGTAGTAGAAGAAGAGCAGGTAAAGGTGTAGTGCTGGAAGAGCATGTAAAGGCGTAGTGCTGGAAGAGCATGTAAAGGCGTAGTAGAAGAAGAGCAGGTAAAGGTGTAGTAGTAGAAGAGCAGGTAAAGGTGTAGTAGAAGAAGAGCAGGTAAAGGTGTAGTAGAAGAAGTGCATGTAAAGGTGTAGTAGAAGAAGTGCATGTAAAGGTGTAGTAGTAGTAGAAGAACAGGTAAAGGTGTAGTAGTAGAAGAGCAGGTAAAGGTGTAGTAGGAGAAGAGCATGTAAAAGTGTAGTAGAAGAAGAGCAGGTAAAGGTGTAGTAGTAGAAGAGCATGTAAAGGTGTAGTAGTAGAAGAGCAGGTAAAGGCGTAGTAGAAGAAGAGCAGGTAAAGGCGTAGTAGAAGAAGAGCAGGTAAAGGCGTAGTAGTAAAAAGAGCAGGTAAAGGCGTAGTAGTAAAAAGAGCAGGTAAAGGTGTAGTGGTAGAAGAGCAGGTAAAGGTGTAGTGGTAGAAGAGCAGGTAAAGGTGTAGTGGTAGAAGAGCAGGTAAAGGTGTAGTAGAAGAAGAGCAGGTAAAGGTGTAGTAGAAGAAGAGCATGTAAAGGTGTAGTAGTAGAAGAGCAGGTAAAGGTGTAGTAGTAGAAGAGCAGGTAAAGGTGTAGTAGTAGAAGAGCAGGTAAAGGTGTAGTAGTAGAAGAGCAGGTAAAGGTGTAGTGCTGGAAGAGCATGTAAAGGCGTAGTAGTAGAAGAGCAGGTAAAGGCGTAGTAGAAGAAGAGCAGGTAAAGGCGTAGTAGAAGAAGAGCAGGTAAAGGCGTAGTACAAGAAGAGCATGTAAAGGCGTAGTAGAAGAAGAGCAGGTAAAGGCGTAGTGCTGGAAGAGCATGTAAAGGCGTAGTAGTAGAAGAGCAGGTAAAGGCGTAGTAGAAGAAGAGCAGGTAAAGGCGTAGTAGAAGAAGAGCAGGTAAAGGCGTAGTACAAGAAGAGCATGTAAAGGCGTAGTAGAAGAAGAGCAGGTAAAGGTGTAGTAGAAGAAGAGCATGTAAAGGTGTAGTAGTAGAAGAGCAGGTAAAGGTGTAGTAGAAGAAGAGCATGTAAAGGTGTAGTAGTAGAAGAGCATGTAAAGGTGTAGTAGAAGAAGAGCAGGTAAAGGTGTAGTAGAAGAAGAGCATGTAAAGGTGTAGTAGTAGAAGAGCAGGTAAAGGTGTAGTAGTAAAGAGCAGGTAAAGGTGTAGTAGAAGAAGAGCATGTAAAGGTGTAGTAGAAGAAGAGCATGTGAAGGTGTAGTAGAAGAAGAGCATGTAAAGGTGTAGTAGAAGAAGAGCATGTAAATGTGTAGTAGAAGAAGAGCATGTAAAGGTGTAGTAGAAGAAGGGCATGTAAAGGTGTAGTAGAAGAAGAGCAAGTAAAGGTGTAGTAGTAGAAGAGCAGGTAAAGGTGTAGTAGAAGAAGAGCATGTAAAGGTGTCGTAAAAGAAGAGCAGGTAAAGGTGTAGTAGAAGAAGAGCATGTAAAGGTGTAGTAGAAGAAGAGCATGTAAAGGTGTAGTAGAAGAAGAGCATGTAAAGGTGTAGTAGAAGAAGAGCATGTAAAGGTGTAGTAGAAGAAGAGCATGTAAAGGTGTAGTAGAAGAAGAGCAGGTAAAGGTGTCGTAAAAGAAGAGCAGGTAAAGGTGTAGTGGTAGAAGAGCAGGTAAAGGTGTCGTAAAAGAAGAGCATGTAAAGGTGTAGTAAAAGAAGAGCATGTAAAGGTGTAGTAGAAAAAGAGCAGGTAAAGGTGTAGTAGAAGAAGAGCATGTAAAGGCGTAGTAGTAGAAGAGCATGTAAAGGCGTAGTAGTAGAAGAGCATGTAAAGGCGTAGTGCTGGAAGAGCATGTAAAGGCGTAGTAGTAGAAGAGCATGTAAAGGCGTAGTAGTAGAAGAGCAGGTAAAAGCGTAGTAGTAGAAGAGCAGGTAAAGGTGTAGTAGAAGAAGAGCAGGTAAAGGTGTAGTAGAAGAAGAGCAGGTAAAGGTGTAGTAGAAGAAGAGCAGGTAAAGGTGTAGTAGAAGAAGAGCATGTAAAGGTGTAGTGGTAGAAGAGCAGGTAAAGGTGTAGTGGTAGAAGAGCAGGTAAAGGTGTAGTAGTAGAAGAGCAGGTAAAGGTGTAGTAGAAGAAGAGCAGGTAAAGGTGTAGTAGTAGAAGAGCATGTAAAGGCGTAGTAGTAGAAGAGCAGGTAAAGGCGTAGTAGTAGAAGAGCAGGTAAAGGCGTAGTAGAAGAAGAGCAGGTAAAGGCGTAGTAGAAGAAGAGCAGGTAAAGGCGTAGTAGAAGAAGAGCAGGTAAAGGTGTAGTAGAAGAAGAGCAGGTAAAGGTGTAGTAGAAGAAGAGCATGTAAAGGTGTAGTAGTAGAAGAGCATGTAAAGGTGTAGTAGAAGAAGAGCAGGTAAAGGTGTAGTAGAAGAAGAGCAGGTAAAGGTGTAGTAGTAGAAGAGCATGTAAAGGTGTAGTAGAAGAAGAGCAGGTAAAGGTGTAGTAGAAGAAGAGCAGGTAAAGGTGTAGTAGAAGAAGAGCAGGTAAAGGTGTGGTAGAAGAAGAGCAGGTAAAGGTGTAGTAGTAGAAGAGCATGTAAAGGTGTAGTAGTAGAAGAGCATGTAAAGGTGTAGTAGTAGAAGAGCAGGTAAAGGTGTAGTGGTAGAAGAGCAGGTAAAGGTGTAGTGGTAGAAGAGCATGTAAAGGTGTAGTGGTAGAAGAGCAGGTAAATGTGTAGTAGAAGAAGAGCAGGTAAATGTGTAGTAGTAGAAGAGCAGGTAAAGGTGTAGTGGTAGAAGAGCAGGTAAAGGTGTAGTAGAAGAAGAGCATGTAAAGGTGTAGTAGAAGAAGAGCATGTAAAGGTGTAGTGCTGGAAGAGCATGTAAAGGCGTAGTAGAAGAAGAGCAGGTAAAGGCGTAGTGGTAGAAGAGCAGGTAAAGGTGTAGTAGAAGAAGAGCAGGTAAAGGTGTAGTAGAAGAAGAGCAGGTAAAGGTGTAGTAGAAGAAGAGCAGGTAAAGGTGTAGTAGAATAAGAGCAGGTAAAGGTGTAGTAGAATAAGAGCAGGTAAAGGTGTAGTAGAATAAGAGCATGTAAAGGTGTAGTAGAAGAAGAGCATGTAAAGGTGTAGTAGAAGAAGAGCATGTAAAGGTGTAGTAGAAGAAGAGCATGTAAAGGTGTAGTAGAAGAAGAGCAGGTAAAGGTGTAGTAGAAGAAGAGCATGTAAAGGTGTCGTAAAAGAAGAGCAGGTAAAGGTGTAGTAAAAGAAGAGCAGGTAAAGGTGTAGTAGAAGAAGAGCAGGTAAAGGTGTAGTAGAAGAAGAGCATGTAAAGGTGTCGTAAAAGAAGAGCAGGTAAAGGTGTAGTAGAAGAGCATGTAAAGGTGTAGTAGTAGAAGAGCATGTAAAGGTGTAGTGGTAGAAGAGCAGGTAAAGGTGTCGTAAAAGAAGAGCATGTAAAGGTGTAGTAAAAGAAGAGCAGGTAAAGGTGTAGTAGAAGGTAAAGGTGTAGTAGAAGGTAAAGGTGTAGTAGAAGGTAAAGATGTAGTAGAAGGTAAAGAGGTGACAAACCATCAGACAAAACTTCATAAGCTTCTGACAGCTCCTTGAACTTCTTCTCAGCATCCTCCTTGTTGTCTGGGTTCTTATCAGGGTGCCACTTCAGGGCCAGCTTCCTGTACCTGGAACACACACATCATGAAGGAGCTACACACATCATGAAGGAGCTACACACATGATGAAGGAGCTACACACATGATGAAGGAGCTACACACATGATGAAGGAGCTACACCCATGATGAAGGAGCTACACACATGTGGATGATGAAGGAGCTACACACATCATGAAGGAGCTACACACATCATGAAGGAGCTACACACATGATGAAGGAGCTACACACATCATGAAGGAGCTACACACATGATGAAGGAGCTACACACATGATGGAGCTACACACATGATGAAGGAGCTACACACATGATGAAGGAGCTACACACATGATGAAGGAGCTACACACATGATGAAGGAGCTACACACATGTGGATGATGAAGGAGGTACACACATGTGGATGATGAAGGAGGTACACACATGTGGATGATGGAGGTACACACATGATGAATGAGGTACACACATGTGGATGATGAAGGAGGTACACACATGTGGATGATGGAGGTACACACATGTGGATGATGGAGGTACACACATGTGGATGATGGAGGTACACACATGTGGATGATGGAGGTACACACATGATGAATGAGGTACACACATGTGGATGATGAAGGAGGTACACACATGTGGATGATGAAGGAGTTACACACATGTGGATGAAGGAGGTACACACATGTGCATGATGAAGGAGGAACACACATGTGGATGATGAAGGAGGTACACACATGTGGATCATGAAGGAGGTACACACATGTGGATGATGGAGGTACACACATGATGAATGAGGTACACACATGTGGATGATGAAGGAGGTACACACATGTGGATGATGGAGGTACACACATGTGGATGATGGAGGTACACACATGTGGATGATGGAGGTACACACATGTGGATGATGGAGGTACACACATGATGAATGAGGTACACACATGTGGATGATGAAGGAGGTACACACATGTGGATGATGAAGGAGTTACACACATGTGGATGAAGGAGGTACACACATGTGCATGATGAAGGAGGAACACACATGTGGATGATGAAGGAGGTACACACATGTGGATCATGAAGGAGGTACACACTAGGGCTGAACGATTTATCGTTTTCAGATCGAAATTGCGATTTCAGAAGTCTCAATCTTGAGATCGTGAAGGCTTCGGTTTTAGACGAACGTTATTTAGCTCTCCTGGCTGACATGTCTGTTGTGTATATGCAGCCTGCTCGTGCTACTCTCATGCCTTGTCAAACTCACCAATCAGAAGTGGTAAACTACTTGTGAGCAGGGCATGCCGTCACGCTAACCAATCAGAGGCGGCCATTGACGAGGCTACCGCGTACACGCCCACTAACAACTTTGGTGAAGAAACAAACGTCCTGGAGGAAATGGCTGCTGCCGCCGGGTCAGAAGTGGAGGAGGATTTAGTTTTAATACAGAAGAAGAGCAGCACGTCTGTCATTTGGGACTACTTCGGTTTCGAAACTTCAGATGTGCATCAGAAACAGGTACTTTGTAAAACTTGTCGGGCCAAAGTCGCCACATCCCAAGGCAACACGACTAATTTATTCCGGCACTTGAAAAATCACCACCGGCAGTTACACGACGAATGTATGACCAAAAAGTCCGGTGAAAAGTCAACCCCGAGCGATTCAGCCCATTGTAGCAAACATACCACAATTACAGCGTCGTTTGCCAGTTTTTTTGCCATGTTCTATTGTTAACAGAATAGATGTGCAATATTTGGGTGCTGCTAAGCGGTAAATGAATGACCCACCTATTTTAATGTCTGACATATTTTTCAGAAGGGCAGAGGTTGGGTCATTTTGTTTTTGTAATAGTATTTTCTTTATTACCATTACTTTTCAATTTCACTTTAAAATATTGTTCAGGTTTCTTCCAGGGTTGAATAAAGTACTTGAATTGCTGCTATAGATGTTGATAGGCTAGCTCTCTTGAGCCATAAAAGACTGACCTACCTACTTGAGTATAAGACTGTTTACATAAGGTCAGGATCCTTTTTTTCCTTTATTGAAGTTGTTGAATTTTGTTTTTCTTATTATATATTAAGCATTGCTTTTTGTGTTGGAATTGTTTTGTATTTTATTTAACTTAAACTTTTTTATTTATCTTAACATAATTAAGGTTTTTGTACTGGTTTTAGTTCTTTAGTTTTAATAACTGCTGTTGGTCAAGAACTTTGGAGAATGTACATGCATGTTTCTTAATAAATACATGTTTGAAGCAATTCTTACCTTTTAGTATTCATCCTTGCATTACATAGCATTTAATGTTTTCATGGTATATCATTTTTTGTCATGTTTTAAATCTGTTACTGTTACTGAAGCTTGATTTGAAAAGAAATCGTGAGTCAAAATCGAAATCGCAATTTCTGTCAGAAAAATCGTGATCAGATTTTTTCCTGAAATCGTTCAGCCCTAGTACACACATGTGGATCATGAAGGAGGTACACACATGTGGATCATGAAGGAGGTACACACATGTGGATCATGAAGGAGGTACACACATGTGGATCATGAAGGAGGTACACACATGTGCATGATGAAGGAGGTACACACATGTGGATCATGAAGGAGGTACACACATGTGGATCATGAAGGAGGTACACACATGTGCATGATGGAGGTACACACATGTGCATGATGAAGGAGGTACACACATGTGCATGATGAAGGAGGTACACACATGTGGATGATGAAGGAGGTACACACATGTGGATGATGAAGGAGGTACACACATGTGCATGATGAAGGAGGTACACACATGTGCATGATGAAGGAGGTACACACATGTGGATGATGAAGGAGGTACACACATGTGCATGATGAAGGAGGTACACACATGTGCATGATGAAGGAGGTACACACATGTGCATGATGAAGGAGGTACACACATGTGGATGATGAAGGAGGTACACACATGTGGCTGATGAAGGAGGTACACACATGTGCATGATGAAGGAGGTACACACATGTGCATGATGAAGGAGGTACACACATGTGGATGATGAAGGAGGTACACACATGTGGATTATGAAGGAGGTACACACATGTGCATGATGAAGGAGGTACACACATGTGCATGATGAAGGAGGTACACACATGTGCATGATGAAGGAGGTACACACATGTGCATGATGAAGGAGGTACACACATGTGCATGATGGAGGTACACACATGTGCATGATGAAGGAGGTACACACATGTGCATGATGAAGGAGGTACACACATGTGCATGATGAAGGAGGTACACACATGTGGATGATGAAGGAGGTACACACATGTGGATGAAGGAGGTACACACATGTGGATCATGAAGGAGGTACACACATGTGGATCATGAAGGAGGTACACACATGTGGATGATGGAGGTACACACATGTGGATGATGAAGGAGGTACACACATGTGGATGATGAAGGAGGTACACACATGTGGATGATGAAGGAGGTACACACATGTGGATGATGAAGGAGGTACACACATGTGGATGATGAAGGAGGTACACACATGTGGATGATGAAGGAGGTACACACATGTGGATGATGAAGGAGGTACGCACATGTGGATGATGAAGGAGGTACACACATGTGGATGATGAAGGAGGTACACACATGTGGATCATGAAGGAGGTACGCACATGTGGATGATGAAGGAGGTACACACATGTGGATGATGAAGGAGGTACACACATGTGGATGATGAAGGAGGTACACACATGTGGATGATGAAGGAGCTACACGCATGTGGATCATGAAGGAGCTACACACATGTGCATGATGAAGGAGGTACACACATGTGGATCATGAAGGAGGTACACACATGTGGATGATGAAGGAGGTACACACATGTGGATCATGAAGGAGGTACACACATGTGCATGATGAAGGAGGTACACACATGTGGATGATGAAGGAGGTACACACATGTGGATGATGGAGGTACACCCATGTGGATCATGAAGGAGGTACACACATGTGGATGATGAAGGAGGTACACACATGTGCATGATGAAGGAGGTACACACATGTGGATGATGAAGGAGGTACACACATGTGGATGATGAAGGAGCTACACACATGTGGATCATGAAGGAGCTACACACATGTGGATCATGAAGGAGCTACACACATGTGGATCATGAAGGAGGTACACACATGTGCATGATGAAGGAGGTACAACACCACACACACACATGTGGATGAAGGAGGTACAACACCACACACAAACATGTGGATGAAGGAGGTACAACACCACACACACACATGTGGATGAAGGAGGAGGTACAACACCACACACACACATGTGGATGAAGGAGGTACAACACCACACACACACATGTGGATGAAGGAGGTACAACACCACACACACACATGTGGATGAAGGAGGAGGTACAACACCACACACACACATGTGGATGAAGGAGGAGGTACAACACCACACACACACATGTGGATGAAGGAGGAGGTACAACACCACACACACACATGTGGATGAAGGAGGTACAACACCACACACACACATGTGGATGAAGGAGGTACAACACCACACACACACATGTGGATGAAGGAGGTACAACACCACACACACACATGTGGATGAAGGAGGTACAACACCACACACACATGTGGAAGAAGGAGGTATGTTGTACCTCCTTCATTATTTTGACTTACTAAATGACTAAGTCAAAATATTGACTTACTTACTAACACACACACACAGACTCGGTATGTGCAAGTCATTGTTTATGTTGTCAATGTCTCGCTGAAAAACATTTTTATTCCTGAATAATAAATAAATGTCATTTTTACGCTTTCTTGATGTCGTCTGCAGGCGCATCTCTGCGCACTCCCAGGACCTGGTAGTAGTCCACCATGGCTGACGGGACCTAGGAGCACAGGTTGCCGGTTAGAGTCCACATCTCGCAAATCCAGACAAGGCTCAAAATCCCTTCATTTTAAGGCGGGAATGATCCAGATGAGCTGAAATGCTAGCATGCTAATGTTGGCCCGATAACAGGAACAGTTGGCGTATAAAAATCTAGGAATTTTTAGGTTTACATTAAAAAAAGTACTAGCGTAAAATGTTGGAATGCTAACGTTAGCGTTACATAACATTTGAACAAACTCCTAACATGACGCAAAGTATTAAAAGCCATGAGTTTTAGGTTTAAATGAATAAAATGAACACAAATGTTGACGTAAAACTTAAATGCCAACGTTAGCATGCTAATGTAAACATGATAATATAAGAAAAGTTAGCATAATTATAAGATGGCGTCCAGTATTAAAAGTCATGACCTTTGGGATTAAATTAATACAATTAACTATATGTTAGCATAATACCTTCGCATGGTAACGTTAACATGCTAACTTGAGAAAAGTTAACACTCTTCTACGACGGTTTCAAGTATCAAAAGCCATGATTTTTAGGTTTAAACAAAACTGTGTAAAAGAGCTATCCTAAAACATTAGCATGCTTCATAGCTTGTTACAATGGGAACAGTTAGCATACTTATAAGATGGTGGCAAAAATCTAAATACATGAGTTTTAGTTTCTAATTAATCATATTAGCAGAAATGCTGGCAGAAAACATTAGTATGCTATCGTTAGCAAGCCAACAAAAGAGGTTACTACATTCCTAAAATGGCGCAAAGTATCAAAATTCATTATTTTTAGATTTCGACAAATAAAATTTGCTAAAATTCTTCCATTATACATTAGCATGCCAACATTAGCGTGTTTTTATGGGAACAGTTAGCATACTTGCAAGATGGAGAGAAGTCTCAAAAGCCATTGATTTTAGGTTCAATTCATCCAAATGAGCTAAAATGCTAGTATGAAATGTTAGCATGATAACATAGGAATAGTTAGCATACTCTTAAAATGGTATTAAAAACTGACCTTTTAATTTTTTGTTCAAATAAAAAGCAAAAAATAACAGCATAAAATGTTGAAATGCTAACATTAGCATAACATAAAAAAATTGAACATACTTCTGAGGTGACACCGGGTACCAAAAGCCATGACTTTTAGGTTTGAATAAATAAAATGAACAAAAATGCTAACATAAAATGTTCTCATGCTAATGTAAACATAATAGCATAAGAAAAAATAGCATACTTCTAAGCTGGTATCAAGTATCAAAAGTGATCTTTAGGTTTAAATGAATACATTTAGCTAAAATGCTAATATAATACCTCCGCATGCTAACATTACCATGCTAATGTGGGATGTGTTAAAATTCTTGTAAGATGGCTTCAAGCATCAAAAGCAACCACTTTTAGATTTAAACAAATAAAAATAGATACAAATTCAAACATTAACATGCTAACATTTACCTGCTAATATTAGCATGCGAATCCATGGTTGTTTTTTTTTAGGTTAAAATGAATAAACTCGGCAAAAAATGCTAGCATAAAACGTTAGCATGCTCAAGAGTCAGAATGCTAACACCAAGTTAGCATACTTCTTGGATGGCGACATGTATCGAAATCCATGGTTTTGTAGGGTTTAAACCTGTATAGGAAATGAGCTAAAATGCAAGAAGTCACGGAGTCGCAACGTCAGTCTCCAATTTACGGCCAGTCCCGTCATAATGTGTTTAAGAGCGAAGGAAAACAGGTTTTTAAATGCGGGCTAAACACTAATTGAACGTAATTACTGTTAGTTGTAGGGAAAATGTTCAACTTGTATACAAATATATATATATCAATACATTAATATTGAAGAAAAAAGGGAAATTGTCCTACATTTGGTCACGGCAGCCACCGCGCTGAAATAAACAAAACACTCAAACAACAACGGTTGTTTGTTTTTGCACATTTTTAAACACGCAAGATAGCAAAACGTCTTCAAATGTGGACAATAATAGTAATAACAATAATAATAATAATAATCCGATGGTTAGCATAGCGGTTAGCTTGCGGGCTAGCCAGCAGTTAGCAGCCCGCTAGCTCAGCGCCAATGACGTCACGTCACGTTTACCTGAAACGACGTTGTCGTCTGACGTTGGACAAAAGTGATTTAGTGAGGTTGTTTGTAAAAAAAAAAAAAAAAAAGAAGAAGCTTTAAACGCAGAGCGGCTTCTTCTTCTTCTTCTCGCCACAACAAACTGCAGCTTGTCGGATTAGTCGCAGCGTCATGGCAGCAAGGCTTCTTCGTCTGCTGCTGGGGGAGGATTTACACACGCCAGCCGCACACTGACACCCGCTGGACACAGATGGTACTGCAGCCACTGGACACAGATGGTACTGCAGCCCAACAATGCTTTTTTTCTCCAAAGGAAAATAACTTCGACTTTTTTTTCTTATGACAACGACTTTTTATTTCATAATTCGGCCTTTTATCTCATAATTATGACATTCTGTGGGGTATTTGCATTAGTTTTTCACTGTCAAACACAGGCTTCAGTGGAGATTAATTTGGATTTAGACAAACTTTAGGGAAATTGTTCAAAATAATAATTTATTGTAATTAATGTTTTATTCGCGGCGTGGCGAAGTTGGTAGAGTGGCAATCGGAGGGTTGCTGGTTACTGGGGTTCAATCCCCGCCTTCCACCATCCTAGTGACGTCCGTTGTGTCCTTGGGCAAGACACTTCACCCTTGCTCCTGATGAGTGGTGGTTATTGCCTTGCATGGCAGCTCCCTCCATCAGTGTGTGAATGTGGAAATACTGTCAAAGCGCTTTGAGTACCTTGAAGGTAGAAAAGCGCTATACAAGTATAACCCATTTATCATTTATTATTTAATATTATTATTTGTTATTTAATTTAATTTATTGTATTATTTATTATTACATTTTATTTATGTATTTATTTAATTGTCTTTTTTGAACACTGAATTTATGTTTATTTTTTATTTTTATTGAAAATAATAATTTATTTCAATTAATTTTGTATTATTTTATATTTGTATTATTTATTAATTTTGTATTATTTTATAATTGTATTATTTATTGTTATTTAATTTATTTTATTTTTATACTTATTTGTATTATTTATTTATGTATTATTTTATAATTATTATTTTATTACTTAATTAATTTAATAATAATAATTTGTCTTTTTTGGACATTTATGTACCTAGTTTTTTTATTTCATTTTCAAAATAATAATTCATTTTAATTAATTTTTTATTATTTAATGATTTATTATCTAATTTTATTTATTTTATTTTATTATGTGTTTATTTATTTATTTATTATTATTATTTAATTAATTTAATAATAATACTTTGTTTTTTGGACACTAAATTTATGTACCTGTTTTTTTAAAATTTCCTATTCAAAATAATTTTTTTTAAATAATTTTATATTTGTATTATTTACTATAATTATTTATTATGTTATTGTTATTTTATTATTTAATTAATTTAATAATAATAATTTGTCTTTTTTGGACATTTATGTACCTATTTTTTTATTTCATATTCAAAATAATAATTAATTTTAATTAATTTTTTTTATTATTTAATGATTTATTATCTAATTTTATTTTATTATTATGAGTTTATTTATTTATGTATTTATCCTTATTATTTAATTAATTTAATAATAATTTGTTTTTTGGACACTAAATTTATGTCCCTGTTTTCTAAAATTTCCTATTCAAAATAATTTTTGTATTATTCTATATTTGTATTATTTACTATAATTATTTATTATTTTATTGTTATTTTATTATTTAATTAATTTAATAATAATAATTTGTCTTTTTTGGACATTTATGTACCTATTTTTTTATTTCATATTGAAAATAGTAATTTATTTAAATAAATGTTGTATTATTTTATTATTTATTTATTTATGTATTAATTAATTTGTTATTTTATAATTATTATTTTGTTCTATAATTAACTTGTGGCGGAAGAAGGCCTCTGCCAAACGTTCCCAGCATACCCTCTCTAAACATTTGGGCCTGCCAGGTGTGTCCGGCATTCTCCCCCGCCACCTGATCTAACTCACCACCACGTGGTGATCAGTTGACCCTCTTAAAGAGAGTGTCCAAGACATGTGCTCGCATATCTGATGATACAACTCAATATCCTGACAACCAGATTCAACCTGGCGGCTGAGGCACTTGCCTTTGACTGCTACCCAGTCTTAATGTTACAGAACTCACATGGATCCCTCTGCATGTGGTGGGTCTGCGCTTGGAGGTCCGGTTCCACGTCCCTCTTTTGGGCTGGGCCCTGGCGGCCTCCATGGAGGTGCTGGTTGACAAGCCCCCGTCCTCCAGGGTGGTATCTCTCCGGCAACATTGCTCCTTGGATCATTGGGGTGCTCACCCCCACATTCATGAATACATATGAAAAACATGAATTGTGCCAAGTGCACACCTTTTGTGGTGACCTTAAAACTGCTAAGTTGGCTGAATTTTACTGTCAAAAAGCACTTTTCTATTTACAGTAAAATAAACGTTTATTAGTCAAATTATGGCAACTGAACTGCCAGTTTTTTTTTACCGTAAAAAATCAGCAGTACTGTACTCAATATAACATAACGACAATAATAATAATAACAATAAATAAATAAGAATATAAGTACAATCTACATAAAATATATATATATATAATAAAAATCATTAAAAAAGATAAAAGTATATATAAGAATATAAGTACAATCTACATAAACTATGTATTTATGTATATACCATATAAATATTGACTTATTGTCTTGGGTGTAATGTTTACTGGAGTGACGTGCCTATTGTTGTTGTCATGGCAACAGAAGACTAATACAAAAGTCATGTTTACAGCGATGACTTTATTATTGATGGAATGTGATGATTGGAGTTACTTGAGAAGCTTAGCAGTTGCCATGGAGGTCATGGTCGTCATGGTGATGGTCGGCACGGTGATGTCCCTGAAGATGGGCTGAGAGACCCCCCCGTACGACACTTTGTTCTCACTCAGTGTGCCGATGATCATGCCACGCATTTCCCGACTGGCATCACCTCGCACCGTCAGCAGCGCCTGGATGTGATCCTCCCTGAAATTATTATTATTATTATTATTAATATCATAATTTCTCTACTGGCATCACCTCGCACCGTCAGCAGCGCCTGGATGTGATCCTCCCTGAAATTATTATCATTATTATTATTAATATCATAATTTCCCGACTGGCATCACCTCGCACCGTCAGCAGCGCCTGGATGTGATCCTCCCTGAAATTATTATTATTATTATTATTAATATCATCATTTCTCTACTGGCATCACCTCGCACCGTCAGCAGCGCCTGGATGTGATCCTCCCTGAAATTATTATTATTATTATTATTAATATCATCATTTCTCTACTGGCATCACCTCGCACCGTCAGCAGCGCCTGGATGGGATCCTCCCTGAAATTATTATTATTATTAATATTATTATATCCATGCTCTGTGTATATATTATGAATATTATTCTATCCATAATCCCTGTAAATAGTTGTATTATCATACCATCCAGTGTGTAAATATTAATATTAGTATCATATTCATGAATGTAAATATTAATATTAGTATTATTATATTCATGAATGTAAATATAATTATTTGTATTATATTCATGAATGTAAATATTAATATTAGTATTATTATATTCATGAATGTAAATATAATTATTTGTATTATATTCATGAATGTAAATATTAATATTAGTATTATTATATTCATGAATGTAAATATAATTATTTGTATTATATTCATGAATGCAAATATTAATATTAGTATTATTATATTCATGAATGTAAATATAAATATTATTATTATTGTATTCATGAATGTACAAATAAATGTTAGTACTATTATTATATTCATGAATGTAAATATAAATATTATATTCATGAATGTAAATATTAATATTATATTCATACATGTAAATACACTTATTGGTATTATTATATTCATACATGTAAATACACTTATTAGTATTATTATATTCATGAATGTAAATATAAATATTAGTATTGTTGTATTCATGAATGTAAATATAAATATTAGTATTATTATATTCATGAATGTAAATATAAATATATCAGTATTATTATATTTATGAATGTAAAAATAAATATTAATGTTATATTCATGAATGTAAATATAAATATTAGTATTATTATATTCATGAATGTAAATATTAATAATAATATATTCATAAATGTAAATATACATATTATATTCATGAATGCAAATATTAATATAAGTATTATATTCATGAATGTAAATATAAATATTAGTATTATTATATTCATGAATGTAAACATAAATATTATATTCATGAATGTAAATATTACTATTATCATATTCATACATGTAAATACACTTATTAGTATTATTATATTCATGAATGTAAATATAAATATTAGTATTATTGTATTCATGAATGTAAAAATAAATGTTAGTATTATTATATTCATGAATGTAAATATAAATATTATATTCATGAATGTAAATATTAATATTATATTCATACATGTAAATACACTTATTGGTATTATTATATTCATACATGTAAATACACTTATTAGTATTATTATATTCATGAATGTAAATATAAATATTAGTATTGTTGTATTCATGAATGTAAATATAAATATTAGTATTATTATATTCATGAATGTAAATATAAATATTAGTATTATTATATTAATGAATGTAAAAATAAATATTCATATTATATTCATGAATGTAAATATAAATATTAGTATTATTATATTCATGAATGTAAATATAAATATTAGTATCATTATATTCATGAATTTAAATATTAATAATATATTCATAAATGTAAATATACATATTATATTCATGAATGCAAATATTAATATTATTTTCATGAATGTAAATATAAATATTAGTATTATTATATTCATGAATGTAAACATAATTATATTCATGAATGTAAATATTACTATTATCATATTCATACATGTAAATACACTTATTAGTATTATTATATTCATGAATGTAAATATAAATATTAGTATTGTTGTATTCATGAATGTAAAAATAAATGTTAGTATTATTATATTCATGAATGTAAATATAACTATTATATTCATGAATGTAAATATTAATATTATATTCATACATGTAAATACACTTATTAGTATTATTATATTCATACATGTAAATACACTTATTAGTATTATTATATTCATGAATGTAAATATAAATATTAGTATTGTTGTATTCATGAATGTAAATATAAATATTAGTATTATTATATTCATGAATGTAAATATAAATATATTAGTATTATTATATTTATGAATGTAAAAATAAATATTAATATTATAGTCATGAATGTAAATATAAATATTAGTATTATTATATTCATGAATGTAAATATTAATAATAACATATTCATAAATGTAAATATACATATTATATTCATGAATGCAAATATTAATATAAGTATTATATTTATGAATGTAAATATAAATATTAGTATTATTATATTCATGAATGTAAACATAAATATTGTATTCATGAATGTAAATATTACTATTATCATATTCATACATGTAAATACACTTATTGTATTATTATATTCATGAATGTAAATATAAATATTATTATAATATTAATGAATGTAAATATTTATAATATATTCACAAATGTAAATATACATATTATATTTATGAATGCAAATATTAGTATTATATTCATGAATGTAAATATAAATAGTATTATTATATTCATACATGTAAATATACATATTAGTATTATTATATTCATGAATGTAAATACTCATATTATATTCATGCATGTAAATATAAATATTATATTCATGATTGTAAATATAAATATTAGTATTATATTCATGAATGTAAATATAAATATTAGTATTATATTCATAAATGTAAATACAAAATATTACGATTATTATATTCATGAATGTAAATACAAATTAGTATTATTATATTCATGAATGTAAATATAAATATTAGTATTATTATATTCATAAATGTAAATATAAATATTAGTATTATATTTATGAATGTAAATATAAATATTAGTATTATTGTATTCATGAATTTAAATATAAATATTAGTATTATATTCATAAATGTAAATATAAATATTAGTATTATATTTATGAATGTAAATATAAATATTAGTATTGTTATAGTCATGAATGTAAATATAAATATTAGTATTATCATATTCATGAAATTAGTGTTGTACTTGATATCAAAGTATTTGTATTTGAAAGTATTGTTGTAGCTGATACCAGGGTATTTGTAGCTGCTATCAGAGTATTTGAAAGTAGTGTAATACCTGATATCAGGGTATATGAAAGTAGTGTAATACCTGATATCAGGGTATATTAAAGTAGTGTAATACCTGATATCAGGGTATATGAAAGTAGTGTAACACCTGATATCAGGGTACATGAAAGTAGTGTAATACCTGATATCAGAGTATATGAAAGTAGTGTAATACCTGATATCAGAGTATATGAAAGTAGTGTAATACCTGATATCAGAGTATATGAAAGTAGTGTAATACCTGATATCAGGGTATATGAAAGTAGTGTAATACCTGATATCGGGTATAAGAAAGTAGTGTAATACCTGATATCAGAGTATATGAAAGTAGTGTAATACCTGATATCATGGTATATGAAAGTAGTGTAATACCTGATATCAGAGTATATGAAAGTAGTGTAATACCTGATATCAGGGTATATGAAAGTAGTGTAATACCTGATATCGGGGTATATGAAAGTAGTGTAATACCTGATATCAGAGTATATGAAAGTAGTCTAATACCTGATATCAGGGTATATGAAAGCAGTGTAATACCTGATATCAGAGTATATGAAAGTAGTGTAATACCTGATATCGGGGTATATGAAAGTAGTGTAATACCTGATATCGGGGTATATGAAAGTAGTGTAATACCTGATATCGGGGTATATAAAAGTAGTGTAATACCTGATATCAGGGTATAAGAAAGTAGTGTAATACCTGATATCATGGTATATGAAAGTAGTGTAATACCTGATATCAGGGTATATGAAAGTAGTGTAATACCTGATATCAGGGTATATGAAAGTAGTGTAATACCTGATATCATAGTATATGAAAGTAGTGTAATACCTGATATCAGAGTATATGAAAGTAGTGTGATACCTGATATCATGGTATATGAAAGTAGTGTAACACCTGATATCAGAGTATATGAAAGTAGTGTAATACCTGATATCAGGGTATATGAAAGTAGTGTAATACCTGATATCAGAGTATATGAAAGTAGTGTAATACCTGATATCGGGGTATATGAAAGTAGTGTAATACCTGATATCAGAGTATATGAAAGTAGTGTAATACCTGATATCAGGGTATATGAAAGCAGTGTAATACCTGATATCAGAGTATATGAAAGTAGTGTAATACCTGATATCGGGGTATATGAAAGTAGTGTAATACCTGATATCGGGGTATATGAAAGTAGTGTAATACCTGATATCAGGGTATATAAAAGTAGTGTAATACCTGATATCAGGGTATAAGAAAGTAGTGTAATACCTGATATCATGGTATATGAAAGTAGTGTAATACCTGATATCAGGGTATATGAAAGTAGTGTAATACCTGATATCGGGTATAAGAAAGTAGTGTAATACCTGATATCAGAGTATATGAAAGTAGTGTAATACCTGATATCAGAGTATATGAAAGTAGTGTAATACCTGATATCAGAGTATATGAAAGTAGTGTAATACCTGATATCAGGGTATATGAAAGTAGTGTAATACCTGATATCAGGGTATATGAAAGTAGTGTAATACCTGATATCAGAGTATATGAAAGTAGTGTAATACCTGATATCAGGGTACATGAAAGTAGTGTAATACCTGATATCAGGGTATATGAAAGTAGTGTAATACCTGATATCAGAGTATATGAAAGTAGTGTAATACCTGATATCAGGGTACATGAAAGTAGTGTAATACCTGATATCAGAGTATATGAAAGTAGTGTAATACCTGATATCAGAGTATATGAAAGTAGTGTAATACCTGATATCGGGGTATATGAAAGTAGTGTAATACCCGATATCAGGGTATATGAAAGTAGTGTAATACCTGATATCAGAGTATATGAAAGTAGTGTAATACCTGATATCGGGGTATTTGAAAGTAGTGTAATACCTGATATCAGGGTATATGAAAGTAGTGTAATACCTGATATCAGGGTATTTGGAGACCAAGGTGGTGACTTCCAGGAAGAGCAGAGTGGGGTCAGTGAGTTTGAAGACTTCAGCGATGGCAACAATGGCCCCACAGAGACGCTCCGTGTCTGATCCCTGCAACACCAACACATTGGACTGCTAATACCGTACATGTATGGTATCACTATGTATCAGAATATGGTATCGGTATATAATAACCGAAGAGATGACTGACAGCAGCAAGTTCGGTGAAGAGGAAGTTGAACGGCTGATATGTGTACGGTATCAGTATGTATCAGTGTTTACTGACAGAAGCCAGTTTGGTAAACAGGAAGTTGAACGGCTGATATGTGTACGGTATCAGTATGTATCAGTGTTTACTGACAGCAGCAAGTCTAGTAAACAGGAAGTTGAACTGCTGATATGTGTACGGTATCAGTATGTATCAGTGTTTACTGACAGCAGCAAGTCTAGTAAACAGGAAGTTGAACTGCTGATATGTGTACGGTATCAGTATGTATCAGTGTTTACTGACAGCAGCCAGTTTGGTAAACAGGAAGTTGAACTGCTGAGCCTCTTTGATCATCCTGTCTGCTCCCTCCCTCCTCTCATCAGCGTTCTTGAACGTGATCCTCTTCTGCATGACAGCCTTGATGTAGTCCACCACCACCCTGCGCAGGGCCTCACCCGTCATCTCCTGCACACACCACACCTCACTCAGGGGCCACAAAGTCACCCTCATCTCCCGCACACACCACACCTCACTCAGGGGCCACAAAGTCACCCTCAGGGGCCCGCAGCACATTCTTAAAATATTTTTTAAAAAAACATAACAAAGTGGAATAAAAGACAAGTAAGAATAAAACGTTAGAATGTTGACTTTAAAACATTTCTCAAAAAATAAAGTATTAAAATCAATGTTGTTATGAATTTTTGACATATTTTAGACATCAAATACTTCACATCAAATATTACACTTTGACATATTTTCGGGGGAAAATATTGCATATTTTGTGTTTTTGCCTTAAAAAATGTATATATAATAAAAAAAAAATATATATATAATTGACTAATAGATCTGAAGTTGATTTGGAGTTATAAGTGTTAAAAGTAAAAATAATAATAATAATAAAAATAATACATAAGTTATAATTAACACTTTTTTAAGTTGGACTTTTAAAAAACAAAAAAACAAACAAAACAAAAAATATAATTTCTCAAAAAATAATAATGTATTAAAATCAATGTTATTATGAATTATTGACATATTTAAGACTCCAAATACTTCACATCAAATATTACACTTTGACATTTTGGGGGGGGGGGGGGGGAATAGCATATGTAGATTTTTTTGCCATAAAAAATGGTTTATTTGCCAAAAAGACGTAACACAAACACATTTAAAAAACCTTTAAAAAACCAACAACAAAAAAAAGTGTTAAAAGTCCAAATATATAAATGTATTAGCTATTTTTAACACTTTTTTAGTGGGACCTTTAAAAAACAAACAAAATAAATAAATACTATAATTTCTCAAAAAATAATAATGTTATTATGAATTATTGACATATTTAAAACTCCAAATACTTCACATCAAATATTACACTTTGACATTTTTGGGGGGAAAATATTGCATATTTTGTGTTTTTGCCAAAAAAAAAAAAAAAAAGGTTTTCTTTGCCAAAAAGGCGTAACACAAATTTAAAAAACCTTTAAAAAAACAAACTACAAAAACTATAATTTCTCAAAAAATAATAATGTATTAAAATCAATGTTATTATGAATTATTGACATATTTAAGACTCCAAATACTTCACATCAAATATTACACTTTGACATTTGGGGGGGGGGGAATAGCATAGGTAGATTTTTTTGCCATAAAAAATGGTTTATTTGCCAAAAAGACGTAACACAAACACATTTAAAAAAAACCTTTAAAAAACCAACAACAACAAAAAGTGTTAAAAGTCAAAATAAATAAATGTATTAGCTTATTTTAACACCTTTAAAAAACAAACAAAAAAACCCAAACAAAATAAATACTATAATTTCTCAAAAAATAATAATGTTATTATAAATTATTGACATATTTAAAACTCCAAATACTTCACATCAAATATTACACTTTGACATTTTTTGGGGTAAAATATTGCATATTTTGTGTTTTTGCCAAAAAAAAAAAAAAAAAGGTTTTCTTTGCCAAAAAGGCGTATCACAAATTTAAAAAACCTTTAAAAAACAAACTACAAAAACTATAATTTCTCAAAAAATAATAATGTATTAAAATCAATGTTATTATGAATTATTGACATTTTTAAGACTCCAAATACTTCACATCAAATATTACACTTTGACATTTTTTGGGGGGGAAAATATTGCATGTTTTGTGTTTTTGCCAAAAAAAAACAACAAAAAAGGTTTTCTTTGCCAAAAAGTCGTAACACAAATTACATTTTTTTTTTTTTTTAAAACTACAAAAACTGTCATTTCCCAAAAAATAATAAAGTGTTAAAATCAATGTTATTATGAATTATTGACATATTTAAGACTCCAAATACTTCACATCAAATATTACACCTTAAAAAAATGTGGATGGAAAATATTGCATATTTTGTGGTTTTGCCCAAAAAACTTTTCTCTAACAAAACGGGCTTAAAACATTAAAATAATGTATTTTTAAAACTTTTTATCGAGAGATTGTTTTAGTGGGACCTTTAAAAAACAAACAAAAAACAAACAAACAAAAGAAATACTATAATTTCTCAAAAAATAATAATGTTATTATGAATTATTTACATTTTTAAGACTCCAAATACTTCACATCAAATATTACACTTTGACATTTTTTGGGGAGAAAATATTACATATTTTGTGTTTTTGCCAAAAAATAAAATAAATAAAAAAAGGTTTTCTTTGCCAAAAAGGCGTAAGACAAATTTAAAAAGACTTTAAAGAAAACAACAACAAAAACTATAATTTCTCAAAAAATAATAATTGTTATGAATTATTGACATATTTAAAACTCCAAATACTTCTTATCAAATATTACACTTTGACATATTTTGGGGGGAAAATATTGCCTATTTTGTGTTTTGCCTTAAAAAATGTATATATAATAAAAAAAATATATATATATAATTAACTGATAGATCTGAAGTTGATTTGGAGTTTTAAGTGTTAAAAGTAAAAATAATAATAATAATAAAAATAATACATAAGTTACAATTAACACTTTTTTAGTTGGACTTTTAAAAAACAAAAAAATAAACAAAACAAAAAATATAATTTCTCAAAAAATAATAATGTATTAAAATCAATGTTATTATGAATTATTGACATATTTAAGACTCCAAATACTTCACATCAAATATTACACTTTGACATTTTTTTGGGGGAAAAAAATCGCATAGGTAGATTTTTTTGCCATAAAAAATGGTTTATTTGCCAAAAAGACGTAACACAAACACATTTAAAAAACCTTTAAAAAACCAACAACAACAAAAAGTGTTAAAAGTCAAAATAAATAAATGTATTAGCTATTTTTAACACTTTTTTAGTGGGACCTTTAAAAACCAAACAAAAAAAACCAAACAAAATAAATACTATAATTTCTCAAAAAATAATAATGTTATTATGAATTATTGACATATTTAAAACTCCAAATACTTTACATCAAATATTACACTTTGACATTTTTCGGGGGGAAATATTGCATATTTTGTGTTTTTGCCAAAAAAAAAAAAAAAAAAAGGTTTTCTTTGCCAAAAAGGCGTATCACAAATTTAAAAAACCTTTAAAAAACAAACTACAAAAACTATAATTTCTCCAAAAAAAAATAATGTATTAAAATCAATGTTATTATGAACTATTGACATATTTAAGACTCCAAAAACTTCACATCAAATATTACACCTTAAAAAAATGTGGATGGAAAATATTGCATATTTTGTGGTTTTGCCCAAAAAACTTTTCTCTAACAAAACGGGCTTAAAACATTAAAATAATGTATTTTTTAAACTTTTTATCGAGAGATTGTTTTAGTGGGACCTTTAAAAAACAAACAAAAAACAAACAAACAAAAGAAATACTATAATTTCTCAAAAAATAATAATGTTATAATGAATTATTTACATTTTTAAGACTCCAAATACTTCACATCAAATATTACACTTTGACATTTTTTTGGGGGGAAAATATTGCATGTTTTGTGTTTTTGCCAAAAAAAAACAACAAAAAAGGTTTTCTTTGCCAAAAAGGCAAAACACAAATTAAAAATAATTTTTTTTCAAACTACAAAAACTCTCATTTCTCAAAAAATAATAAAGTGTTAAAATCAATGTTATTATGAATTATTGACATATTTTAGACTCCAAATACTTCACATCAAATATTACACTTTGACATTTTTTGGGGGGTAAAAAATAGCATATGTAGATTTTTTTGCCATAAAAAATGGTTTATTTGCCAAAAAGACGTAACACATACACATTTAAAAAACCTTTAAAAAACCAACAACAACAAAAAGTGTTAAAAGTCAAAATAAATAAATGTATTAGCTATTTTTAACACTTTTTTAGTGGGACCTTTAAAAAACAAACAAAAAAACCCAAACAAAATAAATACTATAATTTCTCAAAAAATAATAATGTTATTATGAATTATTGACATATTTAAAACACCAAATACTTCACATCAAATATTACACTTTGACATTTTTTGGGGGGGAAATATTGCATATTTTGTGTTTTTGCCAAAAAAAAAAAAAAGTTTTCTTTGCCAAAAAGGCGTAAGACAAATTTAAAAAAACAACAACAAAAACTATAATTTCTCAAAAAATAATAATTGTTATGAATTATTGACATATTTAAAACTCCAAATACTTCACATCAAATATTACACTTTGACATATTTTCGGGGGAAAATATTGCATATTTTGTGTTTTTGCCATAAAAAATGTATATATAATTAAAAAATAATAATTATAATTGACTGATAGCTCTAAAGTTGATTTGGAGTTTTAAGTGTTGAAAGTAAAAATAAATACACGTATGAGTTATTTTTAACACTTTTATGAGTGGGACTCTGGGAATCTTAGTAAAGCCTTTAAAAAAACCTAAAAACTATAATTTCTCAAAAAAAAATCAATGTTTTTATGAATTATTGACATATTTAAGACTCCAAATACTTCACATCAAATATTACACTTAGACATTTTTTGGGGGGGAAATATTGTATATTTTGTGTTTTTGGCAAAAAAAACAACAAAAAAGTTTTTTTTTGCCAAAAAATTAATTTTTTTAATTTTTTTAAAAACTACAAAAACTCTCATTTCCCAAAAAATAATAAAGTGTTAAAATCAATGTTATTATGAATTATTCACATATTTAAAACTCCAAATACTTCACATCAAATATTACACTTTGACATTTTTCGGGGGAAAATATTGCATATTTTGTGTTTTTGCCATTAAAAATGTATATATAATTAAAAAAATAATAATTATAATTGACTGATAGCTCTAAAGTTGATTTGGAGTTTTAAGTGTTAAAAGTAAAAATAAATACACGTATGAGTTATTTTTAACACTTTTATGAGTGGGACTCTTTGGGAATTTTAGTAAAACCTTTAAAAAAAACGAAAAACTATCATTTCTCAAAAAATAATAATGTATTATTGAATTGTTGACGTATTTAAGACTCCACAAATACTTCAAATCAAATATTACACTTTGACATTTTTCGGGGGAAAATATTGTATATTTTGTGTTTTTGCCTATATATATATAATTTTAAAAAAATTATAATTGACTAATAGATCTGAAGTTGATTTGGAGTTTTAAGTGTTAAAAGGCGAACACAAATTTAAAAAAATGTTTTTTTTTAACTACAAAAACTGTAATTTCTCAAAAAATAATAATCTATTAAAATCAATGTTATTATGTATTATTGACATATTTAAGACTCCAAATACTTCACATCAAATATTACACTTTGACATTTTTTGGGGGGGGGAAAAATCGCATAGGTAGATTTTTTTGCCATAAAAAATGGTTTATTTGCCAAAAAGACGTAACACAAACACATTTAAAAAACCTTTAAAAAACCATCAACAACAAAAAGTTTTAAAAGTCCAAATATATAAATGTATTAGCTATTTTTAACACTTTTTTAGTGAGACCTTTAAAAAACAAACAAAAAAGCCCAAACAAAATAAATACTATAATTTCTCAAAAAATAATAATGTTATTATGAATTATTGACATATTTAAAACACCAAATACTACACATCAAATATTACGCTTTGAAATTTTTTGGGGGAAAATATTGCATATTTTGTGTTTTTGCCACAAAAAAAAAAAAAGTTTTCTTTGCCAAAAATGCGTATCACAAATTTAAAAAACCTTTAAAAAAACAAACTACAAAAACTATAATTTCTCAAAAAATAATAATGTATTAAAATCAATGTTATTATGAATTGTTGACATATTTAAGACTCCAAATACTTCACATCAAATATTACACTTTGACATTTTTTGGGGGCGAAATTATTGCATGTTTTGTGTTTTTGCCAAAAAAAAATAACAAAAAAGGTTTTCTTTGCCAAAAAGGCAAAACACAAATTAAAAAAACATTTTTTTTTCAAACTACAAAAACTGTCATTTCTCAAAAAATAATAAAGTGTTAAAATCAATGTTGTTATGAATTATTGACATATTTTAGACTCCAAATACTTCACATCAAATATTACACTTTGACATATTTTCGGGGGGAAATATTGCATATTTTGTGTTTTTGCCTTAAAAAATGTATATATAATTAAAAAACAATTTATAATTGACTAATAGATCTGAAGTTGATTTGGAGTTTTAAGTGTTAAAAGTAAAAAAAAAAAAAAAAAAAAGTTTTCTTTGCCAAAAAGGCGAAACACAAATTTAAAAAACCTTTTAAAACAAAAAAACAACAAAAAAAACCCTATAATTTCTCAAAAAATAATAACATAAAATCAATGTTGTTATGAATTATTGACATATTTTAGACTCCAAATACTTCACATCAAATATTAGACTTTGACATATTTTTTGGGGAAAATATTACATATTTTGTGTTTTTGCCAAAAAAAATAAAAAATAAAAAAAGGTTTTCTTTGCCAAAAAGGCGTAACACAAATTTAAAAAAACTTTAAAAAAAACAACAACAAAAACTATAATTTCTCAAAAAATAATAATTGTTATGAATTATTCACATATTTAAAACTCCAAATACTTCACATCAAATATTACACTTTGACATATTTTCGGGGGAAAATATTGCATATTTTGTGGTTGCCATAAAAAATGTATATATAATTAAAACATTTTTTTATAAGTGACTGATAGCTCTAAAGTTGATTTGGAGTTTTAAGTGTTGAAAGTAAAAATAAATACACGTATGAGTTATTTTTAACACTTTTATGAGTGGGACTCTGGGAATTTTAGTAAGACCTTTAAAAAAAAAAAGAAAAACTATAATTTCTCAAAAAATAATAATGTAAATGTAATTATGAATTATTAGATATTACGATATTAAGAAACTTTGAAAACATTTTTTGTGGAAAATATTTCATATTTTTGCCAGAAAGACAAAAAAGACACGCACACAAAGAGGTGTTCCCTACCTGGTTGAAGGGTTTCTTGACCTTGTTGAAGTCGTTAAAGTAGTCCTCCACCGTCACACAGATGGTGTCCACAGCATGCGAGCCAGTCAGCCACTTCCTGGTCAGCAGCTCGCTCAGGTGATGCTAACCAGGTGACAGCAGTGACATCATTTGCCAAGGTGTACAAGATGGCACCCAACAGCTGCAGGCAAGAAGCAGGACACCACTACAGTGTCTGCCAGCCTCATTAGTCCATCCACATACTGTGGTTAGAGAAAGAGGCGTGACAAAAGTGAGCTACCTCGAGGTCCAGGAAGACCTCGTCCAGGAGGAACTGACATCCCTCCTTGGCCACCTCGTTGAGGGTCCTCTCGATGGCGGCGTCACTGTCCGTGGCCTGGCACACCTGAGAGTACTTCCTCTTCAGACTGTTGATGGACTCTCTGGACAACACATGACAGACTATGCTTATTGGTCCAAATGCGGTCGTGAAAACCAGAGGCATTAACGTCTTTCCCCATTAAGAAAGGACATACCCCAATGTAACGTCATATCAACACATTACAGCTGAGATATTTCATTGTGTACATTGAGTGATCCTTCTATAGGTTACGGAATACGGGACGGTGCGTTCACAGACCGCTGAGTAGGACGTCACAACGCCCGCCAGAAATAATTTAAAAAAAAAAGATTTTATTTGCTATGCACCTTTCATTCAAATGTATTTTTAAAGTGCTGCAATTCAAAACAATAAAACAGATCAAATAGTAATATTAGTTGCTATTTCACATTTGCTTTGAATTATTTCACTTTTTGGGTTGGATGATTGTATTTATTAGCAAATATATTATTTTATACTTGTCTTAGTTATTAGTTTTTTTATTGTATTTATTACCATATATATTATTTCATATTGATCTTCGATTTATTTTCATTTGATAATTTGAGAACCGTAATTATGACACATTCATTATTTATTATTTATCTTTGAATTTATTGTATTTACTGACAAATGTGCTGTTTCATATTTGCTTTTAAGTATTACATCTTTTTTAGTTGGATGATTGTATTTAGTAGCAAATATATTATTTTATACTAGTTTTAGTTATTCATTTTTTAATTGTATTTATTAGCATATATATTATTTTATACTTATTTTAGTTAGTATTAGTTTTTTAAAATTGTATTTATTAGCATATATATTATTTTATACTTATTTTAGTTATGGTTATTAGTTTTTTTATTGTATTTATTAGCATATATATTATTTTATACTTATTTTAGTTAGTATTTAGTTTTTTTAAATTGTACTTATTAGCATACATATTATTTGATACTTATTTTAGTTATGGTTATTAGTTTTTTATTGTATTAATTAGCATATATATTATTTTATACTTATTTTAGTTATTAGTTTTTTTATTGTATTTATTAGCATATGTATTATTTTATACTTATTTTAGTTATGGTTATTAGTTTTTTTTATTGTATTTATTGGCGTATATATTATTTTAGTTAGTATTTAGTTTTTTTTAATTGTACTTATTAGCATATATATTATTTTATACTTATTTTAGTTATGGTTATTAGTTTTTTTATTGTATTAATTAGCATATATATTATTTTATACTTATTTTAGTTATTAGTTTTTTATTGTATTTATTAGCATATATATTATTTTATACTTATTTTAGTTATTAGTTTTTTTTATTAGCATATATATAATTTTATACTTAATTTAGTTATTAGTTTTTTTCATTGTATTTATTAGCATATATATTATTTTATACTTATTTTAGTTAGTATTTAGTTTTTTTTAAAATTGTACTTATTAGCATATATATTATTTTATACTTATTTTAGTTATGGTTATTAGTTTTTTTATTGTATTTATTAGCATATATATTATTTTATACTTATTTTAGTTATTAGTTTTTTTTATTAGCATATATATAATTTTATACTTAATTTAGTTATTAGTTTTTTCTATTGTATTTATTAACATATATATTATTTTATACTTATTTAACATATGGTTATTAGGTTTTTTCATTGTATTTATTAGCATGTATATTATTTCATATTTATGTTTGAATCATTTTAATTTCATAATTAGAGAATTGTAATTATGACAAATATATTATCTCTTATTTATCTTTGAATTCGTTTTTTTCCCAATTGTATTGAAGGCAAATATATTGTTTCGTATTTCTATTTAAATTCCTTTTTGAGAATTGTTTTTAATGCATAACTGACCTGTCAGCAGTTTTAAAAGTGTTTTACACGTGACTTTAAAGGAGAGTGTGACTGTGGTGGTCAAAGAGGCGTTTGTGGTGGTCAGCATGCAGCCTACTTGAATGTCTGGCAGTTGTTTATGATGGCGATCATGTACTGCACGTAGCACTGAGGCAGCTGTCGATCTCTCAGGTGTTCCTCCTTGTAGAGCACCGCCTCCTCTCGGTACCTGGCGTGGCAGCGACCGGGTGAGTCCCAGCAGGGGGGCGGATGAGGACCGTGGAGACTTTTACCTGACCAGGAAGGAGTTCATCTGTTTCAGGCACAGCTTGAGGACCTGCTCCTTGAAGTCCCCGTCGATCTGCGCCGCCACTTGCAGGTTCTGTTCGAACATCTGATGATGCGTGGTGACTGTGAGTGAGTATCAAAGAGAGGAGAGAAGTGCAGGTGTGTGCGCAGGTACCTGGAAGACGATGGCGGGCAGTGTGGTCTGGTAGTACCCGTCCTGGTCGGCTTCGGGCTCCGTGTCTTTCTGCCAGTCCTTCTTGTCCGTTTCCAGGGCTTTTCTCAGCCAGCCGGTGATGTTGGACTGGGGACACACGGACGGAGAGCGTGTAACATGTATAGCGTGTTGCAAAGGCAGCGGTGGCGCCTACCGTGAAAGTCTGCACGTATTTGCTGAGGAGGTCGTCTACCACGTCCTGAGGGAGCAGCGACTCCAGCTGCTCGCTGCTCTCCAAAGCCAGCTCCGGGTGGCCCATCATCTCCACACTGGCCAACACACACACACACACACACACACACGCAGGAAGAAGCAATGTCAATGTGGTCGGGAGTTATTGACCTATTGATGTCTCCGATGACTTCGCATCAAATGTTCCTAAATGACAACTTTTGGGGGGAAAAGATTGCATATTTTGTACTTTTTTGACAATTTGAGCATAAAACATAGAAAAAGAAAAGTAATAAGAAGTTAATCTAGGGATTTAAGTATTGAATAAATAGAATAAAATGAAATATATATATATATATATATATATATATATATATATATATATATATATATATATATATATATATATATATATATATATATATATATATATATATATATATGTTATATTTTTTTTACATATTTTGTGTTTTTGACATTAAAAAAAAAAATGCTTTCATTTTTAATGTGACAATTGTATGTAATAGCAACTATACTGTATTATTGCAAATATATTTTAGAATGATTCAATATAATTGTATTTATTGGCAAATACATTATTTTGTATTTCTTTTTAAATGTTGTATTTTTTAATTTGAGAATTGTATTTTTTAGCAAATATATTGTTTTTAATTATTGTTATTTGTTTTTTCAATTGTATCTATTGACAAATGTAGTGTTTCTTTTTTCAAGTGATTATTGTTAGCAGTTTTTTGTATTTATTTGTTTGAATCATTTTAAAAATAATAATTAATCAAAATGAATATTGTCATGAATTATTGACCTATTGATGTCTCCGATGACTTTGCATCAAATGTTCCTCTTTGACAACTTTTGGTGGGAAAAGATTGCATACTTTGTGTTTTTGCCATAAAAAAAACAGGGTTTTGACAAATTGAGCATAAAACATAGAAAAAGAAAAGTAATACGATGTTAATCTAGGGATTTTAGTATTGAATAAATATAATAAAATTAAATATATATATATATGACTTGTTTTTAACATTTTTATGACATGAGAACCTTCCGGGAAATATTTGTTTACACATTTTGTGTTTTTGACATAAAAAACTATTCTTTCATTTTTAATGTGACATTTGTATGTACTAGCAAACATACTGTATTATTGCAAACATATTTTAGAATTATTCAATATAATTGTATTTATTTTGTATTACTTTTTAAATGTTGTATTTTTTAATTTGAGGATTGTATATTTTAGCAAATATATTATTTGTAATTATTGTTTTTTTTTTTTTATTGTATATATTGACAAATGTAGTGTTCCTTTTTATTATTATTATTGTTATTAGTTTTTTGTATTTATTTGTTTGAATTATTTAAAAAATAATAATGAATCAAAATGAATATTGTTATGAATTATTGAGCTATTTATGTCTCCGATGACTTTGCATCAAATGTTCCTCTTTGACAACTTTTGGTGGGAAAAGATTGCATATTTTGTGTTTTTGCCATTAAAAAACAGGGTTTTGACAAAATGAGCATAAAACATAGAAAAAGAAAAGTAATACGATGTTAATCTTGGGATTTTAGTATTGAATAAATATAATAAAATTAAATATATATATATATATATGACTTGTTTTTAACATTTTTATGACATGAGAACCTTCCGGGAAATATTTGTTTACACATTTTGTGTTTTTGACATAAAAAAACTATTCTTTCATTTTTAATGTGACATTTGTATGTACTACTGTATTATTGCAAACATATTTTAGAATTATTCAATATAATTGTATTTATTTTGTATTACTTTTTAAATGTTGTATTTTTTAATTTGAGGATTGTATTTTTTAGCAAATATATTATTTGTAATTATTGTTGTTGTTTTTTTTAATTGTATCTATTGACAAATGTAGTGTTCCTTTTTATTATTATTATTGTTATTAGTTTTTTGTATTTATTTGTTTGAATCATTTTAAAAATAATAATGAATCAAAATGAATATTGTTATGAATTATTGACCTATTTATGTCTCCGATGACTTTGCATCAAATGTTCCTCTTTGACAACTTTTGGTGGGAAAAGATTGCATATTTTGTGTTTTTGCCATAAAAAAAACAGGGTTTTGACAAATTGAGCATAAAACATAGAAAAAGAAAAGTAATAAGATGTTAATCTAGGGATTTAAATATTGAATAAATATAATAAAATTAAATATATATATATGTATGACTTGTTTTTAACATTTTTATGACTTGAGAACCTTCCGGGAAATATTTGTTTACACATTTTGTGTTTTTGACATAAAAAAACTATTCTTTCATTTTTAATGTGACAATTGTATGTACTAGCAAACATACTGTATTATTGCAAATATATTTTACAATTATTCAATACAATTGTATTTATTTTGTATTACTTTTTAAATGTTGTATTTTTTTATTTGAGAATTGTATTTTTTAGCAAATATATTGTTTTTAATTATTGTTATTTGTTTTTTCAATGGTATCTATTGACAAATGTAGTGTTTCTTTTTTTTAATGATTATTGTTAGCAGTTTTTTGTATTTATTTGTTTGAATCATTTTAAAAATAACAATGAATGAAAATGAATATTGTTATGAATGATTGAGCTATTTATGTCTCCACTTACTGTGCATCAAATGTTCCTCTTTGACAACTTTTTTGGGGGAATAGATTGCATATTTTGTGTTTTTGCCATAAAAAAACAGGGTTTTGACAAAATGAGCATAAAACATAGAAAAAGAAAAGTAATAAGAAGTTAATCTAGGGATTTAAGTATTGAATAAATAGAATAAAATTAAATATATATATATATATATATATATATATATATATATGACTTGTTTTTAACATTTTTATGACTTGAGAACCTTCCGGGAAATATTTTTGACATATTTAGTGTTTTTGACATAAACTATTCTTTCATTTTTAATGTGACAATTGTATGTAATAGCAACTATACTGTATTATTGCAAATATATTTTAGAATGATTCAATATAATTGTATTTATTGGCAAATACATTATTTTGTATTTCTTTTTAAATGTTGTATTTTTTTAATTGAGAATTTTATTTTTTAGCAAATATATTTTTAATTATTTTTATTGGTTTTTTAAATTGTATCTATTAGCAAATAGTGTTTCTTTTTTATTATTATTATTGTTATTAGTTTTTTTGTTTTTTTTAATCATTTAAAAAATAATAATGAATCAAAATTAATATTGTTATGAATTATTGACCTATTGATGTCTATCAATAGGAAAATATTGCATATTTAGTTTTTGTCATAAAAAAACAGGGTCTTGCCAAAATGAGCATAAAACATAGAAAAAGAAAAGTAATAAGAAGTTAATCTCGGGATTTAAGTATTGAATAAATAGAATAAAATTAAATATATATATGACTTGTTTTTAACATTTTTGCCTCAAAAGTGAGCTGAGGTGCATCCTGTAGGAAGTGATCATCTTTGACAACTTACCTGCAGCACACCTGTATATATAAACATGTGTTTGGACCTACCTTTTATAGGTGTTGAGGACCCAGGTCAACAGTGACACGATCTCATTGGCCTCCAAGTCCTCAAAGACCAGCTCTTTGACCCGACTGGACACTGCGTTGTGGTACAGGCTGAAGAACCTGAAACACACGTCCATGGACATGTCTTTATGTCACCTGTTGTAGGTGTTATAATGTGTGTATTACCTGTTGTAGGTGTTATAATGTGTGTATTACCTGTTGCAGGTGTTATAATGTGTGTATTACCTGTTGTAGGTGTTATAATGTGTGTATTACCTGATGCAGGTGTTATAATGTGTGTATTACCTGTTGCAGGTGTTATAATGTGTGTATTACCTGTTGTAGGTGTCATCATGTATTGATGTTACAGGTGTTATAATGTATTGATGTGACAGGTGTTCTAATGTGTGTATTACCTGTTGTAGGTGTCATAATGCGGGGGGAAGCAGTGCACCATGAGGTTCTTGACCACAATGAGGTCATCTAGAACATATTTCCTGGTGATCTCCAGGAGACGAACCAGCCACATTTTGTCAGCTTCTCTGGTCACGGACTGGCTGCCCTCGATGCGTGTGCTGACGGTCCCCTCCAACACCTGCAGGACAACAACACCTGAGGACTGGACTGGATTCAAACAACTTCAGGTGAGTCCTCTAGCTAGAAATACTGTAATAGTACTACTACTACCCATAGTGTAGTGTACATACTGTAATAGTACTACTACCCATACTCTAGTATACATACTGTACTAGTACTACTACCATAGTGTAGTATAAATACTGTAATAATACTACTGATCGTGTAGTATAAATACTGTAATACTACTACTGATAGTGTAGTATATATACTGTGATACTACTACTGATAGTGTAGTATAAATACTGTAATAATAATACTACAGATAGTGTAGTATACATACTGTAATAATACTGATAGTGTAATATACATACTGTAATAATAATACTGATAGTGTAGTATAAATATTGTAATAATACTGATAGTGTAGTATAAATATTGTAATACTACTGATAGTGTAGTATACATACTGTAATAATACTACTGATAGTGTAGTATACATACTGTAATAATACTGATAGTGTAGTATACATACTGTAATAATACTACTGATAGTGTAGTACACATACTGTAATAATACTGATAGTGTAGTATATATACTGTAATACTACTACTGATAGTGTAGTATACATACTGTAATAATACTACTGATAGTGTAGTATACATACTGTAATAATACTGATAGTGTAGTATACATACTGTAATAATACTACTGATAGTGTAGTATACATACTGTAATAATACTGATAGTGCAGTATAAATACTGTAATAATAATGCTGATGGTGTAGTATAAATACTGTAATAATACTACTGATCGTGTAGTATAAATACTGTAATACTACTGATCGTGTAGTATAAATACTGTAATAATACTACTGATCGTGTAGTATAAATACTGTAATAATACTACTGATCGTGTAGTATAAATACTCTAATAATGACTACTGATAGTGTAGTATAAATACTGTAATAATGACTACTGATAGTGTAGTATAAATACTGTAATAATAATACTACTGATAGTGTAGTATAAATACTGTAATAATAATACTACAGATAGTGTAGTATACATACTGTAATAATACTGATAGTATAGTATAAATACTGTAATAATACTACTGATAGTGTAGTATAAATATTGTAATAATACTGATAGTGTAGTATAAATATTGTAATAATACTGATAGTGTAGTATAAATACTGTAATAATACTACTGATAGTGTAGTATAAATACTGTAATAATACTGATAGTGTAGTACACATACTGTAATAATACTACTGATAGTGTAGTATAAATATTGTAATAATACTGATAGTGTAGTACACATACTGTAATAATACTACTGATCGTGTAGTATAAATATTGTAATAATACTGATAGTGTAGTACACATACTGTAATAATACTACTGATCGTGTAGAATAAATACTGTAATAATACTACTGATAGTGTAGTATATGTAGCCGAGCTAAATTTTATTTTATTTTATTTTAATTTTGTTCAATTATTCACATCATTTTTTGTTGTGTACTTCCCCAAAAGTGTTTCTCATTGTAAATAGGTTCCACTCTATTATTTTCCGTTACATACCTTTTTGTTTCCCTGGGGGGTGATTTGGCGTCGCACCTTTGTGACCAGCTTCAGTGAGCACTGACGCTCGGAGCTGGTAAGTCATGTTTATGTCTCTCTCCTTTTGTTTTTTTTATAAACTTTTTGGTTGTCGTTTTTAAAAGTGTTTTGTGGGAATGCACACTGTTTTGTGACTTGTTGGTGTGCATGTGTGTTGAATTCCCGAATGGCTGTTGAATTGTTGAAAAAAAAACGAACTTTTGTATGCTAAAGGATGTGTGGATTAGCTTGGTTAGCTTACTGCTAGCTGCAGTTGTTGTGGGGTCTCCTGTCTCATGAGTGTGTGCAGGGGTCAGGGGCTCTGCTGTGTGTCTGTGTGGACATCTTGTGTGCCGCTGTAGCATTTATATGAGTGTGTATTTTTTTCTTTATTCTTTAGTGGAGAGAGATTCCGTTTGCCGTGGACTGTGTGTGACGCCCTGTTTTTGTTTTTTCCAAAAAAAGGTATGTCTGTTATGAGTTTTTTTGGCTTAGTTTATTGTATAAAAAATATAAAAAGAATTGATGTGGGTGGGAAAGATGAGGTGTATTGCTGCACATTTAAGGATCCTTTTTCTTAATATATATTGTTATTTGCTGAAGTATATATTTTATATACTGTGTTTTATTTAATTAATTTATTTGAGACTATTATGCTTTTTTTTTACCTTTATTATTATTATTTCCATTTCCACATTTAAACATGTATAATTGAATTGAGTGAGCACTGACGCTCGGAGCTGTGGAGAGAGATTCCGTTTGCCGTGGACTGTGTGTGACGCCCTGTTTTTGTTTTTTCCAAAAAAAGGTGAATAAATCCCCGTGATTCAACTCCGGTGTGTGTGCCTCACTAAGAAAATACACAACGCAGAACGCTGACTGTTACATATAAGTACTGTAATAATACTACTGATCATGTAGTATACATACTGTAATAATACTACTGATCGTGTAGTATAAATACTGTAATAATACTACTGATCGTGTAGTATAAGTACTGTAATAATACTACTGATAGTGTAGTATAAGTACTGTAATAATACGGCTGATCATGTAGTATACATACTGTAATAATACTACTGATAGTGTAGTATAAATACTGTAATAATACTACTGATAGTGTAGTATAAGTACTGTAATAATACTACTGATAGTGTAGTATAAATACTGTAATCATACTACTTAACGTGTAGTATAAATACTGTAATACTACTGATAGTGTAGTATTATTACTGTAATCATACTACTTAACGTGTAGTATAAATACTGTAATAATACTACTGATCGTGTAGAGTAAATATTTATTATTATTATTATTATTATTGTTTTACTTTCAATGCTTAAATCTTTAGATGAACTTCAGATCAATCCGTCGATAATACGTTTTTATTATTTTTGTTTGTACTTTGTATAATAAAAAACGTAGTTTTTTTTACGGCAAACCCACAAAATATGTCGAAAATATTTCACAGTGGAATTTTTGATGTCAAGAAATAATGGTGGAATAGTATTTTTAGAGTATTAAAACATTATATGCGGGCATCAGATTGGACAGCAAACTAGGCCCACTGGGATAACTACTGTAGGGATGAATACTGTAACAGTAAAAGTTCATTCTTCTGACCTCAAACATTCTGTCCTTCCATCTTTTGGGTCGTCCAGGCGGGATGAATCCCGTCTGTTTCTTACGGTCCACCATGCGCCGGTCAATCTTCTCCTCGCGCTCGATGATGCGGACCACCGACACCAGCATGGTGGGGTCACGGCGCACCGTCACCATGGCTCGCTGCAGGACCATCCACAGCTGCTTGGCCAGCTCGTCTGACAGCCCCTGGACCTGGAAGACACCACATCCTCCATTTGCCACCTTTTCTCTCCAAATATGCCACAGTCCATGAATGGCGGGAAGATAAAAACACGCTGAAAACCTAAAGAGTGTTTCTTTTCTCGCCATTGTGAGAATGAGATTCAATCTATAGTCATGTTTAAAGCAGCTGCTATTTTCCCATGTCTTCTCGTGACCTCCTTGCTTGTATCTTATGTCCGCTACTAAACTCTTAGTTTTGTCTTAAGGGCTCCAGTTTGTCTGTTGTGGCCAGTTCCTTATCTGCTTTGAAGAAACAGCTGCGCTTCTTTTTGAACGGGAGGGGCTGTTTTTTCGCTCTACATAAGCTGGCGATGCTATGGTTGCGTTGTAAGGGCTGGTCTCCTTAAGCTTTAGTAAATCTTGGCAAAGCACAATTCTGTCTCGGTCGTCCTTTTTACTCAACATAGAGTCGCGATCAAAAGTGTACATACACTTGTAAAGAACATAAGCTTCTGCTTGAATTTGACAAAATTGGTGCAGTTCAGCTAAATGTGTTACTTTTCTGACATGGACTTGTTTCTTCAGCATTGTCCACCCCTTTAAAGGCCTACTGAAAGCCACTACTAACGACCACGCAGTCTGATAGTTTATACATCAATGATGAAATCTTAACATTGCAACACATGCCAATACGGCCGGGTTAACTTATAAAGTGACATTTTAAAATTCCCGGGAAATATCCGGCTGAAACATCGCGGTATGATGACGTATGCGCGTGACGAAGTCCGAGTAACGGAAGTTCTGGTACCCCGTAGAATCCTATACAAAAAGCTCTGTTTTCATTTCATAATTCCACAGTATTCTGGACATCTTTTGCAATTTTTTTAATGAACAATGAAGGCTGCAAAGAAGACAGTTGTAGGTGGGATCGGTGTATTAGCAGCGGACTACAGCAACACAACCAGGAGGACTTTGTTGGAGCGCTAGCCGCGCTAGCCGCCGACTTCACCTTGACTTCCTACGTCTCCGGGCCGCCAAACGCATCGGGTGAAGTCCTTCGTCCTTCTGCCGATCGCTGGAACGCAGGTGAGCACGGGTGTTGATGAGGAAATGAGGGCTGGCTGGCGTAGGTGGAGAGCTAATGTTTTTAGCATAGCTCTGTGCAGTCCGATTGCTAAGTTAGCTTCAATGGCGTCGTTAGCACAGCATTGTTAACCTTCGCCAGCCTGGAAAGCATTAACCGTGTAGTTACATGTCCACGGTTTAATAGTATTGTTGATTTTCTATCTATACTTCCAGTCAGGGGTTTATTTCTTTTGTTTCTATATGCAGTTAAAGCAAGATGCTATCACGTTAGCTCGTAGCTAAAGCATTTCGCCGATGTATTGTCGTGGAGATAAAAGGCACTGAATGTCCATTTCGCGTTCTCGACTCTCATTTTCAAGAGGATATAGTATCCGAGGTGGTTTAAAATACAAATCTGTGATCTACAATAGAAAAAGGAGAGTGTGGAATCAAATGAGCCAGCTTGTACCTAAGTTACGGTCAGAGCGAAAAAAGATACGTCCATCGCTGCCTCTCAAGTCATTCACTGTAACGTTCCTCATCCACGAATCTTTCATCCTCGCTCAAATGAATGGGGTAATCATCACTTTCTCGGTCCGAATCTCTCTCGCTCCATTGTAAACAACGGGGAATTGTGAGGAATACTAGCTCCTGTGACGTCACGCTACTTCCGGTACAGGCAAGGCTTTTTTTTATCAGCGAGCAAAAGTTGCGAACTTTATCGTCGATTTTCTCTACTAAATCCTTTCAGCAAAAATATGGCAATATCGCGAAATGATCAAGTATGACACATAGAATGGATCTGCTATTCCCGTTTAAATTTTTAAAAAAAATTTCAGTAGGCCTTTAAAGGCCTACTGAAAAGTTATGCTAGCTCCTAGCTCCTCTGCTAGCTCCTAGCTCCATAGAACACGCCAATACAATTCAAACACCTGATCAACACACACAATCACTCAGCCCAAAAGACCGTTGACCTAACCCAAGGTTCATAAAGCTTATATATTTTTAAAAAGTTACGTACGTGACGCGCACGTACGGTACGGTACGTGTTATGCTAGCTCCTAGCTCCTCTGCTAGCTCCTAGCTCCATAGAACACGCCAATACAATTCAAACACATGATCAACACACACAATCACTCAGCCCAAAAGACCGTTCACCTAACCCAAGGTTCATAAAGCTTATATATTTTAAAAAAGTTACGTACATACGCAAAAAAAAGCCAAAGCTGCATACTCACAGTAGCACGTCTGCGTCTTTGTCATCCAAATCAAAGTAATCCTGGTAAGAGTCTGTGTTGTCCCAGTTCTCTACCGGCGTCTGTGTATCCAAGTCAAAAGTCCTCCTGGTTAGAGTCTCTGTTATCCGAGTTCTTCCATCTTGACTGCATCTTTCGGGAATGTAAACAAAGAAGCGCCGGCTGTGTACTGTTGTGGCTGACTACGTTCAAAAAATACGTCCATTTCGCACCGACAACTTTCTTCTTTGCTTGCTCGGCTTCCTTCTCCAAAATGCAATGAACATGATTGAAACAGATTCACGAACACAGATGTCCAGAATACTGTGGAATTATGAAATGAAAACAGAGCTTTTTCGTATCGGCTTCAATGTGGAAGGCATACCCGTGTTCGCCGGGCTACGTCACGCGCATACGTCATCCTCAGAGGCGTTTCGAACCGGAAGTTTAGCGGCAAATTTAAAATGTCACTTTATAAGTTAACCCGGCCGTATTGGCATGTGTTATAATGTTAAGATTTCATCATTGATGTATAAACTATCAGACTGCGTGGTCGGTAGTAGTGGGTTTCAGTAGGCCTTTAAGTCAGGACTTTGGGAAGGCCATTCTAAAACCTTCATTCTAGCCTGATTTAGCTATTCATTTACCACGTTTGAGGTGTGTTTGGGGTCATTGTCCTGTTGGGACACCCAACTGCGCCCAAGACCCAACCTCAACCTGATGGTTTTAGCTTGTCCTGAACAATTTGGAGGTAATCCAATTCATTTTGAGTGGGAAAAATGTCCCAGAAAACCTGGAATTCTGGGAAATCCGGGAATTTTTTGGAACTTGGAAAAAGGGTAGCTTCAATTTCCAGAATAATGGAATGTGTTGAAGGTGGAATGGTTTGAATAGGTTGAAAAATGTGGAAATGGTGGAAGTTTGAAAAATGGCCAATTCATTTTGAGTGGGAAAAATTTCCCAGAAAACCTGGGAATCCTGGAATTTTTTTTAACTTGGAAAATGGGTAGCTTCAATTTCCAGAATGGTGGAATGTGTTGAAGGTAGAATGGTTTGAATAGGTTGAAAAATGTGAAAATGGTGAAAGTTTGAAGAATGGCCAATTCATTTTGAGTGGGAAAAATGTCCCAGAAAAGCTGGAAATCCTGTAATTTTTTTGAACTTGGAAAAAGGGTAGCTTCAATTTCCAGAATGGTGGAATGTGTTGAAGGTGGAATGGTTTGAATAGGTTGAAAAATGTGGAAATGGTGGACATTTGAAAAATGGCCAATTCATTTTGAGTGGGAAAAATGTCCCAGAAAACCTGGAAATTTTTTTGAACTTGGAAAAAGCGTAGTTTCAATTTCCAGAATGGTGGAATGTGTTGAAGGTGGAATGGTTTGAATAGGTTCAAAAATGTGAAAATGGTGGAAGTTTGAAGAATGGCCAATTCATTTTGAGTGGGAAAAATGTCCCAGAAAAGCTGGAAATCCTGGAATATTTTTTAACTTGGAAAAAGGGTAGCTTCAATTTCCAGAATGGTGGAATGTGTTGAAGGTGGAATGGTTTGAATAGGTTGGAAAATGTGGAAATGGTGCAAGTTTGAAAAATGGCCAATTCATTTTGAGTGGGAAAAATGTCCCAGAAAACCTGGAAATCTGGGAATTTTTTTGAACTTGGAAAAAGCGTAGCTTCAATTTCCAGAATGGTGGAATGTGTTGAAGGTGGAATGGTTTGAATAGGTTAAAAAATTTGAAAATGGTGGAAGTTTGAAGAATGGCCAATTAATTTTGAGTGGGAAAAATGACCCAGAAAAGCTGGAAATCCTGGAATTTTTTTTAACTTGGAAAAAGGGTAGCTTTAATTTCCAGAATGGTGGAAAGTGTTGAAGGTGGAATGGTTTGAATAGGTTGAAAAATGTGGAAATGGTGGACGTTTGAAAAATGGCCAATTCATTTTGAGTGGGAAAAATGTCCCAGAAAACCTGGAAATCTGGGAATTTTTTTGAACTTGGAAAAAGCGTAGTTTCAATTTCCAGAATGGTGGAATGTGTTGAAGGTGGAATGGTTTGAATAGGTTGAAAAATGTGAAAATGGTGGACGTTTGAAGAATGGCCAATTCATTTTGAGTGGGAAAAATGTCCCAGAAAAGCTGGAAATCCTGTAATTTTTTTGAACTTGGAAAAAGGGTAGCTTCAATTTCCAGAATGGTGGAATGTGTTGAAGGTGAAATGGTTTGAATAGGTTGGAAAATGTGGAAATGGTGCAAGTTTGAAAAATGGCCAATTCATTTTAAGTGGGAAAAATGTCCCAGAAAATGTGGAATTCTGGGAAATCCTGGAATTTTCTGAACTTGGAAAAAGGATAGCTTCAATTTCCAGAATGGTGAAATGTGTTGAAGGTGGAATGGTTTGAATAGGTTGAAAAATGTGGAAATGGTGGAACTTTGAAAAATGGCCAATTCATTTTGAGTGGGAAAAATTGTCCCAGAAAACCCGGAAATCTGGGAATTTTTTTGAACTTGGAATAAGCGTAGCTTCAATTTCCAGAATGGTGGAATGTGTTGAAGGTGGAATGGTTTGAATAGGTTGAAAAATGTGGAAATGGTGGACATTTGAAAAATGGCCAATTCATTTTGAGTGGGAAAAATGTCCCAGAAAACCTGGAAATCTGCGAATTTTTTTTTAACTTTGAAAAAGGGTAGCTTCAACTTCTAGAATGGTGGAATGTGTTGAAGGTGGAATGGTTTTAATAGGTTGAAAAATGTGGAAATGGTGGAAGTTGGAGAAATGTCCCAGAAAACCTGGAAATCTGGGAATTTTTTTGAACTTGGAAAAAGCGAAGCTTCAATTTACAGAATGGTGGAATGTGTTGAAGGTGGAATGGTTTGAATAGGTTGAAAAATGTGGAAATGGTGGAAGTTTGAAAAATGGCCAATTAAACTTGAGTGGGAAAAATGTCCCAGAAAACCTTGAAATCCTGGAATTTTTTTAAACTTGGAAAAAGGGTAGCTTCAATTTCCAGAATGGTGGAATGTGTTGAAGGTGGAATGGTTTGAATAGGTTGAAAAATGTGGAAATGGTGGAAGTTTGAAAAATAGCCAATTAAACTTGAGTGGGAAAAATGTCCCAGAAAAGCTGGAAATCCTGGAATTTTTTTTAACTTTGAAAAAGGGTAGCTTCAACTTCTAGAATGGTGGAATGTGTTGAAGGTGGAATGGTTTGAATAGGTTGAAAAATGTGGAAATGGTGGACTTTTGAAAAATGGCCAATTCATTTTGAGTGGGAAAAATGTCCCAGAAAACCTGGAATTCTGGGAATTTTTTTGAACTTGGAAAAAAAGTAGCTTCAATTTCAAGAATGGTGGAATGTGTTGAAGGTGGAATGGTTTGAATAGGTTGAAAAATGTGGAAATGGTGGAAGATTGAAAAATGGCCAATTCATTTTGAGTGTGAAAAATGTCCCAGAAAACCTGGAAATTTTTTTTAACTTGGAAAATGCGACGCTTCAATTTCCAGAATGGTGGAATGTGTTGAAGGTGGAATGGTTTGAATAGGTTGAAAAATGTGGAAATGGTGGAAGTTTGAAAAATGGCCAATTAAACTTGAGTGGGAAAAATGTCCCAGAAAACCTTTAAATCCTGGAATTTTTTTGAACTTTGAAAAACGGTAGCTTCAACTTCTAGAATGGTGGAATGTGTTGAAGGTAGAATGGTTTGAATAGGTTGAAAAATGTGGAAATGGTGGACGTTTGAAAAATGGCCAATTAATTTTGAGTAGAAAAAATGTCCCAGAAAACCTGGAATACTGGGAATTTTTTTGTACTTGGAAAAAGGGTAGCTTCAATTTCCAGAATGGTGGAATGTGTTGAAGGTGGAATGGTTTGAATAGGTTGAAAAATGTGGAAATGGTTGAACTTTGAAAAATGGCCAATTAAACTCGAGTGGGAAAAATGTCCCAGAAAACCTTGAAATCCTGGAATTTTTTTTAACTTTGAAAAAGGGTAGCTTCAACTTCTAGAATGGTGGAATGTGTTGAAGGTGGAATGGTTTGAATAGGTTGAAAAATGTGGAAATGGTGGAAGTTTGAAAAATGGCCAATTCATTTTGAGTGGGAAAAATGTCCCAGAAAAGCTGGAAATCCTGGAATTTTTTTGAACTTGGAAAAAGGGTAGCTTCAATTTCTAGAATGGTGGAATGTGTTGAAGGTGGAATGGTTTGAATAGGTTGAAAAATGTGGAAATGGTGGACATTTGAAAAATGGCCAATTCATTTTGAGTGGGAAAAATGTCCCAGAAAACCTGGAAATCTGCGAATTTTTTTTTAACTTTGAAAAAGGGTAGCTTCAACTTCTAGAATGGTGGAATGTGTTGAAGGTGGAATGGTTTTAATAGGTTGAAAAATGTGGAAATGGTGGAAGTTGGAGAAATGTCCCAGAAAACCTGGAAATCTGGGAATTTTTTTGAACTTGGAAAAAGCGAAGCTTCAATTTACAGAATGGTGGAATGTGTTGAAGGTGGAATGGTTTGAATAGGTTGAAAAATGTGGAAATGGTGGAAGTTTGAAAAATGGCCAATTAAACTTGAGTGGGAAAAATGTCCCAGAAAACCTTGAAATCCTGGAATTTTTTTAAACTTGGAAAAAGGGTAGCTTCAATTTCCAGAATGGTGGAATGTGTTGAAGGTGGAATGGTTTGAATAGGTTGAAAAATGTGGAAATGGTGGAAGTTTGAAAAATAGCCAATTAAACTTGAGTGGGAAAAATGTCCCAGAAAAGCTGGAAATCCTGGAATTTTTTTTAACTTTGAAAAAGGGTAGCTTCAACTTCTAGAATGGTGGAATGTGTTGAAGGTGGAATGGTTTGAATAGGTTGAAAAATGTGGAAATGGTGGACTTTTGAAAAATGGCCAATTCATTTTGAGTGGGAAAAATGTCCCAGAAAACCTGGAATTCTGGGAATTTTTTTGAACTTGGAAAAAAAGTAGCTTCAATTTCAAGAATGGTGGAATGTGTTGAAGGTGGAATGGTTTGAATAGGTTGAAAAATGTGGAAATGGTGGAAGATTGAAAAATGGCCAATTCATTTTGAGTGTGAAAAATGTCCCAGAAAACCTGGAAATTTTTTTTAACTTGGAAAATGCGACGCTTCAATTTCCAGAATGGTGGAATGTGTTGAAGGTGGAATGGTTTGAATAGGTTGAAAAATGTGGAAATGGTGGAAGTTTGAAAAATGGCCAATTAAACTTGAGTGGGAAAAATGTCCCAGAAAACCTTTAAATCCTGGAATTTTTTTGAACTTTGAAAAACGGTAGCTTCAACTTCTAGAATGGTGGAATGTGTTGAAGGTAGAATGGTTTGAATAGGTTGAAAAATGTGGAAATGGTGGACGTTTGAAAAATGGCCAATTAATTTTGAGTAGAAAAAATGTCCCAGAAAACCTGGAATACTGGGAATTTTTTTGTACTTGGAAAAAGGGTAGCTTCAATTTCCAGAATGGTGGAATGTGTTGAAGGTGGAATGGTTTGAATAGGTTGAAAAATGTGGAAATGGTTGAACTTTGAAAAATGGCCAATTAAACTCGAGTGGGAAAAATGTCCCAGAAAACCTTGAAATCCTGGAATTTTTTTTAACTTTGAAAAAGGGTAGCTTCAACTTCTAGAATGGTGGAATGTGTTGAAGGTGGAATGGTTTGAATAGGTTGAAAAATGTGGAAATGGTGGAAGTTTGAAAAATGGCCAATTCATTTTGAGTGGGAAAAATGTCCCAGAAAAGCTGGAAATCCTGGAATTTTTTTGAACTTGGAAAAAGGGTAGCTTCAATTTCTAGAATGGTGGAATGTGTTGAAGGTGGAATGGTTTGAATAGGTTGAAAAATGTGGAAATGGTGGAAGTTTGAAAAATGTCCAATTCATTTTGAGTGGGAAAAATGTCCCAGAAAACCTGGAAATCTGGGAATTTTTTTGAACTTGGAAAAAGGGTAGCTTCAATTTCCAGAATGGTGAAATGTGTTGAAGGTGGAATGGTTTGAATAGGTTGAAAAATGTGGAAATGGTGGAAGTTTGAAAAATGGCCAATTCATTTTTAGTGGGAAAAATGTCCCAGAAAAGCTGGAAATCCTGGAATTTTTTTGAACTTGCAAAAAGGGTAGCTTCAATTTACAGAATGGTGGAATGTGTTGAAGGTGGAATGGTTTGAATAGGTTGTTGAAAAATGTGAAAATGGTGGAAGTTTGAAGAATGGCCAATTCATTTTGAGTGGGAAAAATGTCCCAGAAAAGCTGGAAATCCTGGAATTTTTTTGAACTTGGAAAAAGGCTAGCTTCAATTTCCAGAATGGTGGAATGTGTTGAAGGTGGAATGGTTTGAATAGGTTGAAAAATGTGGAAATGGTGGAAGTTTGAAAAATGGCCAATTAAACTTGAGTGGGAAAAATGTCCCAGAAAACCTTGAAATCCTGGAATTTTTTTGAACTTGGAAAAAGGGTAGCTTCAATTTCCAGAATGGTGGAATGTGTTGAAGGTGGAATGGTTTGAATAGGTTGGAAAATGTGGAAATGGTGGAAGTTTGAAGAATGGCCAATTCATTTTGAGTGGGAAAAATGTCCCAGAAAACCTGGAAATCTGGGAATTTTTTTGAACTTGGAAAAAGGGTAGCTCCAATTTCCAGAATGGTGGAATGTGTTGAAGGTAGAATGGTTTGAAAAATGTGGAAATGGTGGAAGTTTGAAAAATGGCCAATTCATTTTGATTGGGAAAAATGTCCCAGAAAACCTGGAAATATGGGAATTTTTTTTAACTTGGAAAAAGTGTAGCTTCAATTTCCAGAATGGTGGAATGTGTTGAAGGTGAAATGGTTTGAATAGGTTGAAAAATGTGAAAATGGTGGAAGTTTGAAAAATGGCCAATTCATTTTGAGTGGGAAAAATGTCCCAGAAAACCTGGAAATCTGGGAATTTTTTTGAACTTGGAAAAAGCGTAGCTTCAATTTCCAGAATGGTGGAATGTGTTGAAGGTGGAATGGTTTGAATAGGTTGAAAAATGTGAAAATGGTGAAAGTTTGAAGAATGGCCAATTCATTTTGAGTGGGAAAAATGTCCCAGAAAAGCTGGAAATCCTGTAATTTTTTTGAACTTGGAAAAAGGGTAGCTTCAATTTCCAGAATGGTGGAATGTGTTGAAGGTGGAATGGTTTGAATAGGTTGGAAAATGTGGAAATGGTGCAAGTTTGAAAAATGGCCAATTCATTTGAGTGAGAAAAATGTCCCAGAAAAGCTGGAAATCCTGGAATTTTTTTGAACTTGGAAAAAGGGTAGCTTCAATTTCCAGAATGGTGGAATGTGTTGAAGGTGGAATGGTTTGAATAGGTTGGAAAATGTGGAAATGGTGCAAGGTTGAAAAATGGCCAATTCATTTTAAGTGGGAAAAATGTCCCAGAAAATCTGGAATTCTGGGAAATCCTGGAATTTTCTGAACTTGGAAAAAGGGTAGCTTCAATTTCCAGAAGGGTGGAATGTGTTGAAGGTGGAATGGTTTGAATAGGTTGAAAAATGTGGAAATGGTGGAAGTTTGAAAAATGGCCAATTCATTTTGAGTGGGAAAAATGTCCCAGAAAACTTGGGAATTTTTTTTAACTTGGAAAAAGCGTAGTTTCAATTTCCAGAATGGTGGAATGTGTTGAAGGTGGAATGGTTTGAATAGGTTGAAAAATGTGAAAATGGTGGACGTTTGAAAAATGGCCAATTCATTTTGAGTGGGAAAAATGTCCCAGAAAAGCTGGAAATCCTGGAATTTTTTTGAACTTGCAAAAAGGGTAGCTTCAATTTACAGAATGGTGGAATGTGTTGAAGGTGGAATGGTTTGAATAGGTTGAAAAATGTGGAAATGGTGGACGTTAGAAAAATGGCCAATTCATTTTGAGTGGGAAAAATGTCCCAGAAAACCTGGAATTCTGGGAATTTTTTTGAACTTGGAAAAAGCGTAGCTTCAATTTCCAGAATGGTGGAATGTTTTGAAGGTGGAATGGTTTGAATATGTTGAAAAATGTGGAAATGGTGGAAGTTGGAGAAATGTCCCAGAAAACCTGGAAATCTGGGAATTTTTTTGAACTTGGAAAAAGCGACGCTTCAATTTCCAGAATGGTGGAATGTGTTGAAGGTGGAATGGTTTGAATAGGTTGAAAAATGTGGAAATGGTGGAAGTTTGAAAAATGGCCAATTAAACTTGAGTGGGAAAAATGTCCCAGAAAACCTTGAAATCCTGGAATTTTTTTAAACTTGGAAAAAGGGTAGCTTCAACTTCTAGAATGGTGGAATGTGTTGAAGGTGGAATGGTTTGAATAGGTTGAAAAATGTGGAAATGATTGATCTTTGAAAAATGGCCAATTCATTTTGAGTGGGAAAAATGTCCCAGAAAACCTTGAATTCCTGGAATTTTTTTGAACTTGTAAAAAGGGTAGCTTCAATTTCCAGAATGGTGGAATGTGTTGAAGGTGGAATGGTTTGAATAGGTTGGAAAATGTGGAAATGGTGCAAGTTTGAAAAATAGCCAATTAAACTTGAGTGGGAAAAATGTCCCAGAAAACCTTGAAATCCTGGAATTTTTTTTAACTTTGAAAAAGGGTAGCTTCAACTTCTAGAATGGTGGAATGTGTTGAAGGTGGAATGGTTTGAATAGGTTGAAAAATGTGGAAATGGTGGAAGTTTGAAAAATAGCCAATTAAACTTGAGTGGGAAAAATGTCCCAGAAAACCTTGAAATCCTGGAATTTTTTTTAACTTTGAAAAAGGGTAGCTTCAACTTCTAGAATGGTGGAATGTGTTGAAGGTGGAATGGTTTGAATAGGTATAAAAGTGTGGAAATGGTGCAAGTTTGAAAAATGGCCAATTCATTTTGAGTGGGAAAAATGTCCCGGAAAACCTGGAATTCTGGGAAATCCTGGAATTTTTTTTAACTTGGAAAAAGGGTAGTTTCAATTTCCAGAATGGTGGAATGTGTTGAAGGTGGAATGGTTTGAATAGGTTGAAAAATGTGAAAATGGTGGAAGTTTGAAGAATGGCCAATTCATTTTGAGTGGGAAAAATGTCCCAGAAAACCTGGAATTCTGGGAAATCTGGGAATTTTTGGGATTCGTCAATGAAAAGTGTGTGATTCCCAAATAGGCTGAAGAGTTTGAAGTTGGAACGCTTGGAATGGGGTGAAACATGTGGAAGGTAGAGCGCGCCAAAATGTGTAGAAGAAGAAGTAGTTGAATAACAAATAGATGAATGTTAGTGTAGAAAGGCATGTGTGAATGTCAATGGCACTTGTTGAAGTCATCCACAGAGCAGTGAGGAGCTGGCCCCGCCCACTCACGTCTTCAAAGTAGATGGAGATGAGGTGCATGTCGCTGGTGTTCTTGCTGTCCATGCGGTACTGCTCGTACATGAGGTCGTCCCTGGAACTCTCCAGTTCCATCAGCTTCCTGTGGGCCTGCAGCAGCTCCGCCTGCTCGATCAGCTGCTGGGTGTGGGCCACGATCTCTGGGACTGGCACAGCAAGTACACTATTAGTCAATGGGTGTTGCTCCAACAACTCCATTGTTCCTTTTAAAACTGCCATTGTGCAAAAAACATAGAATCAATGAAGAAATCGAAAGAGCCATTTTGATATGTTTCATTTCTAAACTCACTCAATATATGGTTTTAGGTTTAGGGTTACTCTCAAGTTGGTCTCAGTCACATATAATACAATATCTATCGTGAATCTCTACATCAACATCACAACAATCTCTCCATATAAAGTTAAAAAAATACATTATTTTATTAGTTTAAGCCCAATTTGTTAGAGAAAAGTTTGTTAGGCAAAACCACAAAATATGCAATATTTTCCATCCACATTTTTTAAGGTGTAATATTTGCTGTGAAGTACTTGGATCCCTAAATGATGTCAATAATGCATAACAACATTGATTTTGATTCATTATTATATTTCGACAGTTTTTAAAAAAAACAAACACTAAAATTCTTAGGGCTCCAAAAGGGTCCCACTCATTAAAGTTTATTTTTCCTTTTTTAGCGCTTAAATCTCTAAATCAACTTCAAAACTATCCCTCAAAATAAAGTAAAAAAAATAAATTTTAATGTTTTATGCCCTTTTTGTTAGAGAAAAGTTTTTTGGGGGCAAAACCACAAAATATGCAATATTTTCCACCACAATTTTTTTTAAAGTGTAATATTTGCTGTGAAGTAATTGGGGCCCTGAAATATGTCAATAATTCCTAACAACATTGATTTTGATTCATTATTATATTTTGACAGTTTTAAAAAAAACAAACACTAAAATTCTTAGGGCTCCAAAAGGGTCCCACTCATAAAAGTTTATTTTTCCTTTTTTAGCGCTTGAATCTCTAAATCAACTTCAAAACTATCTCTCAATATAAAGTTAAAAAAATACATTATTCTAATGTTTTATGCCCTTTTTGTTAGAGAATTTTTTTTTTAGGAAAACCACAAAATATGCAATATTTTCCACCCAAAAAAAGTCAAAGTGTAATATTTGATGTGAAGTAATTGGGGCCCTGAAATATGTCAATAATTCCTAACAACATTGATTTTGATTCATTATTATATTTTGACAGTTTAAAAAAATAACACTAACATGTTTAGGGACCCAAAATGTTTCCTTTTTTAGCGCTTAAATCTCAAAATCAACTTCAAAACTATCTCTCAAAATAAAGTAAAAAAAAAAAACATTATTTTAATGTTTTATGCCCTTTTTGTTAGAGAAAAGTTTGTTGGGGCAAAACCACAAAATATGCAATATTTTCCATCCAAAAAAAGTCAAAGTGTAATATTTGCTGTGAAGTAATTGGGGCCCTGGAATATGTCAATAATTCCTAACAACATTGATTTTGATTCATTATTATATTTTGACAGTTTAAAAAAAAAAAACACTAAAATTCTTAGGGCTCCAAAAGGGTCCCACTCATAAAAGTTTATTTTTCCTTTTTTAGCGCTTGAATCTCTAAATCAACTTCAAAACTATCTCTCAATATAAAGTTAAAAAAATACATTATTTTAATGTTTTATGCCCTTTTTGTTAGAGAAAAGGTTTTTTAGGCAAAACCACAAAATATGCAATATTTTCCACCACAATTTTTTTTAAAGTGTAATATTTGATGTGAAGTAATTGGGGCCCTGAAATATGTCAATAATTCATAACAACATTGATTTTGATTCATTATTATATTTTGACAGTTTAAAAAAATAACACTAACATGTTTACAGCTCCAAAAGGGTCCAACTCATAAAAGTTTATTTTTCCTTTTTTAGTGCTTAAATCGCGAGATCAACTTTAAAACTATCTCTCAAAATAAAGTTAAAAAAAATACATTATTTTAATGTTTTATGCCCTTTTTGTTAGAGAAAAGTTTTTTTAGGCAAAACCACAAAATATGCAATATTTTCCACCCAAAAAAGTCAGTGTAATATTTGATGTGAAGTAATTGGGGCCCTGAAATATGTCAATAATTCATAACAACATTGATTTTGATTCATTATTATATTTTGACAGTTTAAAAAAAAACAAAACACACAAATTCTTAGGGCTCCAAAAGGGTCCCACTCATAAAAGTTTATTTTTCCTTTTTTAGCGCTTAAATCTCTAAATCAACTTCAAAACTATCTCTCAATATAAAGTTAAAAAAATACATTTTAATGTTTTATGCACTTTCTGTTAGAGAAAAGGTTTTTTAGGCAAAACCACAAAATATGCAATATTTTCCACCACAATTTTTTTTAAAGTGTAATATTTGATGTGAAGTAATTGGGGCCCTGAAATATGTCAATAATTCATAACAACATTGATTTTGATTCATTATTATATTTTGACAGTTTAAAAAAATAACACTAACATGTTTACAGCTCCAAAAGGGTCCAACTCATAAAAGTTTATTTTTCCTTTTTTAGCGCTTAAATCGCGAGATCAACTTCAAAACTATCTCTCAATATAAAGTTAAAAATATACATTATTTTAATGTTTTATGCCCTTTTTGTAAGAGAAAAGTTTTTTAGGCATAACCACAAAATATGCAATATTTTCCACCCAAAAAAGTCAAAGTGTAATATTTGATGTGAAGTAATTGGGGCCCTGAAATATGTCAATAATTCATAACAACATTGATTTTGATGCATTATTATATTTTGACAGTTTAAAAAAATAACTAACATTTTTAGGGCTCCAAAAGGGTCCCACTAAAAAAAGTTTATTTTTCCTTTTTTAGCGCTTAAATCTCGAAATCAACTTCAAAACTATCTCTCGATATAAAGTTAAAAAAATACATTTTAATGTTTTATGCCCTTTTTGTTAGAGAAAGGGTTTTTTAGGCCAAACCACAAAATATGCAATATTTTCCACCACAATTTTTTTTAAAGTGTAATATTTGATGTGAAGTAATTGGGGCCCTGAAATATGTCAATGATTCCTAACAACATTGATTTTGATTCATTATTATATTTTGACAGTTTTTAAAAAAACAAACACTAAAATTCTTAGGGCTCCAAAAGGGTCCCACTCATTAAAGTTTATTTTTCCTTTTTTAGCGCTTAAATCTCTAAATCAACTTCAAAACTATCCCTCAAAATAAAGTAAAAAAAATAAATTTTAATGTTTTATGCCCTTTTTGTTAGAGAAAAGTTTTTTGGGGGCAAAACCACAAAATATGCAATATTTTCCACCACAATTTTTTTTTAAGTGTAATATTTGCTGTGAAGTAATTGGGGCCCTGAAATATGTCAATAATTCCTAACAACATTGATTTTGATTCATTATTATATTTTGACAGTTTAAAAAAAAACAAACACTAAAATTCTTAGGGCTCCAAAAGGGTCCCACTCATAAAAGTTTATTTTTCCTTTTTTAGCGCTTGAATCTCTAAATCAACTTCAAAACTATCTCTCAATATAAAGTTAAAAAAATACATTATTCTAATGTTTTATGCCCTTTTTGTTAGAGAATTTTTTTTTTAGGCAAAACCACAAAATATGCAATATTTTCCACCCAAAAAAAGTCAAAGTGTAATATTTGATGTGAAGTAATTGGGGCCCTGAAATATGTCAATAATTCCTAACAACATTGATTTTGATTCATTATTATATTTTGACAGTTTAAAAAAATAACACTAACATGTTTAGGGACCCAAAATGTTTCCTTTTTTAGCGCTTAAATCTCAAAATCAACTTCAAAACTATCTCTCAAAATAAAGTTAAAAAAAAACATTATTTTAATGTTTTATGCCCTTTTTGTTAGAGAAAAGTTTGTTGGGGCAAAACCACAAAATATGCAATATTTTCCATCCAAAAAAGTCAAAGTGTAATATTTAAAGTGAAGTAATTGGGGCCCTGAAATATGTCAATAATTCCTAACAACATTGATTTTGATTCATTATTATATTTTGACAGTTTAAAAAAATAACACTAACATGTTTAGGGACCCAAAATGTTTCCTTTTTTAGCGCTTAAATCTCAAAATCAACTTCAAAACTATCTCTCAAAATAAAGTCAAAAAAATACATTATTTTAATGTTTTATGCCCTTTTTGTTAGAGAAAAGTTTTTTGGGCAAAACCACAAAATATGCAATATTTTCCACCCAAAAAAGTCAGTGTAATATTTGATGTGAAGTAATTGGGGCCCTGAAATATGTCAATAATTCCTAACAACATTGATTTTGATTCATTATTATATTTTGACAGTTTAAAAAAAAAAAACACACTAAAATTCTTAGGGCTCCAAAAGGGTCCCACTCATAAAAGTTTATTTTTCCTTTTTTAGCGCTTAAATCTCTAAATCAACTTCAAAACTAACTCTCAAAATAAAGTTTAAAAAAAACATTATTTTAATGTTTTATGCCCTTTTTGTTAGAGAAAAGTTTTTTTTTAGGTAAAACCACAAAATATGCAATATTTTCCATCCAAAAAAAGTCAAAGTGTAATATTTGATGTGAAGTAATTGGGGCCCTGAAATATGTCAATAATTCCTAACAACATTGATTTTGATTCACTATTATATTTTGATAGTTTAAAAAAATAACACTAACAGGTTTAAAGACCAAAAAGGGTCCCACTCATAAAAGTTTTTTTCTTCCTTTTTTTAAGCGCTTAAATCTCTAAATCAACTTCAAAACTATCTCTCAATATAAAGTTTAAAAAATACATTTGAATGTTTTATGCACTTTTTGTTAGAGAAAAGGTTTTTTAGGCAAAACCACAAAATATGCAATATTTTCCATCCAAAAAAAGTCAAAGTGTAATATTTGATGTGAAGTAATTTGGGCCCTAAATTATGTCAATAATTCCTAACAATTGATTTTGATTCATTATTATATTTTGACAGTTTAAAAAAATAACACTTACATTTTTAGGGTTCCAAAAGGGTCCCACTCATAAAAGTTTAGTTTTTTCCTTTTTTAGCGCTTAAATCTCGAGATCAAATTCAAAATTATCTCTCCATATAAAAGACATTATTTTAATGTTTTATGCCCGTTGTGTTAGAGAAAAGTTTTTCGGGGGCAAAAACACAAAATATGCCAAATTTTCCTGGTAAGTTCTCAGTCATAAAAAAGTTAAAAATTAGTCATATACCGTAATTTCCGGACTATAAGCCGCACCTGACTATAAGCCGCACCAGCTAAATTTAGGGGAACATACAGATTGCTCCATATGTAAGCCGCACCCGACTATAAGCCGCAAGGTTTTGATGTGTAATTACCGTAGTATATAGGGGTTCCTGCTACCACGGAGGGGATTGTCGGGACAGAGATGACTGTTTGGGAACGCAATGCGTCCCATTTATTAACAATAAATCTTTCAATCATTCAATCAAACTTTCACATCTTTGACATGGCGAACAGCATTCGTGCAGAGTACAAATAATACAACGGTGCAAAGTAATACAAAGTGCTCACCTGTACGTTATCAAAATAACCAGCCTACCGGTATATGAAAAGTCAGTCTTTAATCATTGTGTCATCGTCTTCCTCCTGCGTACTAAAACCACCGAAATCCTCTTCGTCGGTGTCGGAGAAGAACAGGCCGTAAATAAGCCGCACCCTTGTATAAGCCGCAGGGACCAGAACGAGGGGAAAAAGTAGCGGCTTATAGTCCGGAAATTACGGTATATATTTTTTAATTCTATTTATTTAACTCTTAAATTTAACTTCTTATTTTTCTGTTTTATGCACATTTTGTCAAAACCCTAAATATGCAATATTTTCCACCCAAAATATTTACTAATAATACTTTTTTTTTTCAACCTCAGATCTATCTGTCAAATACACCTTTTTATTATGGTTTATGGTTTGTTTTAAACATACGTTTTTTTATGGCAAAAACCAAAAATAAGATATTTCCCCCCAACAAATATGTCAAAGTGTAATATTTGAAGTGAAGTAATTGGAGCCCTAAATATGTCAATAATTCATAACATTGATTTTGATTCATTATTATTTTTTGAGCGGTTTAAAAAAAAAAATCACACTAAAATTATTGGGTATCCAAAATGGTCCCCACTCAATAAATTGTTGAATTTAAGTCACATATTTTTTAATTATTAGTTTTAATTTCAGTGCTTAAATCTCAGATCGATTCGTCCGTCAATTAAACATTTTTATGATCTTTTTATGGTTTGTTTTATGCCCTTTTTGTCATAGGAAACTTACGTTTTTTTAAAATATGCAATATTCGCCCCCCGCCCCCAAATAATATTTCAAAGTGTAATATTTGATGTGAAATAATTGGAGCCTTAAATATGTCAATAATTCATAACAACATTGATTTTGATTCATTATTATGTTTTGAGCAATGACAGTTTTTAAAAAAAATCACACTAAAATTCTTAGGGATCCAAAAGGGTCCCACTCATAAAAGTGTTCAAAATAATTCACACTATTTTTATTGTTTACTTTTAAACGCTTACATCTGTAGATCAACTTCAGATCTATTTGTCGATTAAACGTTTTAATTGTATTTTTATGGTTTGTTTTACGCCCTTTTTGTTATAGAAAATGTACTTTTTTTAAAATATGCAATACTTTTTTCCCCCAATTAATATTTAAAGTGTAATATTTGAAGTAATGTGAGTCTTAAATATGTCAATAAATCATAACAACATTGATTTTCATATACTATTATATTTTGACAGTAAAAGTAAAAATCATACTAAAACTCTTAGGGATCCAAAAGGGTCCCACTCACAAAAGTCTTCAAAATAGGTCAAATATTTTCCTTTTTTTTTTTACTTTCAGTGCTTAAATCTGTAGATCAACCTCAGATCTATCTGTCGAATATGTACGTTTTTATGGCAAAAAATAAAAGTATGATATTTCCCCCCAAAAATGTCAAAGTGTAATATTTGATGTGAAGTAGTGTGAGCCTTAAATATGCCAATAATTCATAACAACATTGTGTTTTGATTCATTATTATATTTTGAGCAATGACAGTTAAAAAAACCAAAAAAATCACAGTAAAATGATTTCAATTGTTGAACATAAGTCGCATATTTTCAATGATTTTATTTAGGGATGTCCGATAATGGCTTTTTGCCGATATCCGATATGCCGATATTGTCCAACTCTTTAATTACCGATACCGATATCAACCGATACCGATATCAACCGATATATGCAGTCGTGGAATTAACACATTATAATGCCTAATTTGGACAACCAGGTATGGTGAAGATAAGGTACTTTTTAAAAAAATGAATCAAATAAAATAAGATAAATAAATTAAAAACATTTTCTTGAATAAAAAAGAAAGTAAAACAATACAAAAACAGTTACATAGAAACTAGTAATTAATGAAAATTTGTAAAATTAACTGTTAAAGGTTAGTACTATTAGTGGAGCAGCAGCACGCACAATCATGTGTGCTTACGGACTGTATCCCTTGCAGACTGTATTGATATATATTGATATATTATGTAGGAAGCAGAATATTAATAACAGAAAGAAACAACCCTTTTGTGTGAATGAGTGTAAATGGGGGAGGGAGGTTTTTTGGGTTGGTGCACTAATTGTAAGTGTATCTTGTGTTTTTTATGTGGATTTAATAAAAAATAAAAAATAAAACGATACTGATAATTAAAAAAAACGATACCGATAAATTCCAATATTACATTTTAATGCATCTCTAATTGTATTTTATTTCAGCACTTAAATGTCTATGACTTGTTTCTTTGGGACTTGAAGGTTGAATAAAAAGTATGTTCCAGGTTGCTACCTGAGAAGATGTTCTTCAGGTTCTCCACAGCAGAGGCCAGCTGACTGTGCTGGACCACAGCATCCTTCACGTCCTTCAGGTTCTCAATGGTGCTGATGCTCTGCCTCCAGTCCTGGCTCACGTCCGTCAGAGAGCTCTGGATGTCCTTCACGTCCAGCAGGGCGCTGTGCAGCTGGGTCAGTCCTGTGCGGACCCCGTCCAGCTGGGACTGGATGGCAGCCTGGACCACAACAACAACACAACATGGTCGGGTCAGTCCTGTGCGGACCCCGTCCACCACATCGTTTTATGTGGCCCGTCTCATAATTTTACATTTTAGATCACATGTCAAACTCAAGGCCCGGGGGTTAAACGTGGCCAGCCACATAGTTTTAATGTGCCCCGCCACATCATTTTATTGTGGCCTGCCACATAATTGTAAGTGGTCCACCACAACAATTAATGCAGTCCGCAAATATTTTTTAATGTGGCCTGTCCCATATTTTATCGTGGCCTACCACATAATTTTAAGCAGTCCACCACAACAATTAATGTGGTCCGCCAATAATTTTTTAATGTGGCCTTTCCCATAATTTTAAAGTGGCACGCCACTTCATTTTAAGTGGTCCACCACATCATTTTAAGTGGTCCACCACAACAATTAATGTGGTCTGCCAATTTTTTTAAATTTGGCCTGCCCCATAATTTTAATGTGGCACACCACATCATTTTTAGTGGTCCACCACAACAATTAATGTGGTCTGCCAATATTTTTTTATGTGGCCTGTCCCATAATTTTAATGTGGCACGCAACATCATTTTTAGTGGTCCACCACAACAATTAATGTGGTCTGCCAATTTTTTAAAATTTAGCCAGTCCCATAATTTTAATGTGGCACGCCACATCATTTTTAGGGGTCCACCACAACAATGAATGTGGTCCATCAATTATTTTAAATGTGACCTGTCCCATAATTCTACTGTGGACCACCACGTAACTTTATGTGGTCCGCCCGTTTTTTTCAAAGCGGCCCATCACATAATTTGAAATTTTCGATCACATGTCAAACTCAAGGCCCGGGGTTAAATGTGGCCAGCCACATAGTTTTATCGTGGCCTGCCACATAATTGTAAGTGGTCCACCACAGCAATTAATGCGGTCCGACAATATTTTTTATGTGGCCTGTCCCATATTTTATTGTGGCCTACCACATCATTTTAAGCAGTCCAATAACAACAATTAATGTGGTCAGCCAATATTTTTTTAATGTGGCCTGTCCCATAATTTTAAAATGGCACGCCACATCATTTTAAGTGGTCCACCACATCATTTTAAGTGGTCCACCAATATTTTTTTTTAAGTGGCCTGTCCCATAATTTTAAAGTGGCACGCCACATCATTTTTAGTGGTCCACCACAACAATTAACGTGGTCTGACAATTTTTTAAAATTTGGCCTGTCCCATAATTTTAATGTGGCACGCCACATCATTTTTAGTGGTCCACCACAACAATCAATGTGGTCTGCCAATTTTTTAAAATTTGGCCTGTGCCATAATTTTAAGGTGGCACGCCACATCATTTTAAGCGGTCCACCACAACAATGAATGTGGTCCATCAATTATTTTAAATGTGACCTGTCCCAAAATTCTACTGTGGACCACCACGTAACTTTATGTGGTCCGCCCCTTTTTTTCAAAGCGGCCCATCACATAATTTGAAATTTTCGATCACATGTCAAACTCAAGGCCCGGGGGTTAAACGTGGCCAGCCACATAGTTTTAATGTGCCCCGCCACATCATTTTATTGTGGGCTGCCACATAATTGTAAGTGGTCCACCACAACAATTAATGCGGTCCGCAAATATTTTTTAATGTGGCCTGTCCCATAATTTTAAAGTGGCACGCCACTTCATTTTAAGTGGTCCACCACATCATTTTAAGTGGTCCACCACAACAATTAATGTGGTCCGCCAATATTTTTTTAAAGTGGCCTGTCCCACAATTTTAAAGTGGCACGCCACATAATTTTAAGCGGTCCACCACAACAATTAATGTGGTCACCAATATTTTTTTAATGTGGCCTGTCCCATAATTTTAATGTGGCACGCCACATCATATTTAGTGGTCCACCATATCATTTTAAGTGGTCCACCACATCATTTTAAGTGGTCCACCACATCATTTTAAGTGGTCCACCACAACAATTATAGTGTTCCGCCAATATTTTTTTAATGTGGCCTGTCCCATAATTTTAATGCGGCACGCCACATCATTTTAAGCGGTCCACCACAACAATGAATGTGGTCCATC
>NC_084744.1:34255727-34285727 GCF_033978785.1 Entelurus aequoreus | reverse complement strand
ATCAGTATAATGTTGCACAGACTGAGAGGATGGTGCAGTGTGATTATTAACTATATAAATCAGTATAATGTTGCACAGACTGAGAGGATGGTGCAGTGTGATTATTAACTATATAAATCAGCATCATGTTGCACATACTAAGAGGATGGTGCAGTGTGATTATTAATTATATAACTCACTATATTCATATAATGTTGCACAGACTGAGAGGATGGTGCAGTGTGATTATTAACTATATAAATCAGTATAATGTTGCACAGACTGAGAGGATGGTGCAGTGTGATTATTAACTATATAAATCAGTATCATGTTGCACATACTAAGAGGATGGTGCAGTGTGATTATTAATTATATAACTCAATATATTCATATCATGTTGCACAGACTTAGAGGATGGTGCAGTGCGATTATGAATGTTTTCATTGTGTGCTATGAAAGAAGTTGTGTGTTTATGCCAAGTACAGTAAGTGGTGTTGTGGTTGATTGCAGATCATTTGAATAATATGCAAATGTGACCTCACCACTAACGACCTCGCTGTGTCCTTAAGAGACACAACTAAGTATGAAATATTGCTCTCATAGATTTGACCTTATTAGTCATATTTGGTCTAACTGTAATATTTACAGTCTGTTGCTGTACCACTTTGTTTGGTTTTTACAGTCTAAGTTATATTTATTAATAATGCATAATACTGTACAATGTTCTATTTTTACAGTCTGTTATATTTATTAATAATGCATAATACTGTACAATGTTCTATTTTTACAGTCTAAGTTATATTTATTAATAATGCATAATACTGTACAATGTTCTATTTTTACAGTCTAAGTTATATTTATTAATAATGCATAATACTGTTCAATGTTCTGTCTTTTTACTTTTACTGTACATTAATGTGACTTTATTTCCTAAATGTAACTGTATATTAATATAACTTTGTTTAATAACATGTTATTGTACATTAATGTAAGTTTATGTCATAAAGTTTTGCTGTATGTGTGACAGGAGTACAAAGAAGCATGTTATTGTATATCAATATAACTTTATTAATAACATGTTATTGCATATTGATATAAGTTTATTAATAACATGTTATTGTATATTAATATTACTTTATTAATAACATGTTATATTTATATTAATTTATTAATACTACATTATTGTATATTAATATTACCTTAATAACATGTTATTGTATATTGATATAACTTTATTTATAACATGTTATTGTATATGCATATTACTTTAATACCATGGTATTATATATGGATATAACATTATTAATAACATGTCATTCAATATTGATAAAATTATAATATATTAATAACATATTCATATAAGTTTATTAATAACATGTAATTGTATATTGATATACATTTATTAATAATATGTTATTGTGTGTTGATATAACTTTATTAATAATATGTTCTTGTATATTAATATAACTTTATTAACATGTTGTTGTATATTAATATAACTTTATAAATAACATGTTATTGTGTATTAATATTTGTCTGTATGATTTGACAGAAGGAGTGCCAAGGAGCAAGATGAATAAAGAGTGTGAGGACTCAATGAGAGAAAAGAAACAAATTGATTTCAGCAACATCTACAGCAAAGGTCAATAATTCATCATATTATCAATACTCAATATACCGTACATTATGTGTCATATAGGAGTGTAATCAATAATCAATATAGTGTACATGATGTGTCATATAGAAGTGTAATCAATAATCAATAAAGTGTACATTATGTGTCATATAGGAGTGTAATCAATAATCAATATAGTGTACATGATGTGTCATATAGGAGTGTGATCAATAATCAATATAGTGTACATGATGTGTCATATAGGAGTGTAATCAACAATCAATATAGTGTACATGATGTGTCATATAGGAGTGTAATCAATAATCAATATAGTATACATGATGTGTCATATAGGAGTGTAATCAATAATCAATATAGTTTAATGATGTCATGAGTGTAATCAATAATCAATATAGTGTACATGATGTGTCATATAGGAGTGTGATCAATAATCAATATAGTGTACATGATGTGTCATATAGGAGTGTAATCAATAATCAATATAGTGTACATGATGTGTCATAGGAGTGTGATCAATAATCAATATAGTGTACATGATGTGTCATATAGGAGTGTAATCAATAATCAATATAGTGTACATGATGTGTCATATAGGAGTGTAATCAATAATCAATATAGTGTACATGATGTGTCATATAGGAGAGTAATCAATAATCAATATAGTGTACATGATGTGTCATATAGGAGTGTAATCAACAATCAATACAGTGTACACGATGTGTCATATAGGAGTGTGATCAATAATTAATAAAGTGTACATGATGTGTCGTATAGGAGAGTAATCAATAATCAATATAGTGTACATGATGTGTCATGTAGGAGCGTCATCAATAATCAATATAGTGTACATGATGTGTCATATAGGAGTGTAATCAATAATCAATATAGTGTACATGATGTGTCATATAGGAGTGTAATCAATAATCAATATAGTGTACATGTGTCGTACAGGAGAGCAATCAATAATCAATATAGTGTACATGATGTGTCATATAGGAGTGTAATCAATAATCAATATAGTATACATGATGTGTCATATAGGAGTGTAATCAACAATCAATATAGTTTACATGATGTGTCATATAGGAGTGTAATCAATAATCAATATAGTGTACATGATGTGTCATAGGAGTGTGATCAATAATCAATATAGTGTACATGATGTGTCATATAGGAGTGTAATCAATAATCAATATAGTGTACATGATGTGTCATATAGGAGTGTAATCAATAATCAATATAGTGTACATGTGTCATATAGGAGAGTAATCAATAATCAATATAGTGTACATGATGTGTCATATAGGAGTGTAATCAACAATCAATACAGTGTACATGATGTGTCATATAGGAGTGTGATCAATAATTAATAAAGTGTACATGATGTGTCGTATAGGAGAGTAATCAATAATCAATATAGTGTACATGATGTGTCATGTAGGAGCGTCATCAATAATCAATATAGTGTACATGATGTGTCATATAGGAGTGTAATCAATAATCAATATAGTGTACATGATGTGTCATATAGGAGTGTAATCAATAATCAATATAGTGTACATGTGTCGTACAGGAGAGCAATCAATAATCAATATAGTGTACATGATGTGTCATATAGGAGTGTAATCAATAATCAATATAGTATACATGATGTGTCATATAGGAGTGTAATCAATAATCAATATAGTTTACATGTGTCATATAGGAGTGTAATCAATAATCAATATAGTGTACATGATGTGTCATATAGGAGTGTGATCAATAATCAATATAGTGTACATGATGTGTCATATAGGAGTGTAATCAATAATCAATATAGTGTACATGTGTCATATAGGAGTGTAATCAATCATCAATATAGTGTACATGATGTGTCATATAGGAGTGTAATCAATAATCAATATAGTGTACATGATGTGTCATATAGGAGTGTGATCAATAATCAATATAGTGTACATGTGTCATATAGGAGTGTAATCAATAATCAATATAGTGTACATGTGTCATATAGGAGTGTAATCAATAATCAATATAGTGTACATGATGTGTCATATAGGAGAGTAATCAATAATCAATATAGTGTACATGATGTGTCATATAGGAGTGTAATCAACAATCAATATAGTGTACATGATGTGTCATATAGGAGTGTGATCAATAATTAATATAGTGTACATAATGTGTCGTATAGGAGAGTAATCAATAATCAAAATAGTGTACATGATGTGTCATATAGGAGCGTCATCAATAATCAATATAGTGTACATGATGTGTCATATAGGAGTGTAATCAATAATCAATATAGTGTACATGATGTGTCATATAGGAGTGTAATCAATAATCAATATAGTGTACATGTGTCGTACAGGAGAGCAATCAATAATCAATATAGTGTACATGATGTGTCATATAGGAGTGTAATCAATAATCAATATAGTATACATGATGTGTCATATAGGAGTGTAATCAATAATCAATATAGTTTACATGATGTGTCATATAGGAGTGTAATCAATAATCAATATAGTGTACATGTGTCATATAGGAGTGTGATCAATAATCAATATAGTGTACATGATGTGTCATATAGGAGTGTAATCAATAATCAATATAGTGTACATGATGTGTCATATAGGAGTGTAATCAATAATCAATATAGTGTACATGTGTCATATAGGAGTGTAATCAATCATCAATATAGTGTACATGATGTGTCATATAGGAGTGTAATCAATAATCAATATAGTGTTCATGATGTGTCATATAGGAGTGTAGTCAATAATCAATATAGTGTACATGATGTGTCATACAGGAGAGTAATCAATAATCAATATAGTGTACATGTGTCATATAGGAGTGTGATCAATAATCAATATAGTATACATGATGTGTCATATAGGAGAGTAATCAATAATCAATATAGTGTACATGATGTGTCATATAGGAGAGTAATCAATAATCAATATAGTGTACATGATGTGTCATATAGGAGTGTAATCAATAATCAATATAGTGTACATGATGTGTCATATAGGAGTGTGATCAATAATCAATATAGTGTACATGATGTGTCATATAGGAGTGTGATCAATAATCAATGTAGTGTACATGATGTGTCATATAGGAGTGTGATCAATAATCAATATAGTGTACATGATGTGTCATATAGGAGAGTAATCAATAATCAATATAGTGTACATGTGTCATATAGGAGTGTAATCAATAATCAATATAGTGTACATGATGTGTCATATAGGAGAGTAATCAATCATCAATATAGTGTACATGATGTGTCATATAGTAGTGTGATCAATAATCAATATAGTGTACATGATGTGTCATATAGGAGAGTAATCAATAATCAATATAGTGTACATGATGTGTCATATAGTAGTGTGATCAATAATCAATACATGACAGAGCTGCTGCCAGCATCAGGAGGAGAAGAAGTAACCAGGATGTTTATTCAGCAGCTGATCAACTTATTGATCGATTACATCTGCAAGTCACATCGCACTCACTCCAAGGTGAAATATTCATGTTGTGTATTATTATTTTTATTATTTGTATTATCATTATTTGTATTATCATTATTGTTTTTATTATTATTATTTGTATTATCATTATTGTTTTTATTATTATTTGTATTATCATTATTTTTATCATTATTTGTATTATTATTATTGTATCATTATTTTGTTATCATTTTATTATTATTTTATTATTGTTTTATTATTATTATTTGTATTATCATTAATTTTATCATTATTTGTATTATTTATTATCGTTATTATTTTTATGATCCTTATTTTACTATCATTTTTTACTATTATTTTTATGACCATTTTTTATTATATTTATTATAATCATTTTTATGAACGTTATTTTTATGATAATTATCATCTTTATGATTATTGTTTTTATGATCATTCTTTTTGTGACCATTATTTTAATTATAATTTTTATTTGTATTATTATTATTGTATCATTATTTTGTTATCATTTTATTATTATTATTTGTATTATTTTATTATTGTTTTATTATTTGTATTATTATTTGTATTATCATACATTTTTATCATTATTTTTATTATTTATTATCGTTATTATTTTTCTGATCATTATTTTACTGTCATTTTTTATTATTTTTATGACAATTTTTTATTATAATTATTTATTATAATCATTTTTATGAACGTTATTTTTATGATCATTATAATTTTTATGATTATTTTTATGATAATTATTTTTATGACCATTATTTTAATTATTATAATTTTTATTATCATTATTTGTATTTTCATGATTATTTGTATCATTTTATTATTTCTATTGTCATTATACATTTTATTATCATTTGTATTATTTTATTATCATTATTTTTTATCATCATTATTTTGTTTTAGTATCATTATTTTTATTATGTTTTATATTGTTTTATTAGAATTTTTTTATTATCGTTATTTTTATGATCATTATTTTATCATTTTTATTTATTATTATTTTATGATAATTTTTTATTATCATTTGTTATTATATATTATAATTATTATCATTATTTTTATGATCAGTTTATGATAATTTTTTATTTATTATCATTATTTTATGATCATTTTTTATTATCATATATTATTAGTTTTGTGATCAGTATTTTAGTATTATCATTATTTTTATTATCATTATTTGTATTATTTCATTATCGTTGTTTTTATTATTATATTATCATTATTATTCTTATTTGTATTATTATTTTTTATCATTTTTCTGATAATTATTTTATGATATTTCGTATTTATTATGATTCATTTTAGGATCATTTTTTATTATTATTTTTATGATCATCATTATTTGTATTTTCATTATTATTTTTATTTTGTTATTTTTATTGCCATTATTTTATTATTTGTTTTATCATTATTATTATGATCATTATTTTTATGATCATTATTATTTTTATGACTATTATTTTTATGATCATTATTATTGTTATGACTATTATTATTTTTATGATAATTATTATTTTTAAATGTTATTGCCACGATACAGGTTTTAGACTTCCATCACCCTCACCAGCTCCTGGAAGGTCTGGAAGGTTTCAGTCTGGACTTGCCCGAGTCAGCAGAAACCCTGGAACAGATCCTAGTGGACTGTCGAGACACGCTCAAGTACGGGGTGGATACAGGTGAACGCGTGTCTACTATATATATCACCTTATTTAGATAGCATTAAACAAATAAATACAAATAAAACATATATATATCACATTATTTATAAATATTTATCTAGTGTCACAGGAGTTACAGTATAAATATTAGGGTGCACAAAAAATAAATTCACATCCGAATCGTGATTCTTTTTCATCCTGGTTCTAAATCCATTTTTCATTTTCAAAAATTGATGAAAAATAATAAACGTTTTTGAAAAAATACGATAGGTTTTAAACAATAGAGTTTTGGATGAGTCCGTGTATGGAACAACTTTGTCATAGGATCAAAAAGAGCAATGTTAACTTTGGGTAAGGCAGTAATACAGCATCAATCACAAGGAGAGTACCCTTACACCTAAAGACAAATGCAATATAAATGAGTGATATCACTTTTTGTCTCATGCTCTTCAAATGAGCAGATTTTTCATATATAAGTACTTTTCATATAAAAGTATTTTTTAATATATAAGTATTTTTAATATCTGCTTTTTGTTTGGCAGGCCATCCTCGCTTCTTCAACCAGCTCTTTTCAGGTCTGGATGTGGTCGGTGTTGTTGGCGAGTGGCTGACATCAGTAGCAAATACTAACATGTAATACTAACTACACACTATATACACCTGTATGATGTAATACTAACTACACACTATATACACCTGTATGATGTAATACTAACTACACACTATACTGTATATACACGTGTATGACGTAATACTAACTACACACAATACTGTATATACACGTGTATGATGTAATACTAACTACACACAATACTGTATATACACATGTATGATGTAATACTAACTACACACAATACTGTATATACACTTGTATGATGTAATACTAACTACACACAATACTGTATATACACGTGTATGATGTAATACTAACTACACACAATACTGTATATACACGTGTATGATGTAATACTAAGTACACACTATACTGTATATACACCTGTATGTTGTACTACTAAGTAGACACAATACTTGTATGTACACGTGTATGTTGTAATACTAAGTACTGTATGTACACGTGTATGTTGTAATACTAAGTACTGTATGTACTGTATGTTGTACTAGGTTCACCTATGAAGTATCTCCTGTGTTCACGCTGATGGAGGAAGTTGTACTGAAGAAGATGCAAAGCATTGTGGGATGGAGTACTCATGATGAAGGAGATGGTATTTTCTCTCCAGGTACTCTTAGTACTACTACTCAATATATACATATTAGTAGTATTTCATTACTTCCTATTTCTGTTTACTCTTACAACTATATGAACATTTACATTATTTTTATACTTACAACAATATGAACATTTACATTATTTTTATACTTACAACAATATGAACATTTACATTATTTTTATACTTACAAAAATAAGAACATTTACATTATTTTTTATACTTACAACAATATGAACATTTACATTATTTTTATACTTACAAACAATATGAACATTTACATATTGTTTATACTAACAACAGTATGAACATTTACACATTTTTTATACTTACAACAATATGAACATTTACATTATTTTTATACTTACAAACAATATGAACATTTACATATTGTTTATACTAACAACAGTATGAACATTTACACATTTTTTATACTTACAACAATATGAACATTTACATTATTTTTATACTTACAAAAATAAGAACATTTACATTATTTTTTATACTTACAAACAATATGAACATTTACATTATTTTTTATACTTACAACTATATGAACATTTAAACATTTTTTATATTTGGAAAAATAAGAACATTTACATTTGTTTTATACTTACAACAATATGAACATTTACATTATTTTTATACTTACAAAAATAAGAACATTTACATTATTTTTATACTTACAACAATATGAACATTTACATTATTTTTATACTTACAACAATATGAACATTTACATATTTTTATACTTACAAACAATATGAACATTTACATATTTTGTATACTTACAACTATATGAACATTTACATTATTTTTATACTTACAATATAAACATTTACATTATGTTCACCCTTACAGAAATATGACGCATGTACGTCATATTTACTCTTACAACAATATGAACATTTACATGACTTTATACTTACAAAAATATGAACATTTACATTACTTTATACTTACAAAATATGAACATTTACATTACTTTATACTTACAAAATATGAACATTCACATGTTTTTTATACTTACAGAAATATGAACATTTACATATTTTTTTTATGTTCACATAATATGAAGTTACATCGTTTATCTTACAAAAATATGAAAATTTCCATCATATTTATACTTAAAAATATGAATATTTACATATTTTCTATACTTACAGAAATATGAACTTTTACATTATTTTTACACTTACAAAAATATAAACATTACCATCATTTCTATACTTAAAATAATATGAACAAATATAAACATGTACATAATTTTTATTCTTACAAAATATGAACATTTACATTATTCATATTTTGACGAAGTATGAACATTTACATTATTTTTACACTTAAAAATATGAACATTTACAATATTTTACACTTAAAAATATGAAAATTGACATCATTTTACACTTTAAAAATATGAACACTCAAATCATTTTACACTTAAAAATATGAACATTTACATAATTTTTATACCTACAAAATATGAACATTTACATTATTTTTATTCTTACAAAGTATGAACATTTACATTATTTTTACACTTAAAAATATGAACATTAGCATAATTTTACACTTAAACATATGAACATTTACATCATATTCACACTTAAAAATATAAACATATAGATCATTGTTATACTTACAAAAATATGAACATTTACATTATTTTTATACTTAATATAAATATTTACATAATTTTTTTGTACTACATTTATTTCAACACTGAAACATAATTTAAAAATACATATATAAAAAAAATATGTCCCTAAATGTATAAATAAATTATTTGAAAACGTCAAAGGCAGACATTTTGGTACAGTAGGCTACTTTACACATGCTAACTAACATGAGCTATATCTGTGAACATAGTGATATATTTTGGTACTTGACGCATGCTAACTGTTAGCATGACCACGTAAGCATGCTAACCGTATAGCATGCTAGCTAATTTGGCTTATTTTTCAGGTATAAATGTCAGAGTCAGACATTTTGGTGCGGTAGGCTACTTTACACATGCTAACATGAGCTATATGTGTTGTTTTATTTTGAAGGAGGTGCAATATCCAACATGTACAGTTTGCTGGTGGCCAGATATTACTTTTACCCGGAAGTCAAGACGAAGGGAATGAGAGCGCTGCCTGAACTTGTACTCTTCACTTCACAACATGTAAACAAACTCTCTTATTCTTGTCTGACATCATTTGTTCTTCTTCTTCTTCTTCTTGACGGAATTTACACTCATTTTTTACACTAAATTTAAAAATACTGTGTTTTACCAAACATAATTTTTAAACACATATTCTGTTCAGAATTCTTTATTCAACAAATATTTCTGCATTCAAATTCATTGCACTGATTTGTATTTTATTTTTCAACAATGATTCATTCTTTTTTTACACTGAATGTTAAAATATTGTATTTTAACAAACAATGTTTAAACAAACATTTTGGTGACAAATGTTTTTATCAACAAACATTTCTGCACTTCAATTTCTTGCACTGATTTATTTCACACTGAATTTTAAAATACTGTATTTTATCACATGGAATGTTTAAACACAAACATTTTGCTTAAAATTGTTTTACGAATATTTCTGCACTGAATCTTTTTTTACACTGAACTTTTAAATACTGTATTTTAACAAACTGATATATATATATAATATTTTTTTTAACCCCATCTTTATTTTTCAAATAATTTTTAATACATTTTTAAATTATCATTATTTTGTCTTTTTTAAATGACTTATTTTTTATTAATTCTTTAAAATACATTTTTTGAACGCCATCGTTATTTTCTTGTTTACTAGATTACTTTTTAATTAATTTTTTAAAATATATACATTTTAAATTACTTATTTTTTATTTTAAAAAATTCTAATATATTTTTTGAGTGCCATCGTTTTTGAATTTTTTTTAAATATATTTTTTTAACAACATCTTTATTTTTTACATTTATTTTTCAAATATAGTTTTTGAACACCATCGTTATTTTTGAAATTACTTCTTTTTAATACATTTTTTGAAGTGTATTATTTTAAAATTATTTTCTTGTTAACTAAATGACTTTTTAATTAAAAAAATGTAATATGTTTTTTGAATGCCATCCTTTTTTTTTCCCAATTACTTATTTTGTATTAATTTTTAAAAATATATTTTTTGAATGCCATTGTTTAATTTTATTAAAAATATATTTTTTTAACGACATCTTTATTTTTTTAAATGAAATTTTCTAAATTTTTTTGAACACTATCGTTATTTTCTTTTTTACTAAATTACTTTTTAATTGTTTAAAATATATATTTTGAATTACTTATTTTTTTAAATTATTTAAGTAATTTTTTGGAATGCCATTGTTTTTTAATTTTTTTAATTACTTATTTAGATCTTTTTTTTTTTTTAAATTACATTTTCATAAATATTTTTTGAATGCCATCTTTACTTTGATGAAATGACTTATTTTGAAGAACTTTCTTAAACATGTTTTTGCAGCGCTATCCTTCCAAGTCACTTTACTGAAGGAGTTTTGCATCAAAAGTGTGGGAAGTGGTGGGCCAAACAAAGTTGCGAGGTCGCACATAAATCCCAGTGAATGTGTTTTGTTGTGCAGCTGCAGCATGTGCCAATAATAATAATAATAATGATATATTTGTGTGCAGAGCCACTACTCCTAATAATAATAATAATGATATATTTGTGTGCAGAGCCACTACTCCTAATAATAATAATAATAATGATATATTTGTGTGCAGAGCCACTACTCCTAATAATAATAATAATAATGATATATTTGTGTGCAGAGCCACTACTCCTAATAATAATAATAATAATGATATATTTGTGTGCAGAGCCACTACTCCTACTAATAATAATAATATATTTGTGTGCAGAGCCACTACTCCTAATAATAATAATAATGATATATTTGTGTGCAGAGCCACTACTCCTAATAATAATAATAATGATATATTTGTGTGCAGAGCCACTACTCCTAATAATAATAATAATGATATATTTGTGTGCAGAGCCACAACTCCTAATAATAATAATAACAATAATAATGATATATTTGTGTGCAGAGCCACTACTCCTAATAATAATAATAATAATAATAATGATATATTTGTGTGCAGAGCCACTACTCCTAATAATAATAATAATGATATATTTGTGTGCAGAGCCACTACTCCTAATAATAATAATAATAATGATATATTTGTGTGCAGAGCCACTACTCCTAATAATAATAATAATAATGATATATTTGTGTGCAGAGCCACTACTCCTAATAATAATAATAATGATATATTTGTGTGCAGAGCCACTACTCCTAATAATAATAATAATGATATATTTGTGTGCAGAGCCACTACTCCTAATAATAATAATAATGATATATTTGTGTGCAGAGCCACTACTCCTAATAATAATAATAATGATATATTTGTGTGCAGAGCCACTACTCCTAATAATAATAATAATGATATATTTGTGTGCAGAGCCACTACTCCTAATAATAATAATGATATATTTGTGTGCAGAGCCACTACTCCTAATAATAATAATAATATATTTGTGTGCAGAGCCACTACTCCTAATAATAATAATAATGATATATTTGTGTGCAGAGCCACTACTCCTAATAATAATAATAATGATATATTTGTGTGCAGAGCCACTACTCCTAATAATAATAATAATGATATATTTGTGTGCAGAGCCACTACTCCTAATAATAATAATGATATATTTGTGTGCAGAGCCACAACTCCTAATAATAATAATAACAATAATAATGATATATTTGTGTGCAGAGCCACTACTCCTAATAATAATAATAATAATAATAATGATATATTTGTGTGCAGAGCCACTACTCCTAATAATAATAATAATAGATATATTTGTGTGCAGAGCCACTACTCCTAATAATAATAATGATATATTTGTGTGCAGAGCCACTACTCCTTATAATAATGATATATTTGTGTGCAGAGCCACTACTCCTAATAATAATAATGATATATTTGTGTGCAGAGCCACTACTCCTAATAATAATAATAATAATGATATATTTGTGTGCAGAGCCACTACTCCTAATAATAATAATAATAATGATATATTTGTGTGCAGAGCCACTACTCCTAATAATAATAATAATGATATATTTGTGTGCAGAGCCACTACTCCTAATAATAATAATAATGATATATTTGTGTGCAGAGCCACTACTCCTAATAATAATAATAATGATATATTTGTGTGCAGAGCCACTACTCCTAATAATAATAATAATGATATATTTGTGTGCAGAGCCACTACTCCTAATAATAATAATAATGATATATTTGTGTGCAGAGCCACTACTCCTAATAATAATAATGATATATTTGTGTGCAGAGCCACTACTCCTAATAATAATAATAATATATTTGTGTGCAGAGCCACTACTCCTAATAATAATAATAATGATATATTTGTGTGCAGAGCCACTACTCCTAATAATAATAATAATGATATATTTGTGTGCAGAGCCACTACTCCTAATAATAATAATAATGATATATTTGTGTGCAGAGCCACTACTCCTAATAATAATAATGATATATTTGTGTGCAGAGCCACAACTCCTAATAATAATAATAACAATAATAATGATATATTTGTGTGCAGAGCCACTACTCCTAATAATAATAATAATAATAATAATGATATATTTGTGTGCAGAGCCACTACTCCTAATAATAATAATAATAGATATATTTGTGTGCAGAGCCACTACTCCTAATAATAATAATGATATATTTGTGTGCAGAGCCACTACTCCTTATAATAATGATATATTTGTGTGCAGAGCCACTACTCCTAATAATAATAATGATATATTTGTGTGCAGAGCCACTACTCCTAATAATAATGATATATTTGTGTGCAGAGCCACTACTCCTAATAATAATAATAATTATATATTTGTGTGCAGAGCCACTACTCCTAATAATAATAATGATATATTTGTGTGCAGAGCCACTACTCCTAATAATAATAATGATATATTTGTGTGCAGAGCCACTACTCCTAATAATAATAATAATAATGATATATTTGTGTGCAGAGCCACTACTCCTAATAATAATAATGATATATTTGTGTGCAGAGCCACTACTCCCAATAATAATAATGATATATTTGTGTGCAGAGCCACTACTCCTAATAATAATAATAATGATATATTTGTGTGCAGAGCCACTACTCCTAATAATAATAATAATGATATATTTGTGTGCAGAGCCACTACTCCTAATAATAATAATGATATATTTGTGTGCAGAGCCACTACTCCTAATAATAATAATAATGATATATTTGTGTGCAGAGCCCCTACTCCTAATAATAATAATAATGATATATTTGTGTGCAGAGCCACTACTCCTAATAATAATAATGATATATTTGTGTGCAGAGCCACTACTCCTAATAATAATAATGATATATTTGTGTGCAGAGCCACTACTCCTAATAATAATAATAATAATAATAATAATAATAATGATATATTTGTGTGCAGACCCAGTACTCCTAATAATAATAATAATAATATATTTGTGTGCAGAGCCACTACTCCTAATACTAATAATGATATATTTGTGTGCAAAGCCACTACTCCTAATAATAATAATAATAATATATTTGTGTGCAGAGCCACTACTCCTAATAATAATAATAATAATATATTTGTGTGCAGAGCCACTACTCCTAATAATAATAATAATGATATATTTGTGTGCAGAGCCACTACTCCTAATAATAATAATAATAATATATTTGTGTGCAGAGCCACTACTCCTACTAATAATAATATATTTGTGTGCAGAGCCACTACTCCTACTAATAATAATAATATATTTGTGTGCAGAGCCACTACTCCTAATAATAATAATAATAATAATATATTTGTGTGCAGAGCCACTACTCCTAATAATAATAATAATAATAATAATATATTTGTGTGCAGAGCCACTACTCCTAATAATAATAATAATGATATATTTGTGTGCAGAGCCACTACTCCTAATAATAATAATAATGATATATTTGTGTGCAGAGCCACTACTCCTAATAATAATAATAATAATGATATATTTGTGTGCAGAGCCACTACTCCTAATAATAATAATAATAATGATATATTTGTGTGCAGAGCCACTACTCCTAATAATAATAATGACATATTTGTGTGCAGAGCCACTAATAATAATAATAATAATGATATATTTGTGTGCAGAGCCACTACTCCTAATAATAATAATAAATTTGTGTGCAGAGCCACTACTCCTAATAATAATAATGATATATTTGTGTGCAGAGCCACTACTCCTAATAATAATAATAATAATAATGATATATTTGTGTGCAGAGCCACTACTCCTAATAATAATAGATATATTTGTGTGCAGAGCCACTACTCCTAATAATAATAATGATATATTTGTGTGCAGAGCCACTACTCCTAATAATAATAATAATAATAATATATTTGTGTGCAGAGCCACTACTCCTAATAATAATAATAATAATAATATATTTGTGTGCAGAGCCACTACTCCTAATAATAATAATAATGATATATTTGTGTGCAGAGCCACTACTCCTAATAATAATAATAATGATATATTTGTGTGCAGAGCCACTACACCTAATAATAATAATAATGATATATTTGTGTGCAGAGCCACTACTCCTAATAATAATAATAATAATGATATATTTGTGTGCAGAGCCACTACTCCTAATAATAATAATAATAATGATATATTTGTGTGCAGAGCCACTACTCCTAATAATAATAATGACATATTTGTGTGCAGAGCCACTAATAATAATAATAATAATGATATATTTGTGTGCAGAGCCACTACTCCTAATAATAATAATAAATTTGTGTGCAGAGCCACTACTCCTAATAATAATAATGATATATTTGTGTGCAGAGCCACTACTCCTAATAATAATAATGATATATTTGTGTGCAGAGCCACTACTCCTAATAATAATAGATATATTTGTGTGCAGAGCCACTACTCCTAATAATAATAATGATATATTTGTGTGCAGAGCCACTACTCCTAATAATAATAATGATATATTTGTGTGCAGAGCCACTACTCCTTATAATAATAATAATGATATATTTGTGTGCAGAGCCACTACTCCTAATAATAATAATAATGATATATTTGTGTGCAGAGCCACTACTCCTAATAATAATAATGATATATTTGTGTGCAGAGCCACTACGCCTAATAATAATAATGATATATTTGTGTGCAGAGCCACTACTCCTAATAATAATGATATATTTGTGTGCAGAGCCACTACTCCTAATAATAATAATAATTATATATTTGTGTGCAGAGCCACTACTCCTAATAATAATAATGATATATTTGTGTGCAGAGCCACTACTCCTAATAATAATAATGATATATTTGTGTGCAGAGCCACTACTCCTAATAATAATAATAATAATAATAATGATATATTTGTGTGCAGAGCCAGTACTCCTAATAATAATAATAATGATATATTTGTGTGCAGAGCCACTACTCCTAATAATAATAATAATGATATATTTGTGTGCAGAGCCACTACTCCTAATAATAATAATGACATATTTGTGTGCAGAGCCACTAATAATAATAATAATAATGATATATTTGTGTGCAGAGCCACTACTCCTAATAATAATAATACATTTGTGTGCAGAGCCACTACTCCTAATAATAATAATGATATATTTGTGTGCAGAGCCACTACTCCTAATAATAATAATGATATATTTGTGTGCAGAGCCACTACTCCTAATAATAATAATAATAATAATAATAATGATATATTTGTGTGCAGAGCCACTACTCCTAATAATAATAGATATATTTGTGTGCAGAGCCACTACTCCTAATAATAATAATGATATATTTGTGTGCAGAGCCACTACTCCTAATAATAATAATAATGATATATTTGTGTGCAGAGCCACTACTCCTAATAATAATAATAATGATATATTTGTGTGCAGAGCCACTACTCCTAATAATAATAATGATATATTTGTGTGCAGAGCCACTACTCCTAATAATAATAATGATATATTTGTGTGCAGAGCCACTACTCCTAATAATAATGATATATTTGTGTGCAGAGCCACTACTCCTAATAATAATAATAATTATATATTTGTGTGCAGAGCCACTACTCCTAATAATAATAATGATATATTTGTGTGCAGAGCCACTACTCCTAATAATAATAATGATATATTTGTGTGCAGAGCCACTACTCCTAATAATAATAATAATAATAATAATGATATATTTGTGTGCAGAGCCAGTACTCCTAATAATAATAATAATAATAATATATTTGTGTGCAGAGCCACTACTCCTAATACTAATAATAATAATGATATATTTGTGTGCAGAGCCACTACTCCTAATAATAATAATAATAATAATAATATATTTGTGTGCAGAGCCACTACTCCTAATAATAAAAATAATGATATATTTGTGTGCAGAGCCACTACTCCTAATAATAATAATAATGATATATTTGTGTGCAGAGCCACTACTCCTAATAATAATAATAATATATTTGTGTGCAGAGCCACTACTCCTACTAATAATAATAATATATTTGTGTGCAGAGCCACTACTCCTAATAATAATAATAATATATTTGTGTGCAGAGCCACTACTCCTAATAATAATAATAATAATAATAATATATTTGTGTGCAGAGCCACTACTCCTAATAATAATAATAATAATGATATATTTGTGTGCAGAGCCACTACTCCTAATAATAATAATAATAATGATATATTTGTGTGCAGAGCCACTACTCCTAGTAATAATAATGATATATTTGTGTGCAGAGCCACTACTCCTAATAATAATAATAATAATGATATAATTGTGTGCAGAGCCACTACTCCTAATAATAATAATAATGATATATTTGTGTGCAGAGCCACTACTCCTAATAATAATAATAATGATATATTTGTGTGCAGAGCCACTACTCCTAATAATAATAATAATGATATATTTGTGTGCAGAGCCACTACTCCTAATAATAATAATAATGATATATTTGTGTGCAGAGCCACTACTCCTAATAATAATAATAATGATATATTTGTGTGCAGAGCCACTACTCCTAATAATAATAATAATGATATATTTGTGTGCAGAGCCACTACTCCTAATAATAATAATGATATATTTGTGTGCAGAGCCACTACTCCTAATAATAATAATAATATATTTGTGTGCAGAGCCACTACTCCTAATAATAATAATAATGATATATTTGTGTGCAGAGCCACTACTCCTAATAATAATAATAATGATATATTTGTGTGCAGAGCCACTACTCCTAATAATAATAATAATGATATATTTGTGTGCAGAGCCACTACTCCTAATAATAATAATGATATATTTGTGTGCAGAGCCACAACTCCTAATAATAATAATAACAATAATAATGATATATTTGTGTGCAGAGCCACTACTCCTAATAATAATAATAATAATAATAATGATATATTTGTGTGCAGAGCCACTACTCCTAATAATAATAATAATAGATATATTTGTGTGCAGAGCCACTACTCCTAATAATAATAATGATATATTTGTGTGCAGAGCCACTACTCCTTATAATAATGATATATTTGTGTGCAGAGCCACTACTCCTAATAATAATAATGATATATTTGTGTGCAGAGCCACTACTCCTAATAATAATGATATATTTGTGTGCAGAGCCACTACTCCTAATAATAATAATAATTATATATTTGTGTGCAGAGCCACTACTCCTAATAATAATAATGATATATTTGTGTGCAGAGCCACTACTCCTAATAATAATAATGATATATTTGTGTGCAGAGCCACTACTCCTAATAATAATAATAATAATGATATATTTGTGTGCAGAGCCACTACTCCTAATAATAATAATGATATATTTGTGTGCAGAGCCACTACTCCCAATAATAATAATGATATATTTGTGTGCAGAGCCACTACTCCTAATAATAATAATAATGATATATTTGTGTGCAGAGCCACTACTCCTAATAATAATAATAATGATATATTTGTGTGCAGAGCCACTACTCCTAATAATAATAATGATATATTTGTGTGCAGAGCCACTACTCCTAATAATAATAATAATGATATATTTGTGTGCAGAGCCCCTACTCCTAATAATAATAATAATGATATATTTGTGTGCAGAGCCACTACTCCTAATAATAATAATGATATATTTGTGTGCAGAGCCACTACTCCTAATAATAATAATGATATATTTGTGTGCAGAGCCACTACTCCTAATAATAATAATAATAATAATAATAATAATAATGATATATTTGTGTGCAGACCCAGTACTCCTAATAATAATAATAATAATATATTTGTGTGCAGAGCCACTACTCCTAATACTAATAATGATATATTTGTGTGCAAAGCCACTACTCCTAATAATAATAATAATAATATATTTGTGTGCAGAGCCACTACTCCTAATAATAATAATAATAATATATTTGTGTGCAGAGCCACTACTCCTAATAATAATAATAATGATATATTTGTGTGCAGAGCCACTACTCCTAATAATAATAATAATAATATATTTGTGTGCAGAGCCACTACTCCTACTAATAATAATATATTTGTGTGCAGAGCCACTACTCCTACTAATAATAATAATATATTTGTGTGCAGAGCCACTACTCCTAATAATAATAATAATAATAATATATTTGTGTGCAGAGCCACTACTCCTAATAATAATAATAATAATAATAATATATTTGTGTGCAGAGCCACTACTCCTAATAATAATAATAATGATATATTTGTGTGCAGAGCCACTACTCCTAATAATAATAATAATGATATATTTGTGTGCAGAGCCACTACTCCTAATAATAATAATAATAATGATATATTTGTGTGCAGAGCCACTACTCCTAATAATAATAATAATAATGATATATTTGTGTGCAGAGCCACTACTCCTAATAATAATAATGACATATTTGTGTGCAGAGCCACTAATAATAATAATAATAATGATATATTTGTGTGCAGAGCCACTACTCCTAATAATAATAATAAATTTGTGTGCAGAGCCACTACTCCTAATAATAATAATGATATATTTGTGTGCAGAGCCACTACTCCTAATAATAATAATAATAATAATGATATATTTGTGTGCAGAGCCACTACTCCTAATAATAATAGATATATTTGTGTGCAGAGCCACTACTCCTAATAATAATAATGATATATTTGTGTGCAGAGCCACTACTCCTAATAATAATAATAATAATAATATATTTGTGTGCAGAGCCACTACTCCTAATAATAATAATAATAATAATATATTTGTGTGCAGAGCCACTACTCCTAATAATAATAATAATGATATATTTGTGTGCAGAGCCACTACTCCTAATAATAATAATAATGATATATTTGTGTGCAGAGCCACTACACCTAATAATAATAATAATGATATATTTGTGTGCAGAGCCACTACTCCTAATAATAATAATAATAATGATATATTTGTGTGCAGAGCCACTACTCCTAATAATAATAATAATAATGATATATTTGTGTGCAGAGCCACTACTCCTAATAATAATAATGACATATTTGTGTGCAGAGCCACTAATAATAATAATAATAATGATATATTTGTGTGCAGAGCCACTACTCCTAATAATAATAATAAATTTGTGTGCAGAGCCACTACTCCTAATAATAATAATGATATATTTGTGTGCAGAGCCACTACTCCTAATAATAATAATGATATATTTGTGTGCAGAGCCACTACTCCTAATAATAATAGATATATTTGTGTGCAGAGCCACTACTCCTAATAATAATAATGATATATTTGTGTGCAGAGCCACTACTCCTAATAATAATAATGATATATTTGTGTGCAGAGCCACTACTCCTTATAATAATAATAATGATATATTTGTGTGCAGAGCCACTACTCCTAATAATAATAATAATGATATATTTGTGTGCAGAGCCACTACTCCTAATAATAATAATGATATATTTGTGTGCAGAGCCACTACGCCTAATAATAATAATGATATATTTGTGTGCAGAGCCACTACTCCTAATAATAATGATATATTTGTGTGCAGAGCCACTACTCCTAATAATAATAATAATTATATATTTGTGTGCAGAGCCACTACTCCTAATAATAATAATGATATATTTGTGTGCAGAGCCACTACTCCTAATAATAATAATGATATATTTGTGTGCAGAGCCACTACTCCTAATAATAATAATAATAATAATAATGATATATTTGTGTGCAGAGCCAGTACTCCTAATAATAATAATAATGATATATTTGTGTGCAGAGCCACTACTCCTAATAATAATAATAATGATATATTTGTGTGCAGAGCCACTACTCCTAATAATAATAATGACATATTTGTGTGCAGAGCCACTAATAATAATAATAATAATGATATATTTGTGTGCAGAGCCACTACTCCTAATAATAATAATACATTTGTGTGCAGAGCCACTACTCCTAATAATAATAATGATATATTTGTGTGCAGAGCCACTACTCCTAATAATAATAATGATATATTTGTGTGCAGAGCCACTACTCCTAATAATAATAATAATAATAATAATAATGATATATTTGTGTGCAGAGCCACTACTCCTAATAATAATAGATATATTTGTGTGCAGAGCCACTACTCCTAATAATAATAATGATATATTTGTGTGCAGAGCCACTACTCCTAATAATAATAATAATGATATATTTGTGTGCAGAGCCACTACTCCTAATAATAATAATAATGATATATTTGTGTGCAGAGCCACTACTCCTAATAATAATAATGATATATTTGTGTGCAGAGCCACTACTCCTAATAATAATAATGATATATTTGTGTGCAGAGCCACTACTCCTAATAATAATGATATATTTGTGTGCAGAGCCACTACTCCTAATAATAATAATAATTATATATTTGTGTGCAGAGCCACTACTCCTAATAATAATAATGATATATTTGTGTGCAGAGCCACTACTCCTAATAATAATAATGATATATTTGTGTGCAGAGCCACTACTCCTAATAATAATAATAATAATAATAATGATATATTTGTGTGCAGAGCCAGTACTCCTAATAATAATAATAATAATAATATATTTGTGTGCAGAGCCACTACTCCTAATACTAATAATAATAATGATATATTTGTGTGCAGAGCCACTACTCCTAATAATAATAATAATAATAATAATATATTTGTGTGCAGAGCCACTACTCCTAATAATAAAAATAATGATATATTTGTGTGCAGAGCCACTACTCCTAATAATAATAATAATGATATATTTGTGTGCAGAGCCACTACTCCTAATAATAATAATAATATATTTGTGTGCAGAGCCACTACTCCTACTAATAATAATAATATATTTGTGTGCAGAGCCACTACTCCTAATAATAATAATAATATATTTGTGTGCAGAGCCACTACTCCTAATAATAATAATAATAATAATAATATATTTGTGTGCAGAGCCACTACTCCTAATAATAATAATAATAATGATATATTTGTGTGCAGAGCCACTACTCCTAATAATAATAATAATAATGATATAATTGTGTGCAGAGCCACTACTCCTAATAATAATAATAATGATATATTTGTGTGCAGAGCCACTACTCCTAATAATAATAATAATGATATATTTGTGTGCAGAGCCACTACTCCTAATAATGATAATGATATATTTGTGTGCAGAGCCACTACTCCTAATAATAATAATATATTTGTGTGCAGAGCCACTACTCCTAATAATAATAATGATGTATTTGTGTGCAGAGCCACTACTCCTAATAATAATAATAATAATATATTTGTGTGCAGAGCCACTACTCCTAACAATAATAATAATGATATATTTGTGTGCAGAGCCACTACTCCTAATAATAATAATAATATATTTGTGTGCAGAGCCACTACTCCTAATAATAATAATAATAATAATGATATATTTGTGTGCAGAGCCACTACTCCTAATAATAATAATAATAATAATAATAATGATATATTTGTGTGCAGAGCCACTACTCCTAATAATAATAATAATAATAATAATAATAATAATATATTTGTGTGCAGAGCCACTACTCCCTGGTGAAGTCTGCTGCGGTGTTGGGGCTCGGCAGCGACAGTGTGGTGGAGGTCACGTGTGATGAAAGGTAGAAAGATGGAAAACATTCACATGAGGACAAAGAGATGTTTGCTCACCTGTGTGTGTGTGTGTGTGTGTGTGTGTGTGTGTGTGTGTGTGTGTGTGTGTGTGTGTGTGTGTGTGTGTGTGTGTGTGTGTGTGTGTGTGTGTGTTAGACACACAACAGCAAGTAGAAAGATTCATTCACAACAAGTCATCTTTCACCTTTTCAGAGGGAAAATGATTCCAGAAGAACTGGAGGCTTGCATCCTTGCAGCTGAAAAAAAGGTAATCACATGTGCAGAGTGAATTCAAAAGTAGCATGTTTATGTTTATTGGATATATTTGAACATGTTTCATTGGAGTTGAGGTGGCAAACAGGAAGTAGAATTGAGAAAGTAACATTACAAAACAAAACATCAAATAGTGTAATAAAAGATCAAACAAGAATAAAAAGTAGCAATGTTGACTCGAATAACACAAAGTTTAAAACGCTCATTACCCAAAATATAATAATGAATCAAAATCAATGTTGTTATGAATGATTGACATATTTAAGACTCACATGAAATATTACACTATAAATATTATAGTGGTTAATATTGCATATTTTCTGTGTTTGCCATAAAAAAAACTACGTTTTCTTTGAACAAAAGGGTATAAAACACATAAAAAAACATGTCAAATAATAAAGAGGTAGAATCGACACATAGATCTGAAGTCAATCTAGAGATTTAAGTGTTAAAATAAATAGAACAAAAATGTATGTCTTATTTTTAACACTTTTATGGGCGGGACCCTTTTGGGTCCCCAAGATTTTTAGTGGGATTAAAAAACAAAAAATCATTGCTCAAAAAAATAAATATGAATAAAAAATGTTACAAATTATTGACCTAATTAAAACTCCAATTACTTCACATCAAATATTACACTTTTTGGTGAAAATATTGCATATTTAAAAAAAAAAAAAAAATGTATGACTTGTGGGACCCTTTTGGATCCCTAAGAATTTAGGGATTTTTTTTAACGGTCATTACTCCAAAAAAAAATAATGAATCAAAATCAATGTTGTTATGAATGATTGACATATTTAAGAGTCACATTACTTCACATCAAATATTATAGTGGATAATATTGCATATTTTGTGTGTTTGCCATAAAAAAATCTAAGTTTTCTTTGAACAAAAGGGTATAAGACAAACAAAAAAACCTGAAAAAAATAATAAAAAGGTAGAATTGACAGATCTGAAGTCAATCTAGAGATTTAAGCGTTTAAAAAAAAATAAAAAAATAAATGTATGTCTTATTTTTTAACACTTCTATGGGCGGGACCCTTCTGGGTCCCCAAGATTTTTAGTGGGATTAAAAACAAAAAGTCATTGCTCAAAAAAATAATTATGAATAAAAAATCTTGTTATGAATTATTGACCTAATTAAAACTCCAATTACTTTACATCAAATATTACACTTTTGGGTGAAAATATTGCACATTTTGTGTTTTTTTCCATTAAAAAAACGTTTTTCTTTGACAAAGAGGGCATAACATGTATTTTTATTTTATATAAACGCAGATCTGAAGTCAATCTAGAGATTTAAGTGTTAAAAAAAATAAAACAATGTCTTATTTTTAACACTTTTATGGGCGGGACCCTTCTGGGTCCCCAAGATTTTTAGTGGGATTAAAAACAAAAAGTCATTGCTCAAAAAAATAATTATGAATAAAAAATCTTGTTATGAATTATTGACCTAATTAAAACTCCAATTACTTTACATCAAATATTACACTTTTGGGTGAAAATATTGCACATTTTGTGTTTTTTTCCATTAAAAAAACGTTTTTCTTTGACAAAGAGGGCATAACATGTATTTTTATTTTATATAAACGCAGATCTGAAGTCAATCTAGAGATTTAAGTGTTAAAAAAAATAAAACAATGTCTTATTTTTAACACTTTTATGGGCGGGACCCTTCTGGTCCCCAAGATTTTTAGTGGGATTAAAAACAAAAAGTCATTGCTCAAAAAAATAATTATGAATAAAAAATCTTGTTATGAATTATTGACCTAATTAAAACTCCAATTACTTTACATCAAATATTACACTTTTGGGTGAAAATATTGCATATTTTGTGGGGTTTTTTCCCATTTCAAAAAACGGTTTTCTTTGACAAAATGGGCATAAAATGTATTTTTATTCATTTATTATAATTTTATAACACAGATCTGAAGTCAATCTAGAGATTTAGGCGTTAAAAATAAATAAATAAATAAAAATGCATGACTTGCATGACACTTTTATGAGTGGGACCCTTTTGGATCCACAATCATTTTAGTGTAATTTTTTTTTGTTGCTGAAATTGTTTTGAAAAAAGAAAAGAAAAGAATAAAAATAAAAATCAATGTTGTTATGAATTATTGACATATTTAATTTAAAAAATTACTTCACATCAAATATTACACTTTGAAATATTTTTTGTGGATAAAAAACTAAGTTTTCTTTGAACACAATGACATAAATAAACAAAAATACATGTCAAATTTAAAAAAAAAAGTATAATCGACAAATAGATCTGAAGTCAATCGAGAGATTTACATGTTAAAAAAAATAAAACAAAAATGTATGTCTTATTTTTAACACTTTTATGGGCGGGACCCTTTTGGGTCCCCAAGATTTTTAGTGGGATTAAAAAACAAAAAGTCATTGCTCAAAAAATAATTATGAATAAAAAATGTTGTTACGAATTATTGACCTAATTAAAGTTCCAATTACTTCACATCAAATATTACACTTTTGGGTGAAAATATTGCATATTTAAAAAAAAAATTAAAAAAATGTATGACTTATTTTATAAATGGGACCCTTTTGGATCCCTAAGAATTTTAGTGGGATTTTTTTTTTAACGGTCATTACTCAAAAAATAATAATGAATCAAAATCAATGTTGTTATGAATGATTGACATATTTAAGAGGCACATTACTTCACATCAAATATAATAGTGGATAATATTGCATATTTTCTGTGTTTGCCATAAAAAAACTAAGTTTTCTTTGAACAAAAGGGTATAAGACAAACAAAAAAACCTGAAAAAAATAATAAAAAGGTAGAATTGACAGATCTGAAGTCAATCTAGAGATTTAAGCGTTAAAAAAATAAAAAATAAATAAATGTATGTCTTATTTTTTAACACTTTTATGGGCGGGACCCTTTTGGGTCCCCAAGATTTTTAGTGGGATTAAAAACAAAAAGTCATTGCTCAAAAAAATAATGAATAAAAAATCTTGTTATGAATTATTGACCTAATTAAAACTCCAATTACTTCACATCAAATATTACACTTTTGGGTGAAAATATTGCATATTTTGTGTTTTTTTTCCATTTAAAAAAACAGTTCTCTTTGACAAAATGGGCATACATTTTTTTTTTATTCATTTATTTTAATTTTATAACACAGATCTGAAGTCAATCTAGAGATTTAGGCGTTAAAAATAAATAAATAAATAAAAATGCATGACTTGTATGACACTTTTATGAGTGGGACCCTTTTGGATCCACAATCATTTTAGTGTCTTTTTTTTTTGTTGCTGAAATTGAATTGTTTTGAAAAAAAAAAGAGAAAAGAATAAAAATAAAAATCAATGTTATGAATTATTGACATATTTAATTAAAAAAATTACTTCACATCAAATATTACACTTTGAAATATTTAACTAAGTTTTCTTTGAACACTGACATAAATAAACAAAAATACATGTCAAATAAAAAAAAAAGTATTATCGACAAATAGATCTGAAGTCAATCTAGAGATTTACATGTTAAAAAGAATAAAACAAAAATGATGAATGATTGACTCGAGTTACATTACTTCACATTAAATATTACACTTTAAATATTATAGTGGATAATATTGCATATTTTCTGTGTTTGCCATAAAAAAAACAAAGTTTTCTTTGAACAAAAGGGTATAAGAAACAAAAAAACCTGAAAAAAATAATAAAAATGTAGAATTGACAGATCTGAAGTCAATCTAGAGATTTAAGCGTTTAAAAAAATAAATAAATAAATGTATGTCTTATTTTTTAACACTTTTATGGGCGGGACCCTTTTGGGTTCCCAAGATTTTTAGTGGGATTAAAAAACAAAAAGTCATTGCTCAAAAGAATAAATATGAATAAAAAATGTTACAAATTATTGACCTAATTAAAACTCCAATTACTTCACATCAAATATTACACTTTTTGGTGAAAATATTGCATATTTAAAAAAAAATAAAAAATGTATGACTTATTTTATAAGTGGGACCCTTTTGGATCCCTAAGAATTTAGGGATTTTTTTTAACTGTCATTACTCAAAAAATAATAATGAATCAAAATCAATGTTATGAATGATTGACTTGAGTTACATTACTTCACATTAAATATTACACTTTAAATATTATAGTGGATAATATTGCATATTTTCTGTGTTTGCCATAAAAAAACAGTTTTCTTTGAACAAAAGGGTATAAGACAAACAAAAAAACCTGAAAAAAATAATAAAAAGGTAGAATTGACAGATCTGAAGTCAATCTAGAGATTTAAGCGTTTAAAAAAATAAATAAAATAAATGTATGTCTTATTTTTTAACACTTTTATGGGCGGGACCCTTTTGGGTCCCCAAGATTTTTAGTGGGATTAAAAAACAAAAAGTCATTGCTCAAAAAATAATTATTATTAAAAAATCTTGTAATGAATTATTGACCTAATTAAAACTCCAATTACTTTACATCAAATATTACACTTTTGGGTGAAAATATTGCATATTTTGTGTTTTTTTTCCATTTCAAAAAACGGTTTTCTTTGACAAAATGGGCATAAAATGTATTTTTATTCATTTATTTTAATTTTATAACACAAATCTAGAGATTTAGGCGTTAAAAATAAATAAATAAATAAAAATGCATGACACTTTTATGAGTGGGACCCTTTTGGATCCACAATAATTTTAGTGTCATTTTTTTTTTTGCTGAAATTGTTTTGAAAAAAAAAAGAAAAGAATAAAAATAAAAATCAATGTTGTTAGGAAATATTGACATATTTAATTTAAAAAAATACTTCACATCAAATATTACACTTTGAAATATTTTTTGCGGATAAAAACTAAGTTTTCTTTGAACACAATGACAAATAAACAAAAATACATGTCAAATTAAAAAAATATATATTATCGACAAATAGATCTGAAGTCAATCTAGAGATTTACATGTTAAAAAAAATAAAACAAAAATGTATGTCTTATTTTTAACACTTTTATGGGCGGGACTCTTTTGGGTCCCCAAGATTTTTAGTGGGATTAAAAAACAAAAAGTCATTGCTCAAAAAATAATTATGAATAAAAAATGTTGTTACAAATTATTGACCTATCTAAAGTTCCAATCACTTCACTTCAAATATTACACTTTTTGGTGAAAATATTGCATATTTTAAAAAAAAATAAAAATGTATGACTTATTTTATAAGTGGGACCCTTTTGGATCCCTAAGAATTTAGGGATTTTTTTTAACTGTCATTACTCAAAAAAATAATAATGAATCAAAATCAATGTTATGAATGATTGACATATTTAAGAGTCACATTACTTCACATCAAATATTATAGTGGATAATATTGCATATTTTGTGTGTTTGCCATAAAAAAACAAAGTTTTCTTTGAACAAAAGGGTATAAGACAAACAAAAAAACCTGAAAAAAAATAATAAAAAGGTAGAATTGACAGATCTGAAGTCAATCTAGAGATTTAAGCGTTAAAAAAATAAAAAAAAATAAATGTATGTCTTATTTTTTAACACTTTTATGGGCGGGACCCTTTTGGGTCCCCAAGATTTTTAGTGGGATTAAAAACAAAAAGTCATTGCTCAAAAAATAATTATGAATAAAAAATCTTGTAATGAATTATTGACCTAATTAAAATTCCAATTACTTTACATCAAATATTACACTTTTGGGTGAAAATATTGCATATTTTGTGTTTTTTTTCCATTTCAAAAAACGGTTTTCTTTGACAAAATGGGCATAACATTTATTTTTATTCATTTATTTTAATTTTATAACACAGATCTGAAGTCAATCTAGAGATTTAGGCGTTAAAAATAAATAAATAAATAAAAATGCATGACTTGTATGACACTTTTATGAGTGGGACCCTTTTGGATCCACAATAATTTTAGTGTCTTTTTTTTTTTTGCTGAAATTGTTTTGGAAAAAAAAAATAAAAAAATAAAAATAAAAATCAATGTTATGAATTATTGACATATTTAATTAAAAAAATTACTTCACATCAAATATTACACTTTTAAATATTTTTTGTGGATAAAAAAACAAGTTTTCTTTGAACACTGACATAAATAAACAAAAATACATGTCAAATTAAAAAATAAAAAGTATTATCGACAAATAGATCTGAAGTCAATCTAGAGATTTACATGTTAAAAAAAATAAAACAAAAATGTATGTCTTATTTTTAACACTTTTATGGGCGGGACCCTTTTGGGTCCCCAAGATTTTTAGTGGGATTAAAAACAAAGTCATTGCTCAAAAAATAATTATGAATAAAAAATCTTGTAATGAATTATTGACCTAATTAAAACTCCAATTACTTTACATCAAAT
>NC_084744.1:34163227-34248227 GCF_033978785.1 Entelurus aequoreus | reverse complement strand
AGGGCAACCTCCCATGCACCCTTGAAGACCCTGCCAAGTAAAGAGCTGTTCCACGACCAGGACAGAAACCACACTACCCCTCCTGAATCCGAGGTTGGACTATCCGGCGTAGCCTCCTCTCTTGTACACCTGAATAGACCTCACCGGGAAGGCTGAGGAGTGTGATCCCGCAATAGTTGGAACTGTTGCGTTTGACCAGATGTTCCTCCAAGTGGGATGTAAAACGCTGGTCAGTCCCAAGTTCCTTAGATGACACATAAACTGATCTCGAATATACCACCAAGCACAGTATAGGTATTTTGTAATTTATTGTAAAATATTTGAGAATAGAGACCAGCCTCGAACAACACATACAAATGCGTAGCCCAAGTTGATCTGAAAACTTCCCGGAATGCACTCTCCTCTTCAATATCTCTCCCCCCCCCCCCCCCCCCCTCACTTGTCTCACCTCAAACACATGCTCATTGTGCTTCTTATCTAGAGTTGGGCTGCAGGAAAGCAAGGAGGATTCCTTCTCTCTGCCTTCCACCCCAAGGCCATCCCCAGTGCAAGCACTTTGTCATGAGATGAAAAGAAAAGCAAAGAGTACAATACGGAACATTAGCTATATGTAATATGACTATGAAAATTAATAAGTAACACAAAATATGGATATATGAAGATATATATATATCTTTCAGAACACATCAACATCATATTAATCATAATTTTTGCGCTTGAGAAAAGTGGTAATGATTTTTGAATGAAATGATTTTAACTTTTTGCGAGGAGTTTTATTGCGTGGTCGGCACTACCGTTGTTCTTTTGCAGAGCGTGGTCGGTGACGTGGAACCCTCACAAGATGATGAGTGTTCCTCTTCAGTGCTCCGTGATTCTGATCAAGAAGAAAGTAAGATGCCGCCACACAAACACGACACCTTCTTTTCTTCTCCAAGTACTTCTTCAGTTCTCGGTCTCGTCCTCCCCAGGGCCTCTTGCAGAAGTGCAACGAGTTGGGGGCGGCGTATCTTTTCCAGAAAGACAAGTTCTACGACGTGAGCTATGACACTGGAGATAAGAGCATCCAGTGTGGAAGACACGTGGACGTCTTCAAACTTTGGCTCATGTGGAAGGCCAAGGTACGTTGAGTACTTCAAGTCATGTTCTTGGAAACTGCAGGTCTTGACCACTGAAGTTAGCATGTTAGTTACGGTCCTAATGTCTGCTTCTACATCAATCATGGCTTGAACCTCCACTACAGAGGCAAAGTACTCCAACATCTCGATGGTTCTTGTGGACCTGGAAGAGGAATTTGGCAATCAGCCTTGTCGTGTCTGCCGTATGCTTACATACATGCAATAATACATTTCATCATTACAGGAAACCATAGGCATGGCATGGCCTATAGTCCCTGTCGAGTCATAGAAGCCTAGGCAGAGTTCCGGCCTGCTTCCGTCAATTCCAGTAGTTTCATTCCCTTGCAACAAAGGAGCAGCCCAACGGGACGGTCCGCCGCCGGTCCAGAGCCCGCCGTCGGTCACGAAACCCGCACGCGCCACATACGCCGTAGCCGCCCGAGGCCCTGGGGACAACAAGGTGCCAGCCCGCCACCCGTCGCATGCGTAACGCGGACCGCTGGCACCCGCGCCCGCTCATGTTGTGGGTTCGTAGCACGGGCACCCTGCCCGCTACCCGCGTAACGCAGACCGGGGACACAAGGTCCGTCAGCAGCCGTGCCCGCTCATTCTGTGGGCTAGTAGCAGGGGCACCTGCCCAACCGCCTCACTCGTAACACGGAAGGCATAGGGACGCGAGGTCCGCCGGCAGCCACGCCCGCACATGCCGCGGGTTCGTAGCAAAAGCACACACCGCACGGACCACACGGAGACACAAGGTCCAAGTTCGTAACCATTCAGTCCTCAGGAGCTGGTTTTATTCAGCTGCGCTAAAAGGCAAAGCTGTCGATCAGAGTTCCTACCAACACCTGTGGACACAAGCTCTCGGTACCGACTTGATATGAGGGGTCGGTATGACTTTCCCCTGCAGGGAGGTTGAACTCAGTCTTAGAGACAAGGCGTTATCTTGGAAGGGCCTCATCGAGAAGAATAAATCAAAGAGACTCGGTTATCTAGTTCATTGAGGTTCCCGGTTAACCGGCCTAAACAGGCAGGAGGCCCAGAGTTAGACCTGTAGGACATGCTGGAGGGATACAGCTAGTCTGAGAACTGGACGAGGTGGATGGAAACCAGGAAGTTTGTCCTTCCGACTATGATTAGTTAAAGAAAATCCTTTGGAACACTGACGGACAGATCGATACATTAATAAGAATAAATGGATACAATTTGAAATCACCAAAGTGAGTGGACTTACTAGAAAAACTAATTCTGCCAGAAACCGCATGTGAACGCTAAAAAAACTGAATTCTGAATTGGAAGCTTGACTGTTAGCATGGTAGCCAGATAAACATTTGAGTCCTCTAAGGTTTATGCCAGCAAAATGAGCTAAAAACTCCAGCATGCTAACAGTTAGCCGGCGATAATACCTTCCTGCAAAACTAGCTAAAACTGTTTATCTTATAGGGACATTGCAGAAAACACAACCGCTACGTCAGTACAAGCTAACTCTCATCCGGTACCCTCTGGCAGCAGTTCCTAGTGCAACATTCCACATTCTTGGAAAGCAGCAGCTAGCATGCTAACGTTAGCATCAACGTAGCAATTGACTAACCATATTAGCAGGGAACATTTGGATGGTTTGAATCGGTAAAGAAATGTGGAACACTTTAACAGAGAACACATGCGAAAGTGGGAATTCTAGGAAAACCTTTAGAACTCTGAAAATGGTGGACAGATGTGGACATTTTAAAAACTTTCCATTCATTTCCAGTGTCCCGGAAAATGTGGATTTCCTGGAAATGTGGGGATTATTGTAAAACTCAAAAATGGTCCCAAAGAAAACTGCCATCACAGGACTCCACGACTACAGACCCCTAGCCCTGGTGTCTGTGCTCATGAAGTCCTTTGAGAGAGTGGTAGGCTACCTGAAGGACATCAGGAGGTGCAGCAGGGGACCTGTGACGTTGGGTAAACCGATCGGTGGGGAGTGCGGTCAACATGGGACTGAACTACACCCTGCATCACCTTGATTCCCCAGGGACCTACGCTAGGATTTTGTTCGTGGACTTCAGCTCTTCAGATCTTTCCCCATGTGGAGAAGTTCAAGTACCTCGGAGTCTTGTTCACGAGTGAGAGAAGAGTGGATGGTGAGATCGACAGGCGGATGGATCGGTGCGGCGTCTTCAGTAATGCGGATGCCGTATCGATCCGCTGTGGTGAAGAAGGAGCTGAGTCGGAAGGCAAAGCTCTCAATTTACCGGTCTATCTACGTTCCCATCCTCACCTATGGTCATGAGCTTTGGCTTTTATGACCGAAAGGACAAGATTACGGATACAAGCGGCTGAAATGAGTTTCCTCCGCCGGGTGGCAGGGCTCTCCCTTAGAGATAGGGTGAGAAGCTCTGTCATCGGGTAGGAGCTGAAAGTAAAGCTGCTGCTCCTCCACATGGAGAGGAGCCAGATGAGGGTGTTCGGGCATCTGCTCAGGATGCCACCCGAACGCCTCCCTAGGGAGGTGTTTAGGTCACCTCCGACTGGTAGGAGGCCACGGGGAAGACCCAGGACACGTTGGGAAGACTATGTCTCCCGGCTGGCCTGGAAACGCCTCAGGAACCCCCGGGAGGAGCTGGACCAAGTGGCTGGGGAGAGGGAAGTCTGGGCTTCTCTAATTAGGCTGGTGCCCTCGCGACCTGACCTCGGATAAGTGGAATAAGATGGATGGATGGATGGGCATCAGCTCTGCATTTCACACGGTCATCCCAAACATCCTGCACCGCAAACTCACCCGGTGCTGGTCTCCAGCTGTCAGTGGCTCACCGACTTCCTGACTGACAGGAGGCAGCAGGTAAGGCTGGGAACATAACATCCAGCACCCCGTCCCCCAGTCCGCCCACAGACGGGACGTGGAACAGCTGGCTCTGAACCTTGCTCAAGACCGCGGACTTCGGGAAAAGCGCATTCTGAACAGCACAGTGTCTATTGGGGACTCTTACAGGTTCCTGGGATCCACAATCTCACGGGACCTGAAGTGGACCTCTCACATAGACACAATCAGGGGGAAAAAAGCACAGCAGAGGATCTACTTTCTGCATCAGTTCAAGAAGTTCCACCAGCTCCAGGAACTGCTGATCATGCTCTACACGTCCATCATTCAGTCTGTCCTGTGAACCTCCATCAGGGTCTGTGGCAGACAATCAGGACAGCGGAAAAGATCATCGGTGTCAAACTTCCCCCTCATCCAGGACTTCTACCGGTCCAGGGTCAGGAAACGGGCCGGGAGCATCACTGCAGAACCCCTCACACCCTGGTCTCAAACTCCTCCCCTCCGGCAGGTGGTACAGGTCACAGTACACCAAACACCCCGTCATAAGAACCGGTTCTTCCCCCAGGTTCTCACTCTGGTGAACGCTCGTGTTCTTTCACATGTTCCGGTCTTTGTCTCCTCCAGGGGACAGAAGGCTTCGCAGCCGAGGTCAACAAGTGTTTGGAGAACGCAGAGTACTTGCATGATTTACTGCAAAGGAGGACCGACTTTGAACTGGTCTTCCAGCACAAGGTTGGTCATGTGACTTGCTGGATGACGTCATCACAGGACACACACCTGTACACACCTGTCGGTTGTCCTCCACAGCCCGAGAGCAGCAACGTGTGCTTCTGGTACATTCCTCCCAGTCTGCGCGGCATGTTACCTGGACCGGACCGGGACAAGAAGCTCCATCAGGTCAGCACAGAACAATATTCATATTTATATTTATACGCACCACATATATTGTCTTCAGGTAGCGCCTCGGATCAAAGGGCGGCTGATGGAGAAAGGCTGTGCTCTGATTGGCTATCAGCCCACAAGAAGCAAGGTGAACTTCTTCAGGTGTGTGTTTGTCAACCGTGCCACTCAGAGAGAGGACATCCACTTCCTGCTGGAGGAGATCGCCCTGCTTGGCCGTGACTTATGACTGCAAGTAGTGTAGTTTGCTCACAATAGTCCATGAAGTTAAGCCAAGTTGAAGATGCGGACACCTTTGTTACTGGATATAATCTAACCTGCCTTGGAGACTTTGCATGCGTCAGTAATAAGCCACTAGAATTAATACTTGTCTGTATTGATCATTGATTATCACTAGCTTGTGTGCTTAGCTGTTGTGTAGCTGCCCATAGCCTAGCATGACCAGGACTTTACAAAATAAAAGCCCAACCTTGTACACCTTTTGTCCATGACTTTGCAAAATAAAAGCCAAACCTTGTACACCTTTTGTCCATGATTTTGCAAAATAAAAGCCCAACCTTGTACACCTTTTGTCCATGACTTTACAAAATAAAAGCCCAACCGTCAATCAAACAATGTTTATTTATATAGCCCTAAATCACCTTGTACACCTTTTGTCCATGACTTTGCAAAATAAAAGCCCAACCTTGTACACCTTTTGTCCATGACTTTGCAAAATAAAAGCCCAACCTCGTACACCTTTTGTCCATGACTTTGCAAAATAAAAGCCCAACCTTGTACACCTTTTGTCCATGACTTTGCAAAATAAAAGCCCAACCTTGTACACCTTTTGTCCATGACTTTCCAAAATAAAAGCCCAACCTTGTACACCTTTTGTCCATGACTTTCCAAAATAAAAGCCCAACCTTGTACACCTTTTGTCCATGACTTTCCAAAATAAAAGCCTAACCTTGTACACCTTTTGTCCATGACTTTCCAAAATAAAGCCCAACCTTGTATACCTTTTGTCCATGACTTTCCAAAATAAAAGCCCAACCCTGTACACCTTTTGTCCATGACTTTGCAAAATAAAAGCCCAACCCTGTACACCTTTTGTCCATGACTTTGCAAAATAAAAGCCCAACCCTGTACACCTTTGTCCATGACTTTGCAAAATAAAAGCCCAACCCTGTACACCTTTTTTTGTCCATGACTTTGCAAAATAAAAGCCCAACCTTGTACACCTTTTGTCCATGACTTTGCAAAATAAAAGCCCAACCTTGTACACCTTTTGTCCATGACTTTGCAAAATAAAAGCCCAACCTTGTACACCTTTTGTCCATGACTTTGCAAAATAAAAGCCCAACCTTGTACACCATTTGTCCATGACTTTGCAAAATAAAAGCCCAACCTTGTACACCTTTTGTCCATGACTTTGCAAAATAAAAGCCCAACCTTGTACACCTTTTGTCCATGACTTTGCAAAATAAAAGCCCAACCTTGTACACCATTTGTCCATGACTTTGCAAAATAAAAGCCCAACCTTGTACACCTTTTGTCCATGACTTTGCAAAATAAAAGCCCAACCTTGTACACCTTTTGTCCATGACTTTGCAAAATAAAAGCCCAACCTTGTACACCTTTTGTCCATGACTTTGCAAAATAAAATCCCAACCTTGTACACCTTTTGTCCATGACTTTGCAAAATAAAAGCCCAACCTTGTACACCTTTTGTCCATGACTTTACAAAATAAAAGCCCAACCTTGTACACCTTTTTTCCATGACTTTACAAAATAAAAGCCCAACCTTCAATCAATCAATCAATGTTTATTTATATAGCTCTAAATCACCTTGTACACCTTTTTTCCATGACTTTACAAAATAAAAGCCCAACCTTGTACACCTTTTGTCCATGACTTTGCAAAATAAAAGCCCAACCTTGTACACCTTTTGTCCATGACTTTGCAAAATAAAAGCCCAACCTTGTACACCTTTTGTCCATGACTTTACAAAATAAAAGCCCAACCTTGTACACCTTTTGTCCATGACTTTGCAAAATAAAAGCCCAACCTTGTACACCTTTTGTCCATGACTTTGCAAAATAAAAGCCCAACCTTGTACACCTTTTGTCCATGACTTTACAAAATAAAAGCCCAACCTTCAATCAATCAATGTTTATTTATATAGCCCTAAACCATGACTTTACAAAATAAAAGCCCAACCTTGTACACCTTTTGTCCATGACTTTACAAAATAAAAGCCCAACCTTGTACACCTTTTTTCCATGACTTTACAAAATAAAAGCCCAACCTTCAATCAATCAATCAATGTTTATTTATATAGCTCTAAATCACCTTGTACACCTTTTTTCCATGACTTTACAAAATAAAAGCCCAACCTTGTACACCTTTTGTCCATGACTTTGCAAAATAAAAGCCCAACCTTGTACACCTTTTGTCCATGACTTTGCAAAATAAAAGCCCAACCTTGTACACCTTTTGTCCATGACTTTACAAAATAAAAGCCCAACCTTGTACACCTTTTGTCCATGACTTTGCAAAATAAAAGCCCAACCTTGTACACCTTTTGTCCATGACTTTGCAAAATAAAAGCCCAACCTTGTACACCTTTTGTCCATGACTTTACAAAATAAAAGCCCAACCTTCAATCAATCAATGTTTATTTATATAGCCCTAAACCATGACTTTACAAAATAAAAGCCCAACCTTGTACACCTTTTGTCCATGACTTTACAAAATAAAAGCCCAACCTTGTACACCTTTTGTCCATGACTTTACAAAATAAAAGCCCAACCTTCAATCAATCAATCGTTTATTTATATAGCCCTAAATCACCTTGTACACCTTTTGTCCATGACTTTGCAAAATAAAACCCCAACCTTGTACACCTTTTGTCCATGACTTTACAAAATAAAAGCCCAACATTGTACACCTTTTGTCCATGACTTTACAAAATAAAAGCCCAACCTTCAATCAATCAATCGTTTATTTATATAGCCCTAAACCATGACTTTACAAAATAAAAGCCCAACCTTGTACACCTTTTGTCCATGACTTTACAAAATAAAAGCCCAACCTTGTACACCTTTTGTCCATGACTTTGCAAAATAAAAGCCCAACCTTGTACACCTTTTGTCCATGACTTTACAAAATAAAAGCCCAACCTTCAATCAATCAATCAATGTTTATTTATATAGCCCTAAACCATGACTTTACAAAATAAAAGCCCAACCTTGTACACCTTTTGTCCATGACTTTGCAAAATAAAAGCCCAACCTTGTACACCTTTTGTCCATGACTTTACAAAATAAAAGCCCAACCTTCAATCAATCAATCAATGTTTATTTATATAGCCCTAAACCATGACTTTACAAAATAAAAGCCCAACCTTGTACACCTTTTGTCCATGACTTTGCAAAATAAAAGCCCAACCTTGTACACCTTTTGTCCATGACTTTGCAAAATAAAAGCCCAACCTTGTACACCTTTTGTCCATGACTTTCCAAAATAAAAGCCCAACCTTGTACACCTTTTGTCCATGACTTTCCAAAATAAAAGCCCAACCTTGTACACCTTTTGTCCATGACTTTGCAAAATAAAAGCCCAACCTTGTACACCTTTTGTCCATGACTTTGCAAAATAAAATCCCAACCTTGTACACCTTTTGTCCATGACTTTGCAAAATAAAAGCCCAACCTTGTACAGGCAAGCTGATACTTTATATACACAGATTAAATTTATATAAACATCAGTTTAAAAAGGAGAAGATATGTTGTAGAAAAGAGTAGCAAACACTTTATTATATTTAAAAACAAATAATGACTGCTCCTCAAAAGTGTTGATCTCCACCTGAAGAAACAAGAGAAGAAGAAGACTTGACTGCCTCTAGTGGCTGCACTTGCTATTACACCTTATGACAGTAACTACTCAGTAAATCACATTTCATCTACTCAATTGTAATTCCTAAAGTACATACAATTGTACTTCCTAAAGTACAATTGTACTTCCTAAAGTACAATTGTACTTCCTCAAGCAAATACAAGTGTACTTCATGAAGTACAATTCTTCATAGAGTAAATACAAGGGTACTTCCTAAAGCAAATACAGTTGTACTTCCTAAAGTACACACAGTTGTACTTCCTAAAGTACATTTTTTTCATAGAGTACATACAGTTGTACCTCCTAAAGTACATTTTTTTCATAGAGTACATACAATTGTACTTCATAAAGTACAATTCTTCATAGAGCACATAGTTGTATTTCTTAAAGCAAATACAATTGTATTTCATAAAGTACAATTATTCATAAAGTACATACAATTGTACTTTTTAAAGTACAATTTTTCATAGAGTAAGTACAATTGTACTTCCTAAAGTAAGTACAATTGTACTTCCTAAAGTACAATTCTTCATAAAGTACAATTGTACTTCATAAAAAAAAATACAATTGTACTTCATAAAGTACAATTATTGATAGAGTAAATGCAAGTGTACTTCATAAAGTACATACAGTTGTACTTCATAAAGTACAATTCTTCATAGAGTAAATACAAGTGTACTTCCTAAAGTAAGTACACTTGTACTCCCTAAAGTAAGTACAAGTGTACTTCCTAAAGTAAGTCTGCACAAAATAAATGTTTAACACGTCCGTGTTCTTCCCTTTCAGCATTTTGTTTTAAAGCTTACTTTGCACTGAACATGAAGTGTTTGTTCCTTTCTACCCTCTTGCTGAACAGAAGATTGTGTGCAGGTTTCAAGGTCTAATAATTATAAAGTAATGAAGTTATTGCTTAGTAATCATTTTTAAGTTAATACAACTGCAAAATAAACAGATTTTTTTTGCACTAAATAGGATTTGTTTTTGTTTATTTTGCATATATTTATTTTTAGTTTATTTTGCACAAAATTGGAAGTTTCTTTTATAGATTTTGCATTTATTTATTTTTTGCGCCGATTAGGGTTTTGCACCGTTTAAAAATTAAATTAAAATCTATTCATTTTTTGCACTGAACAGAAAGTTATGTACATGTTTTAATGTGTAATATCAGACAGTAATTACATTACTGCTTATTGATAATGACCAAGTTAATAAAACAGCAAAATAAACAAATGTATTAATTTTTTGCACTGAGCAGGAAGTTTTACTTTATTTTGCATTGATTTATTTTTACAGTAAACAGGATTTATTTGTATTTTTTTTCTATTTTTAAGTTTATTTTGCCTTGATTTCTTTGTGGCACTAAACCGGAAGTTTTTTATTTATCTATTTTTTTTTTTAAATATATAGGTTATTTTGCATTTATTTTTGCACTTAACATGATTTTTTTTTAATTAGTTTATTTTGCATTGTTTTAAACTGGAAGGTTATTTTTATTTTGCATTTATTTATTTTTTTTGTGCTGGTTAGGGTTTTGTGCTGTTTAAAAAAATAAAATAATAATTTTGCACTGAACAGGAAGTTGTGTGCATGTTTTAATGTGTAATATTAGACAGTAATTATGTTACTGCTTAGTGATAATGAACAATGCAACACAGCAAAAATAAACTTATTCATTTTTATTTTTTGCACTGAACAGGAAGTTTGTTTTTTTATTTTTTACAATGAACAAGAATTTGTATTTCGTTTTTTTGCACTGAATAGTGTTTTAATGTGTAACATTAGACAGTAATTATGTTACTGATGAGATAATGACCAAGTTATTACAACACAGAAAAATAAACTGATTTGTTTTGTACTGAACAGGAAGTTTATTTGTATTTATTTTTGGACTGAAGGAGAGTTTTTTTTTTTTTTTAGGTTTTTTTTGCACTGAACAGGAAGTTGTGTGCATATTTTAATGTGTAATATTAGACAGTAATTATGTTACTGCTTGGTGATAATGACCAACACAACACAGCAAAATAAACATTCATTTTTATTTTTCGCACTAAACAGGAAGTTTGTTTATTTTTATTTATTTCTGCACTGAACAAGAATTGGTTTTAATTTTTTATTTTAGTTTTATTTGCACTGAACAAGAATTAGTATTTTTTTATTTTTTTAAGTTTGTTTTTTTTGCACTGAACAATTTTTTTTTTAAATTTTTTTTGCACTGAACAAGAATTTGTATTTTTTGGGATTATTTTTTGCATGAACAAGAATTAGTATTTTTTTAATTTTAATTTTATTTTTTTGCACTGAACAAGAATTAGTATTTTTTATTTTTAGTTTTTTTTGCACTGAACAGGAAGTTGTTATTCATTCATACATTTCCATTTTTGCACTGAACAGTAAGTTGTGTGCATGTCTTAATACATATAATAATAATAATAATATTTCATATTTTGTGTTTTTGACACTTATTTTTTAATTATTTTATGACCAAGACCCTGCCGGGTCCTAGGAAGCTGCTGATGGTGTGTTTGACACTCTCTAAGGTAAATACTGTACTTCACACAACTACATTCTATTGTTTTATACAACATCTTCTAACGTTTATTTGCAATAAATCACTTTAACAGACCACACACACTATTCAAGTATTATTATCACTGCAGTTATGTAAGCAAACATTTCCCACAGGATTAAATTCAAACTTACCATTTGTTCCTCCATCAAGAGAACTTTATCAAATCCCCCTGCGGTCGTCCATTCATGGAAACTCCCTCACTCGTGTTCTTGCATTTTCTCACACCTACAAACACACACTTGTTACGGGACTAGCATGGACGATACATGCTGGCACGGGAAAGTGCGATACAAGCAGTTCTGCAGCAAAGATATTTCACTAAAAGCGGTAAACATGCTAGGCTACAGGAGCTAGCAGCTACACAACAGCCAAGCATAGTTAATAATCATTGAACTATATAAAGCAGTACATATAGTTGCATGTTATTTACACACAAAGTCTATGGCATGTTACAAAGTATCCAGTAACAAACGTGTCCGCATCATTCAACTTACTGCGTCTGATCTCAACTTCATGAATTACTGTGACCACTAGATGTCGACAAAAAAAACAATTACCACTCCACTTCAATTTAGAAACAGCATAAGTCCATTCCAGACAGTTAAAGGGTTAGTGGGGTTTTTTTTTAATATAAATTTAATATATATTTCTCTATTAAAGACCAAAAAACACTAACCTATTAATCTTTTGGGATTTTAAAAAGAAATATATAATTTAAAAAAATATATATATATTAAAAAAAAAAATTCAATCTAAATAAAAGAAAGTGTCTAGTAACAAACGTGTCTGCATCAGAACTTACTGCGTCATGAGCTTCACTTCATTGTGACCAGTAGTTGTCAACAAAAAAACTAAAATGACCACTCCACTTCAACCTAGACAGTATTAGTCCATTCCAGACAGTTAATATGTTAGTGTTATTACAAAATATATTGTTTACTTTTTTTTTTTTTAAATATATATTTTACTATAGAAAAACAAAAAACACTAACCTATTTATTTACCTTCCAGAATATTTCTTTTATATGTATATAATATTTTAAATAATGAATAATCATTTAAAAATAAAGCAAACTATCCAGTAACAATTGTGTCCGCATCATTCAATTTACTGCATCAACTTCATGAATTACTGTGACCACTAGGTGTCGCAAAAAACAAATACCACTCCAGTTCAACTTGGAGACAGCATAAATCCATTCCAGACTGTTATTTAAAAAAATAAACAAAATAATTTTTATATTAAAGAAAAAAACAAAACACTAACCTAATAGCCTTCTGGGATTTTCTAAAATTTTACATAATTTTAGATTTTTTTTAATTTTTTTTTTAAAATTAAATCTAAAGAAAAGAAAAAAAAAAGAAAAAAAAAGTGTATGTGTCATTTAAAACAATTACCACTCCACTTCAACTTAAAGTCCATTTCAGATGATTACTAGGTTAGTGTTTTTCTCATTTCACTAGTCCAACATTCCACACTACTAAATAATACAAGTAGGTATCATTCCTGCCGATATCGTATCGGTATGGTATCGGACGTGAACGTGGTATCTGGACACCTCTAGTGGTGGTACAAGAACGCTGCACCTTACCTTGTCGCGTCCCTTTGGGCGCCATGTTTGTCTTGGTCTCCTTGTGAGGACATATGGCGGTGTGGTACTTGTTGCACAGGAAGCAGATGACCAAGCACTGCGCCACGCTGCCGGGCGAGAACTCTTGAGTTCTGGGATCAGGTAGAGGGACACAAAGCTGGACCGCTTTCCCAGCCTCTTCGAGGTCCAGAGTCCACTGGGTTCTCTCCCCTGCTGAGGCGTTAGGATGTCTTCCTCCTTGGCCAGCAGAGCACAGACTTCCTGCCTGGTTTGGGCTCGGATCAGCCACGGGTTCAGAAGACCCATCTTCAGCCACACCTCCCCTGGGGAGAGTAGCCTGCATCTGTAAGCAAACTGGGGCGTAGTTTCCTGAAGGAGTCGTGCTCTGCAGTGCCCTCACTTGGGTTTCTTGGTTCTTGGTCTTGACAGCTGGAGTGCTGGAATCTAACCAAGCGCCTGACATCGGAACAGAGTCGGTCGACGACAATCTCAGACCTCGTTTCCTGTTGGCTTCGAAAACATTTTGAGTAGAGGGTCCATCTTGTTCGGGATACTTGTTAATCTCAGGACTGAACACGCCATTTTGCAGGATCCACTCCATGTTGGGGACAAAGGGGGTTAAAGATTCTACAGACCACACAGACTCATTCATCGTCCGACTCCTGCAGTGAAGATTCTCTGTGGTGTCGTCGTGGGGCCACCACATGCTGTGGTCTTCTTGGTCAGGGGACCTATTCAGTGAACGCCCAACTTGGCTTTGAGGACTACTCGGCTTCTCAGAAACATTCGAACCAAACGTTCCTTCTCTTGTGGACTCCGTGGCCAGCACGTCATTTGTGTCGTTCTCGTGATTTAAGATGACCTCTGGAGGGTCAGTACAATCGTCAACAACAGGTCTTTGGTGTTCCTTGTCAGTTCTGGAAGGAAGCTGGGACTTATTGCAGTGGTAGCTGATGACCGAGCATTGCGCTAAGCTACCAGGTGACAACTCCTGTGTTCTGGGATCAGGTAAAGGGACACAAAGCTTGTTCCTCGGCTGCCCGTCGTCTTTGCTATGGTCCGCTTTCCCAGCCTCGCTGAGGTCCGGGGCTGTGGGTGGGGTTTTCTCCCCTGCTGAAGCATTACAATGTTTTTCTTCTTGGCCAGCAGAGCACGGACTTCCTGCCTGGTGTGCAGTAATGCACACTTCCTGGTTTGGGCTTTGACTAGCCACGGGTTCAGAAGACCCATCTTCAGCCACATCTCCCCTGGGGAGAGTAGCCTGCATATTTAAGCAAACTGGGGCGTAGTTTCCTGAAGGAGTCGTGCTCTGCAGTGCCCTCACTTGGGTTTGTGGGTTCTTGGTCCTGACAGCTGGAGTGCTGGAATCTAACCAACTATCTGACATCGGAACACAGTCGGACGACGACAATCTCAGACATCGTTTCTTGTTGGCTTTGAAAACATCTCGGGTCGAGGGTCCATCCTGTTCAGGGTCTTCATTCATCTCTGCCACCATCTCAGGACTGAACACGTTATTATGCAGGTTCCACTCCTTATTCGGGACAAAGGGGGCTAAAGGTTCCACAGACCACACAGACTCATTCATCTTCCGACTCCTGTAGTGAAGATTCTCTGTGGTGTCGTCATGGGGCCATGACATGCTGAGATCTTCTTGGTTAGTGACTATGTGGGATTTATTCAGTGGACGCCCAACTTGGCTTTGAGGACCGCTTGGCTTCTCAGAGACGTACAAACCCAACACTGTACTTTCTCTTCGGGACTCCGCGACCAGAACGGCATTGGTGTCGTCGTGATTTAAGGCGCCTTCTGAAGAATCGGTACAACAGACATCCTTTAAGCGGCTAGTACCAACAGGGCTTTGGTATTCCTTGTCAGTTCTGGAAGGCAGCTGGTCGTCATAGTCAGGAAGTAGCTTGTCTGTCAAGTTGATCCTCACCTCCTGTGGCGTGGTACTTCTCCAACGCAGCAAGATGTCAGGGATTTCTTTGCAAACCTCGTTCGTTTGCTGAGAAGAGCTGCACACAGGAGCTACACAATCCTGAGAGGTCACGGACCAGATGTTGCAGTGACCGTTCCTCGGACCGCTCATGTCTACGACCCTGCTGGCTTTCAATGTTGGACTGCAGGACTTGACACTTCTTTGGTCAGGAGGCGACACAAAAACTTGTTCATGAGGACAGCCCACCTGGATCTCCTTGTCCTCACAGCTGCTGGGTGCTGGATACTTTTCAACCTCCACAGATCCTGGCTGTTGAGAGCTGGAACTGGAGGTTGACGGAGAATACGGCATAGTTTCTCGCCCTGAATCCAAACAGACGGAGCGACTCGTCAAGCTTTCCTGTGGCGGTTCAGTTTGGACCTCGCAGCTGACTGTTTCTCTAATACTTCGAACTCTTCTGGTCTGGTTTGGATTCTGGTACGGTGGGCAACGGCCATGGACTGGGAGATGTAGAAAGCGTCTGTAGTCAACTGGCTGAACATGTGGGTGGTGCATGATGTACGCCGGTGCCTCCATATAGGGTGGAGGCTGGACCTGGGGCATGACCATGCCATAGCCTGAGAGTTGGGGAAATGTGGTTACAGAGACTTGGTTCCATTTGAACAGTATCAAGTACAGTTTGGTAAACAAAGTCCAGCCTTTACCTGGCAAAAGTTCCAAGGAGAAGCGCTTGAAAACTTCTGCGGTTCAAATTCTGTTCTGGAACACGTGTTCTTCTGAACTGGACTACAAACTCAAACTATTCATCCTGTACTCTACTGTTCAGGTTTCATTTGCAAATTAGTTCAAGCTGATTGTGGCTTCAAATATTTCATAATACATTAGATTTATATATATTCACACACATCTATTACATTTGAATAATTAATTAGTATTTGAATAGTAAGAATTAGAAGTAGTCACTGTAGCACATGTCAAAGTCGCGGTACCACCCACGGGTCAAACTTGCGCTACCACCCACGGGTCAAACTCGCGCTACCACCCACGGGCCAAACTCGCGCTACCACCCACGGGCCAAACTCGCGCTACCACCCACGGGCCAAACTCGCGCTACCACCCACGGGCCAAACTCACGCTACCACCCACGGGCCAAACTCGCGCTACCACCCACGGGCCAAACTCGCGCTACCACCCACGCGTCGAAGTATTATGTGTTGAAATAGTGAAGTCAATTATATTTATATAGCGCTTTTCTCTAGAGACTCAAAACGCTTGACATAGTGAAAGCCATTATCTACATCTTTAAGCTAACTTAAAGCAGTGTGGGTGGCACTTTGTAGCAAGGTTGGTGAAGTGTCTTGCCCAAGGACACAGCGGCAGTGACTAGGACAGGCGTGTGATTTCAACTTCATGAAAAAAGACTGAAAGTCCAGGGCGGTGCCCTGGTGGGGGGAGAAGGGGGGAAACCCCCACCCCTTTCGAAGCTCCTGGGTTTTCACCAATTGACTATGCAAACATTTACCAAAAAAAAGCAGCATTTAAAGATGTTTTATTGCTTAAAGACTTGAAAATTTATCAACAGAGTTGACAAATACATACCCCATTCATCCAAATGAATCAGTTTCGTCACTATGTTATTTAGTCACTACAGTAATTGTGTTCGCAGCCACAGGAACCACATGGGTTAGCCTACTCTATCATCATCATTGGCGGTCACTCGAAAAGAGAATGACGATCCTCCTGGTAGGGGGGTATCCCTTTATGGAGGATGCCTGTGCGTGACTTTGTTTAACGTGGGGAGACTGGTGCACAGACAGTCACTACACGATACTTGACAGATCCGAGTCAGGCTCCATAGGGATAGCAATCATCCTCCGCCTGTTCCACCGTTGAGGTCTTGGGTCGTTATTTCCCCATAACGGGGCCCACATGGATGTGGGGGTGCCTTCTTCCGCCATCGCAGCCGTTGTGGTAGTTCTTACATCTACCGTCTTCCGCCTGCTCCTCCGTTGAGGTCTTCGCCGTATCCCTGGCTAGGGGGCAGTCAGGTACTAGGCCTTTGCCAAGGGCCACCTGGGGTAACGGTAGTAAAGGGGTTAACCTCCTAGTGCCCCAAGACCCCATAGAGGAGCCTCCACTGCCGGATGCATTTTAACGTCATGCCCAGGACACTTCTCTATACAGTAGTTACAACCTTACTAGTGTTCACTTCACAGCCACAGATGGTTCATCTAGTTATTATTTACACACTACTTTGTCTGTTTCAGTCACTATGTTATTTAGTCACTACAGTAATTGTGTTCGCATCCACAGGAACCACATGGGTTAGCCTACTCTATACAGTAGTTACAACCTCACTAGTGTTCACTTCACAGCCACAGATGGTTCATCTAGTTATTATTTACACACTACTTTGTCTGTTTCAGTCATTATGTTATTTAGTCACTACAGTAATTGTGTTCACATCCACAGGAACCACATGGGTTAGCCTACTCTATACAGTATTTACAACCTTACTAGTGTTCACTTCACAGCCACAGATGGTTCACCTAGTTATTATTTACACACTACTTTGTCTGTTTCAGTCACTATGTTATTTAGTCACTACAGTAATTGTGTTCGCATCCACAGGAACCACATGGGTTAGCCTACTCTATACAGTATTTACAACCTTACTAGTGTTCACTTCACAGCCACAGATGGTTCACCTAGTTATTATTTACACATTACTTTGTCTGTTTCAGTCACTATGTTATTTAGTCACTACAGTAATTGTGTTCGCATCCACAGGAACCACATGGGTTAGCCTACTCTATACAGTATTTACAACCTTACTAGTGTTCACTTCACAGCCACATATGGTGCATCTAGTTATTGACATTATTTACACATTACTATGTCTGTTTCAGTCACTATGTTATTTAGTCACTACAGTAATTGTGTTCGCATCCACAGGAACCACATGGGTTAGCCTACTCTATACAGTATTTACAACCTTACTAGTGTTCACTTCACAGCCACAGATGGTTCACCTAGTTATTATTTACACACTACTTTGTCTGTTTCAGTCACTATGTTATTTAGTCACTACAGTAATTGTGTTCGCATCCACAGGAACCACATGGGTTAGCCTACTCTATACAGTATTTACAACCTTACTAGTGTTCACTTCACAGCCACAGATGGTGCATCTAGTCATTATTGACACACTACTTTGTCTGTTTCAGTCACTATGTTATTTAGTCACTACAGTAATTGTGTTCGCATCCACAGGAACCACATGGGTTAGCCTACTCTATACAGTATTTACAACCTTACTAGTGTTCACTTCACAGCCACAGATGGTGCATCTAGTTATTATTTACACACTACTTTGTCTGTTTCAGTCACTATGTTATTTAGTCACTACAGTAATTGTGTTCGCATTCACAGGAACCACATGGGTTAGCCTATTCTATACAGTATTTACAACCTTACTAGTGTTCACTTCACAGCCACAGATGGTTCATCTAGTTATTATTTACACACTACTTTGTCTGTTTCAGTCACTATGTTATTTAGTCACTACAGTTATTGTTTGCATCCACAGGAACCACATGGGTTAGCCTACTCTATACAGTATTTACAACCTTACTAGTGTTCACTTCACAGCCACAGATGGTTCACCTAGTTATTGACATTATTTACACATTACTATGTCTGTTTCAGTCACTATGTTATTTAGTCACTACAGTTATTGTGTTTGCATCCACAGGAACCACATGGGTTAGCCTACTCTATACAGTTTTTACAACCTTACTAGTGTTCACTTCACAGCCACATATGGTGCATCTAGTTATTGACATTATTTACACATTACTATGTCTGTTTCAGTCACTATGTTATTTAGTCACTACAGTTATTGTGTTTGCATCCACAGGAACCACATGGGTTAGCCTACTCTATACAGTTTTTACAACCTTACTAGTGTTCACTTCACAGCCACAGATGGTTCACCTAGTTATTTACACACTACTTTGTCTGTTTCAGTCACTATGTTATTTAGTCACTACAGTAATTGTGTTCGCATCCACAGGAACCACATGGGTTAGCCTACTCTATACAGTATTTACAACCTTACTAGTGTTCACTTCACAGCCACAGATGGTTCACCTAGTTATTATTTACACATTACTTTGTCTGTTTCAGTCACTATGTTATTTAGTCACTACAGTAATTGTGTTCGCATCCACAGGAACCACATGGGTTAGCCTACTCTATACAGTATTTACAACCTTACTAGTGTTCACTTCACAGCCACAGATGGTTCATCTAGTTATTATTTACACACTACTTTGTCTGTTTCAGTCACTATGTTATTTAGTCACTACAGTTATTGTGTTTGCATCCACAGGAACCACATGGGTTAGCCTACTCTATACAGTATTTACAACCTTACTAGTGTTCACTTCACAGCCACAGATGGTTCACCTAGTTATTATTTACACACTACTTTGTCTGTTTCAGTCACTATGTTATTTAGTCACTACAGTAATTGTGTTCGCATCCACAGGAACCACATGGGTTAGCCTACTCTATACAGTAGTTACAACCTTACTAGTGTTCACTTCACAGCCACAGATGGTTCATCTAATTATTTACACATTACTTTGTCTGTTTCAGTCACTATGTTATTTAGTCACTACAGTAATTGTGTTCACATCCACAGGAACCACATGGGTTAGCCTACTCTATAGTTACAACCTTACTAGTGTTCACTTCACAGCCACAGATGGTTCATCTAGTTATTATTTACACACTACTTTGTCTGTTTCAGTCACTATGTTATTTAGTCACTACAGTAATTGTGTTCGCATCCACAGGAACCACATGGGTTAGCCTACTCTATACAGTATTTACAACCTTACTAGTGTTCACTTCACAGCCACAGATGGTCCATCTAGTTATTATTTACACACTACTTTGTCCGTTTCAGTCACTATGTTATTTAGTCACTACAGTAATTGTGTTCGCATCCACAGGAACCACATGGGTTAGCCTACTCTATACAGTATTTACAACCTTACTAGTGTTCACTTCACAGCCACAGATGGTGCATCTAGTTATTGAAATTATTTACACATTACTATGTCTGTTTCAGTCACTATGTTATTTAGTCACTACAGTAATTGTGTTCTCATCCACAGGAACCACATGGGTTAGCCTACTCTATACAGTATTTACAACCTTACTAGTGTTCACTTCACAGCCACAGATGGTTCACCTAGTTATTATTTACACACTACTTTGTCTGTTTCAGTCACTATGTTATTTAGTCACTACAGTAATTGTGTTCGCATCCACAGGAACCACATGGGTTAGCCTACTCTATACAGTATTTACAACCTTACTAGTGTTCACTTCACAGCCACAGATGGTTCACCTAGTTATTATTTACACACTACGTTGTCTGTTTCAGTCACTATGTTATTTAGTCACTACAGTAATTGTGTTCGCATCCACAGGAACCACATGGGTTAGTCTACTCTATACAGTATTTACAACCTTACTAGTGTTCACTTCACAACCACAGATGGTGCATCTAGTTATTGACATTATTTACACATTACTATGTCTGTTTCAGTCACTATGTTATTTAGTCACTACAGTAATTGTGTTCGCATCCACAGGAACCACATGGGTTAGCCTACTCTATACAGTATTTACCACCTTACTAGTGTTCACTTCACAGCCACAGATGGTTCATCTAGTTATTATTTACACATTACTTTGTCTGTTTCAGTCACTATGTTATTTAGTCACTACAGTAATTGTGTTCGCATCCACAGGAACCACATGGGTTAGCCTACTCTATACAGTATTTACAACCTTACTAGTGTTCACTTCACAGCCACAGATGGTTCATCTAGTTATTATTTACACACTACTTTGTTTCAGTCACTATGTTATTTAGTCACTACAGTAATTGTGTTCGCATCCACAGGAACCACATGGGTTAGCCTACTCTATACAGTATTTAAAACCTTACTAGTGTTCACTTCACAGCCACAGATGGTTCATCTAGTTATTATTTACACATTACTTTGTCTGTTTCAGTCACTATGTTATTTAGTCACTACAGTAATTGTGTTCACATCCACAGGAACCACATGGGTTAGCCTACTCTATACAGTATTTACAACCTTACTAGTGTTCACTTCACAGCCACATATGGTGCATCTAGTTATTGACATTATTTACACATTACTATGTCTGTTTCAGTCACTATGTCATTTAGTCACTACAGTAATTGTGTTCGCATCCACAGGAACCACATGGGTTAGCCTACTCTATACAGTATTTACAACCTCACTAGTGTTCACTTCACAGCCACAGATGGTTCATCTAGTTATTATTTACACATTACTTTGTCTGTTTCAGTCACTATGTTATTTAGTCACTACAGTAATTGTGTTCACATCCACAGGAACCACATGGGTTAGCCTACTCTATACAGTATTTACAACCTTACTAGTCTCCACTTACAACTCAAATGAATGTGTTGGCCAATGTTTTATCCAGACGCATACATTTGTCCAAATGTGACCTATCCTTACTGTTTTGCCCTAGGCTTAACGAATGGTGACTCATCATAGTAAACCACTAACCAATCATGGATGTTCTTATACGTAAACCCACCAATCGTCATTGATGTATAGTTGGTCCCCTGCCCGTGGAGTTACTTCCACTTTTAACTTAATAATTTTTAATGGAAAACCGTAGTTTTACCAAAAACCGTACTCATTACTGTACTCACTGTATTTATATTATTCACATGTGAATAATGCTGTATAATAGACTAATATTCACATGTGAATAATGCTGTATAATAGACTATATTATTCACATGTGAATAATGCTGTATAATAGACTATATTATTCACATGTGAATAATGCTGTATAATAGACTGTATTTATATTATTCACATGTGAATAATAATGTATAATGGACTATTTATATTATTCACATGTAAATAATGCTGTATAATAGACTGTATTTATATTATTCACATGTGAATAATGCTGTATAATAGACTATATTATTCACATGTGAATAATGCTGTATAATAGACTGTATTTATATTATTCACATGTGAATAATAACGTATAATGGACTATTTATATTATTCACATGTGAATAATGCTGTATAATAGACTATTAATATTATTCACATGTGAATAATGCTGTATAATAGACTGTATTTATATTATTCACATGGGAATAATGCTGTATAATACTGTATTTATGTTATTCACACGTGAATAATGCTGTATAATAGACTGTATTTATGTTATTCACATGTGAATAATGCTGTATATAAGACTGTATTTATATTATTCAAATGTGAATAATGCTGTATAATAGACTATTTATATTATTCACATGTGAATAATGCTGTATAATGGACTATTTATATTATTCACAAGTGAATAATGCTGTATTTATATTATTCACATGTGAATAATGCTGTATAATAGACTTTATATTATTCACATGTGAATAATGCTGTATAATAGACTGTATTTATATTATTCACATGTGAATAATAATGTATAATGGACTATATTATTCACATGTGAATAATGCTGTATAATACTGTATGTTATTCACATGTGAATAATGCTGTATAATAGACTACGTTATTCACATGTGAATAATGCTGTATAATAGACTATTAATATTATTCACATTTGAATAATGCTGTATAATAGACTAATATTATTCACATGTGAATAATGCTGTATAATAGACTACGTTATTCACATGTGAATAATGCTGTATAATAGACTATTAATATTATTCACATTTGAATAATGCTGTATAATAGACTAATATTATTCACATGTGAATAATGCTGTATAATAGACTATTTATATTATTCACATGTGAATAATGCTGTATAATACTGTATGTTATTCACATGGGAATAATGCTGTATAATAGACTGTATTTATGTTATTCACATGTGAATAATGCTGTATAATAGACTATTATTCACATGTGAATAATGCTGTATAATAGACTATATTATTCACATGTGAATAATGCTGTAAGATACTGTATTTATGTTATTCACATGTGAATAATGCTGTATAATACTGTATTTATATTATTCACATGTGAATAATGCTGTATAATAGACTAATATTATTCACATGTGAATAATGCTGTATAACAGACTGTATTTATATTATTCACATGTAAAAAATACCCAAGTGTTTATTATGAGCGAACTGTGGTGCTGAATTTCCCCCAGGGATCAATAATGTACTTTCTACTCTATTCTATTCCAGGAAAACCGTAGTTGTTGGCAGGTATGGCAAAGAGACGGGTCAAGATTTTAACACACATTGTAGGTCGGAAAAAACGAAGGAAAACTGAAATTTTTTTTTTTTTTTTTACAGAGATAAAAAAAAAGATACAGACGGAAAAATCACATGCCTGCTAGGATGACGGAAGCGGGAAACGAAACTGGAACCCTCAAATTACCAACAAGAGCGTCAAGGTTCCCCCAAATTGCCAAGATACCTGTGGCGGTGGGGGCGTGGTCACCATGATGTCATCGCATAATTGCAAAAGGGTCAATAGTGCACAAATAACAGGCTATGTATAAATCCATTCATACTGTCACCACCTGCGGGTGGTCATGTTTTTATACGATCTTCATATTTCCCATGATCTCAAACACACCACCGTGCCTGAAAGGGGATTGGCGGAGAATGAGGAAGTGTTTGCACGGGGGGATAAAACCTGTTGGAAATGTCTCATTAGCATAAGATTGGCAATAAAAGTTGAAAATAGCGTCGGATTTTCAGAGACTTGTACATTTTATTACTTTTATTTGTTTTCAGGTCAAAAAATAGGTATTTTAAAAAGGTTGATATTGCCGTGGCGGTGCGGACACTACTAGATGATTCAAACATGGATGAGAATTGGAATTGTTTTTGTTGATTTTTGCTTGTTTTTAGTTGGAAGTTTCCCAGGGTGAGGTATAAGAAGTGTGGAAGACTCACCCATGGGTGTTTTCCAGGGTGAGGTATAAGAAGTGTGGAAGACTCACCCATGGGTGTTTTCCAGGGTGAGGTATAAGAAGTGTGGAAGACTCACCCATGGGTGGGAATCCAGCAAAGGAGTTGTAGGAAAGCGGCACGGGCCACTGGTACTGGTACTGAACATAAGGAGGCGGAGCTTGCATGTAAAACAGGGGTCGTGCGGCCACACGATGCGGGGGCGGTCCTGGGTGTAGCCTGGGGTTCTGGGGCCCGCCAGGGTCCTGCTGTCCGTTGAGGGGGGGAGGCTGTGGCTGGCGGGTGGGATGGTTGCTGCTGGCCGCCATTGTTGTCAAATCTTCTGAACAGCAAGGGAAACATTTTAAAGACTAAAAATAATCCATGTCATAAAGCTACACATAATAGTCATTGTTAAAGACTCAAAATAATCCATGTCATAAAACTACACATAATTGTCATTTGTAAAGACTAAAAATAATCCATGTCATAGAACTACACATAATTGTAATTTTTAAAGACTAAAAATGATCCATGTCATAAAACTACACATAATAGTCATTTTTAAAGACTAAAAATAATCCATGTCATAAAACTACACATAGTCATTTGTAAAGACTAAAAATAATCCATGTCATAAAACTATACATAATAGTCATTTTTAAAGACTAAAAATAATCCATGTCATAAAACTACACATAATAGTCATTGTTAAAGACTAAAAATAATCCATGTCATAAAACTACACATAATTGTCATTTGTAAAGACTAAAAATAATCCATGTCAGAACTACACATAATAGTCATTTTTAAAGACTAAAAATGATCCATGTCATAAAACTACACAGTCATTTTTAAAGACTAAAAATAATCCATGTCATAAAACTACATATAATTGTCATTTTTAAAGACTAAAAATGATCCATGTCATAAAACTACACATAATAGTCATTGTTAAAGACTAAAAATAATCCATGTCATAAAACTACACATAATTGTCATTTGTAAAGACAAAAAATAATTCATGTCATAAAACTACACATAATTGTCATTTTCAAAGACTAAAAATAAACAATGTCATAAAACTACACATAACAGTCATTTGTAAAGACTAAAAATAATCCATGTCATAAAACTACATATAATTGTAATTTTTAAAGACTAAAAATTATCCATGTCATAAAACTACACATAATAGTCATTTTTAAAGACTAAAAAGAATCCATGTCATAAAACTACACATAATTGTCATTTTTAAAGACTAAAAATAATCCATGTCATAAAACTACACAGTCATTTTCCCATCCATCCATTTTCTACCGCTTATTCCCTTCGGGTCGCGGGGGCGCTGGAGCCTATCTCAGCTAATAGTCATTTTTAAAGACTAAAAATAATCCATGTCATAAAACTACACATAATAGACATTTTTAAAGACTAAAAATAATCTATGTCATAAAACTACACATAAATATTTTTTAAAGACTAAAAATAATCCATGTCATAAAACTACACATACCGGTAATAGTCATTTTTAAAGACTAAAAATAATCCATGTCATAAAACTACACATAAATATTTTTTAAAGACTAAAAATAATCCAAGTCATAAAACTACACATAATAGACATTTTTAAAGACTAAAAATAATCCATGTCATAAAACTACACAAATATTTTTTAAAGACTAAAAATAATCCATGTCATAAAACTACACATACCGGTAATAGTCATTTTTAAAGACTAAAAATAATCCATGTCATAAAACTACACATAAATTATTTTTAAAGACTAAAAATAACCCATGTCATAAAACTACACATAATTGTCATTTTTAAAGACTAAAAATAATCCATGTCATAAAACTACACAATTGTAATTTTTAAAGACTAAAAATAATCCATGTCATAACACTTTACATAATAGACATTTTTAAAAGACTAAAAATAATCCATGTCATAAAACTACACATAAATCATTTTTAAAGACTAAAAATAATCCATGTCATAAAACTACACAATACTCATTTTTAAAGACTAACAATAATCCATGTCATAAAACTACACAATAGTCATTTTTAAAGACTAACAATAATCCATGTCATAAAACTACACAATAGTAATTTTTAAAGACTAACAATAATCCATGTCATAAAACTACACAATAGTCATTTTTAAAGACTAACAATAATCCATGTCATAAAACTACACAATAGTCATTTTTAAAGACTAACAATAATCCATGTCATAAAACTACACAATAGTCATTTTTAAAGACTAAAAATAATCCATGTCATAAAACTATACATAATAGTCATTTTTAAAGACTAAAAATAATCCATGTCATAAAACTACACATAATAGACATTTTTAAAGACTAAAAATAATCCATGTCATAAAACTACACATAATAGTCATTTTTAAAGACTAAAAATAATCCATGTCATAAAACTACACATAATTGTCATTTTTAAAGACTAAAAATAATCCATGTCATAAAACTACACATAATAGTCATGTGTAAAGACTAAAAATAATCCATGTCATAAAACTACATATAATTGTCATTTTTAAAGACTAAAAATGATCCATGTCATAAAACTACACATAATAGTCATTGTTAAAGACTAAAAATAATCCATGTCATAAAACTACACATAATAGTCATTTTTAAAGACTAAAAATAATCCATTTCATAAAACTACACATACTTGTCATTTTTAAAGACTAAAAATAATCCATGTCATAAAACTACACATAATTGTCATTTTTAAAGACTAAAAATAATCCATGTCATAAAACTACATATAATTGTCACTTGTAAAGACAAAAAATAATTCATGTCATAAAACTACACATAATTGTCATTTTTAAAGACTAAAAATGATCCATGTCATAAAACTACACATAGTCATTTTTAAAGACTAAAAATAATCCATGTCATAAAACTACACAGTCATTTGTAAAGACTAAAAATAATCCATGTCATAAAACTACATATAATTGTCGTTTTTAAAGACTAAAAAGAATCCATGTCATAAAACTACACATAATTGTCATTTTTAAAGACTAAAAATAATCCATGTCATAAAACTACACAGTCATTTTTCCATCCATCCATTTTCTACCGCTTATTCCCTTCGGGTCGCGGGGGCGCTGGAGCCTATCTCAGCTAATAGTCATTTTTAAAGACTAAAAATAATCCATGTCATAAAACTACACATAATAGACATTTTTAAAGACTAAAAATAATCTATGTCATAAAACTACACATAAATATTTTTTAAAGACTAAAAATAATCCATGTCATAAAACTCCACATAATAGACATTTTTAAAGACTAAAAATGATCCATGTCATAAAACTACACAAATATTTTTTAAAGACTAAAAATAATCCATGTTATAAAACTACACAAACCGGTAATAGTCATTTTTAAAGACTAAAAATAATCCATGTCATAAAACTACACATAAATTATTTTTAAAGACTAAAAATAACCCATGTCATAAAACTACACATAATTGTCATTTTTAAAGACTAAAAATAATCCATGTCATAAAACTACACATAAGTCATATTTAAAGACTAAAAATAATCCATGTCATAAAACTACACAATTGTAATTTTTAAATCTTAAAAATAATCCATGTCATAACACTTTACATAACAGACATTTTTAAAAGACTAAAAATAATCCATGTCATAAAACTACACATAAATCATTTTTAAAGACTAAAAATAATCCATGTCATAAAACTACACAATTGTCATTTTTAAAAACTAAAAATAATCCATGTCATAAAACTACACAATACTCATTTTTAAAGACTAACAATAATCCATGTCATAAAACTACACAAGTGTCATTTTTAAAGACTAACAATAATCCAGGTCATAAAACTACACTATAGTCATTTTTAAAGACTAACAATAATCCATGTCATAAAACTACACAATAGTCATTTTTAAAGACTAACAATAATCCATGTCATAAAACTACACAATTGTAATTTTTAAAGACTAAAAATAATCCATGTCATAACACTTTACATAAGACATTTTTAAAAGACTAAAAATAATCCATGTCATAAAACTACACATAAATCATTTTTAAAGACTAAAAATAATCCATGTCATAAAACTACACAATTGTAATTTTTAAAAACTAAAAATAATCCATGTCATAAAACTACACAATGCTCATTTTTAAAGACTAACAATAATCCATGTCATAAAACTACACAAGTGTCATTTTTAAAGACTAACAATAATCCATGTCATAAAACTACACAATTGTCATTTTTAAAAACTAAAAATAATCCATGTCATAAAACTACACAATAGTCATTTTTAAAGACTAACAATAATCCATGTCATAAAACTACACAATAGTCATTTTTAAAGACTAACAATGATCCATGTCATAAAACTACACAATAGTCATTTTTAAAGACTAAAAATAATCCATGTCATAAAACTATACATAATAGACATTTTTAAAGACTAAAAATAATCCATGTCATAAAACTACACATAAATAATTTTTAAAGACTAAAAATAATCCATGTCATAAAACTACACAATTGTCATTTTTAAAAACTAAAAATAATCCATGTCATAAAACTACACAATAGTCATTTTTAAAGACTAATAATAATCCATGTCATAAAATTACACAATAGTCATTTTTAAAGACTAACAATAATCCATGTCATAAAGCTACACATAATAGTCATTGTTAAAGACTAAAAATAATCCATGTCATAAAACTATACATAATAGACATTTTTAAAGACTAAAAATAATCCATGTCATAAAACTACACATAAATCATTTTTAAAGACTAAAAATAATCCATGTCATAAAACTACACAATAGTCATTTTTAAAGACTAACAATAATCCATGTCATAAAACTACACAATTGTAATTTTTAAAGACTAAAAATAATCCATGTCATAACACTTTACATAATAGACATTTTTAAAAGACTAAAAATAATGTCATAAAACTACACATAAATCATTTTTAAAGACTAAAAATAATCCATGTCATAAAACTACACAATAGTCATTTTTAAAGACTAACAATAATCCATGTCATAAAACTACACAATTGTAATTTTTAAAAGACTAAAAATAATCCATGTCATAACACTTTACATAATAGACATTTTTAACAGACTAAAAATAATCCATGTCATAAAACTACACATAAATCATTTTTAAAGACTAAAAATAATCCATGTCATAAAACTACACAATTGTCATTTTTAAAAACTAAAAATAATCCATGTCATAAAACTACACAATACTCATTTTTAAAGACTAACAATAATCCATGTCATAAAACTACACAATTGTCATTTTTAAAAACTAAAAATAATCCATGTCATAAAACTACACATAACAGCCATTTTTAAAGGCTAAAAATAATCCATGTCATAAAACTACACAATTGTCATTTTTAAAAACAAAAAATAATCCATGTCATAAAACTACACAATAGTCATTTTTAAAGACTAACAATAATCCATGTCATAAAACTACACAATAGTCATTTTTAAAGACCAAAAATAACCCACGTCATGAAACATTACGTTCCAGGGACTTGTGCAATGACAATAATCAATTTATCATCCAGTTTACATTTTACTAAATAAAGTATTTTTTATTGTATTTTAACCAATTTTATTTATTAGCAATTTCCAGGACATTTTAGGCAAAAAAAAGAAAAAAAAAAAAAAATCACATTTCTTTACAAACAAAAATGAATAATATAAATATTGCTAATAATTTGGCTAAATACACCAAACTTCAAAGTAATCCCTAAATCTGGCCATCTCTGCTTAAACTCCCAGATTTCCCGGAATTCCAGGTTTTCCAGGACATTTTTCCCCATTCAAAATTAATTTGCACCAAATTTCCACCCGATTCAAACCGTGCCACTATCCTGGAAATTCAAAGTACCCTTTTTCCAAGTTCAAAAAAATTCCAGGATTTTCCCGGATTCCTGGTTCTCCAAAGCCCTATTTCCACCCTTTTTTCTGGTAACTACTCCTTCCACATTTCTCAAAGCATTTCAACCATTCCACCTTCAACATATTCCACTCATCTTGGACATTCACACTATCATTTTTTCTAAGTTAAAAAAAAATTCCAGGAATTCCCGTTTTTTTCCAAATCCTTTTTTCCTGGCGACTACTCCTTCCACATTTTTTTCCACCGCCAAAAAATTCCTCTTAGTCAGAACTAAAAACTGTTTTTTTTTAACAGGACAAATTCCTGGTTTTCCTGAAATTCCAGGAATTCTGTAATACCATTTTTTCCAATTAAAAATGTTATTGCAACATTTTTCGACCAATTTGAAAAAAATTCCAACACCAACTGATTCAGAACATTCAAGTTTTTCAGCATTTTCAAAAAAATTCCCACTTTTCCCAAAATTTCCATGAAATTCCCATTGAATTCATAAGACATTTTTCAAAGTTCCACAACTCCCACATTTTTTATCCGATTCAAACTGTTTTACCTTCAAAATACCCAGCCTGTTCAGGAATTGTGTGCTCTCCTTCAAAAATTCTAAAAAAAAACCTCCCGGATTTCCCTAAATTCCAGGAATTGTGTGATACCATTTCACAATTAAACATTACTTCGACATTTCTCGACCGATTTGAAACATTCCTACACACCAACCATTTCTACTCTTCGCAGGTTTTTTTTTTTTTTTAGCATTTTCCAAAAATTCCCGCTTTTCCCCAAATTTCCATGAAATTCCCATTGAATTCATAAGACATTTTTCAAAGTTCCACAACTCCCACGTTTCTTATCCGATTCAAACCGTTTTATCGTCAAAATATCCAGCCTGTTCAGGAATTGTGTGCTCTTCTTTAAAAAAATTACTTAAATTCCCAGATTTCCCAAAATTCCAGGAATTGTGTGAAACCATTTCGCAAATTAAACATATTACTTCAACATTTCTCGACCGATTTGAACAATTCCAACACCAACCAATTCAGCTCATTCAGGACATTCATGCCCTTAATCATTTTCCAAAAAAAATCCCACTTTCCCCAAATTTCCAGGAAGTTCCCGTTGAAATGAATGGGACATTTTTCCAGGTTGCACAATTCCCACATTTTTCAACCTATTCAAACCATTCCAACATCAACACATTCCACTCATCCTGGAAATTCAAACAAACATTTTCCCACGTTCAACTAATTTCCAGGAATTCCTGTTTTTTTCTAACCTTATTTCCAACCTTTTTAGTGAGATAATTCCTTTCACATTTTTCAACTGTTCCACTGTCCAAACATACCTCTTAATCAGGACAAAAAAACAAGTTGTTTTAGGAACTGGAAAAATTCCCGCTTTTCCCGAAAGTCCGTACTAAAAAAAGTGTTACTCCAACATTTCTTGACCGATTTAAACAATTCCAACACCAACCAATTCATCCATTCAAGACATTCATGCTCCTATTTTTTTTAAATTTAAATCCCGCTTTCCTCAAAATTCCCAAATTTCCAGGAAGTTCCCATTGAAATTAATGGGACATTTTTCCAGGTTGCACAATTCCCACATTCTTTCAACCTATTCAAACCGTTGCACCTCACACACATTCCACTCATCCTGGAAATTCAATCAAACATTTTCCCATGATCAACAAATTTCCAGGAATTATTTTTTTTGTAACCTTTTTTAGTGTGATGACTCCTTTCACATTTTTCAACTCATTTCAACCGTTACACTGTCAAAACATTCCTTAGTCAGGACAAAAAAACAAGTTGGTTTAAGAACCTGAAAAAATTCCCCCTTTTCCCGAAATTCCCTTTGAATTCATAGGACATTTTTCAAAGTTCCACAACTCCCACGTTTCTTATCCGATTCAAACCATTTTACCTTCAAAACACCCAGCCTGTTCGGGAATTGTGTGCTCTCTTTTAAAAAAAAAATTCTAAAAAAATTCCCGGATTTCCCAAAATTCCAGGAATTGTGTGATACCATTTCGCAAATTAAACATGTTATTACTTCAACATTTCTCGACCGATTTGAACAATTCCAACACCAACCAATTCAGCTCATTCATGCTCCTAATCATTTTCCAAAAAATACCGCTTTTCCCAAAATTCCAGGAAGTTCCCGTTGAAATGAATGGGACATTGTTCCAGGTTGCACAATTCCCACATTTTCAACCTATTCAAACCATTCCAACACATTCCACTCATCCTAGAAATTCAAACAAATGTTTTCCCACGTTCAACTAATTTTCAGGAATTCCTGTTTTTTTCCCTAACCTTATTTCCAACCTTTTTTGGTGAGATAACTCCTTTCACATTTTTCAACCGTTCCACTGTCCAAACATACCTCTTAATCAGTACAAAAAACAAATTGTTTTAGGAACTGGAAAAAGTCCCGCTTTTCCCGAAAGTCCGTACTAAAAAAAGTGTTACTCCAACATTTCTTGACCGATTTAAACAATTCCAACACCAACCAATTCATCCATTCAGGACATTCATGCTCCTAATTTTTTTCTTTTTAAATCCTGCTTTCCTCAAAATTCCCAGATTTCCAGGAAGTTCCCATTGAAATTAATGGGACATTTTTCCAGGTTGCACAATTCCCACATTTTTCAACCTATTCAAACCATTCCAACATCAACACTTTCTACTAATCCTGAACATTCAAACCTAATTCCGGTTTTCCCGAAATTCCATCATACCATTTCTCAATTAAAAAAGTTACTACTTCAACATTTCCCGACCATTTTGAAAAATTCCAACACCAACCATTTCAACTCACTCGGAACATTTACATTTTTTAGCATTTTCAAAAAAATTCAGACTTTTCCACAATTCCCCACATTCTTCAACGGATTCCAACCATTCCACCTTCAATCTTGCAAATTCAAACAACCATTTTTCCACTTTCAACAAATTTCCAGGAATTATCGTTTTTTTCTAACCTTTCCAACCTTTTTTAGTGCGATGACTCTTTTCACATTTTTCAACCGTTACACCGTCAAAACATTTCTCTTAGTCAGGACAAAAAAACAAGTTGGTTTAAGAACTTGAAAAAATTCCCGCTTTTCCCGAAATTCCCATTGAATTCATAGGACATTTTTCAAAGTTCCACAACTCCCACGTTTCTTATCCGATTCAAACCGTTTTACCTTCAAAATACCCAGCCTGTTCAGGAATTGTGTGCTCTCCTTTAAAAAAAATTCTAAAAAAAATTCCCGGATTTCCCAAAATTCCAGGAATTGTGTGAAACCATTTCACAAATTAAACATATTACTTCAACATTTCTCGACCGATTTGAACAATTCCAACACCAACCAATTCAACTCATTCAGGACATTCATGCCCGTAATCATTTTCCAAAAAAATCCCACTTTCCCCAAATTTCCCGGAAGTTCCCGTTGAAATGAATGGGACATTTTTCCAGGTTGCACAATTCCCACATTTTCAACCTATTCAAACCATTCCAACACATTCCACTCATCCTAGAAATTCAAACAAACGTTTTCCCACGTTCAACTAATTTCCAGGAATTCCTGTTTTTTTTTAACCTTATTTCCAACCTTTTTTAGTGAGAACTCCTTTCACATTTTCAACCGTTCCACTGTCCAAACATACCTCTTAATCAGGACAAAAAACAAGTTGTTTTAGGAACTGGAAAAATTCCCGCTTTTCCCGAAAGTCCGTACTAAAAAAGTGTTACTCCAACATTTCTTGACCGATTTAAACAATTCCAACACCAACCAATTCATCCATTCAGGACATTCATGCTCCTAATTTTTTTTTTTTTTTTTAAATCCCGCTTTCCTCAAAATTCCCAAATTTCCAGGAAGTTCTCATTGAAATTAATGGGACATTTTTCCAGGTTGCACAATTCCCACATTCTTCAACCGATTCAAACCATTGCACCTTACACACATTCCACTTATCCTGGAAATTCAATCAAACATTTTCCCACGTTCAACAAATTTCCAGGAATTAGTTTTTTTCTAACCTTTTTTAGTGTGATGACTCCTTTCACATTTTTCAACTCATTTCAACCGTTACACTGTCAAAACATTCCTTTGTCAGGACAAAAAAACAAGTTGGTTTAAAAACTTGAAAAATTCCCGCTTTTCCCGAAATTGCCATTGAATTCATAGGACATTTTTCAAAGTTCCACAACTCCCACGTTTCTTATCCGATTCAAACCGTTTTATCGTCAAAATATCCAGCCTGTTCAGGAATTGTGTGCTCTCCTTTGAAAAAAAATCAAAAAAAATTTCACAGATTTCCCAAAATTCCAGGAACTGTGTGAAACCAATTTGCAATTAAACATTATACTTCAACATTTCTCGACCGATTTAAACAACTCCAACACCAACCAATTCAGCACATTCATGCCCTTAATCCTTTTCGAAAAAAATCCCGCTTTCCCCAAATTTCTAGGAAGTTCCCATTGAAATGAATGGGACATTTTTCCAGGTTGCACAATTCCCACGTTTTTCAACCCATTCAAACCATTCCAACATCAACACATTCCACTCATCCTGGACATTCAAACTAACACTTTCTCCAAGCTCCAAACCAAATTCCGGTTTTCCTGGAAATTCAAACTCTTCAACATTCAAACTATTCTTACATTCATACAACATTCTGTCTGCATTTCACTTCAACTTCTAGTTGTTTCTACTGTGTGGCTCTACTTCGTGGTCAAGTTTACTCACTGCAGGTGTTGCGGTTCGCACCGGAAGTAGAAATACATTCGGCGGAGTGCACCGGAAGTGAAATGGTTGTCGCTAGCTTGTTATGTTTGCTTCACTCACCTCATCGAACACGACGTTATTAAATGGTCGGAATGGACAAAACAATGCGCATGTACATATACATATAAATAAATATATGTCTATATACATAACTGTCTGTTTTAGTGCGTCCATGAGCGTGCTAGCCGCTAACGTTAGCATCGAGCTAATGTGCTTGCTAGTTGTCGCTTTAAACGATGCTAGCTCACAACTGCAGACTTTCGGTTACGTTTCAGGCCCACACGACGTGTCACTTATGTAAAACTTATTCACCGGAAGTTGTAAAAAAAGCTTTGGAAGTGAGCTAGCTCGTCTTGACTTTGAGCTAAGCTAATGTCGGTCACGTGACTAATCCGCGTTGCCAGACGTACGACAATTATCGTCTTTTGTGTAATAATTTCCCTTTCCCTACTCCAGCGATAATTTCAAAACACCACACAAACTTAACCCTGAAATGTATTCTACATTAGTAAACGATACTAATACTGTTATTTCCTCAAAATATGACCATTTTAACCTCCTGGTAGGACAGTTTGTCATTTTCCATCTGGCAACCCCATCGTCACATTTTGGCAACCTACACGTTCACTTTAACTCACTTAAAATACTTTAAAATGTTCATTTTCAGCGGAAAACTAAATATCAGTTTAAATCTGTTTATTGACTTAAACATAATACACATGTTGAAACAAACAAGACAAAAAATTCGATTTAGAAAGTAAAACATGTCCGTTTAATCCAAGAAAAGGACAAAAAAAAGTGTTTACCTTGACAAAATGTGGGAATCGAGGCAGCAGCAGCACACACCTGAGTTCAAGTGAGCGCTGATTGACGTCACCGCATTTATGTGCTGGCCAATCAGCAGTGACGTCACCTTCTTCCTTCTGAACACGGGAGGGCGCCAAAGTGCAGACAGTGCGTGTTGCGCCTCTTCGCGTGACGTCACTTCCGGTTTCAGCCCGGGCCGAAAAGAACAAAGTTGTTGTGGAGTATATTATGACTGCGGGTTCAAGTCTCAGTCCTGTTACTTACTTCATTATTTTCATGTTTTTAGTTAAACAACTGTAATGTATTTAATGTCAACATGATGTTAGCATTAATGTCACATATGTCATGTTTTTATTCATTCTTTAATGTAAACTCACTCCTGTTACTTTCAGTCCTGTTACTTACTTTATTATGTTCATGTTTTTAGTTGAATGACTGTAATGTATTTAATATCAACATGATGTTAGCATTAATGTCACATGGTTATAATTCATGTTTTTATTAATTCTTTAATGAAAACTCACTCCTGTTACTTTCAGTCCTGTTACTTACTTTATTATTTTCATGTTTTTAGTTAAACGACTGTAATGTATTTAATGTCAACATGATGTTAGCATTAATGTCACGTGGTTATATGTCATGTTTTTATTCATTTCGTGCTAAAAACTTACTCCTGTTACTTTCAGTCCTGTTACTTACTTTATTATGTTCATGTTTTTAGTTGAATGACTGTAATGTATTTAATATCAACATGATGTTAGCATTAATGTCACATTCATGAATTTATAAATTCTTTAATGAAAACACACTGCTGTTACTTTCAGTCCTGTTACTAACTTTATTATTTTCATGTTTTTAGTTGAATGACTGTAGTATTTAATGTCAACATGATGTTAGCATTAAAGGCCTACTGAAATGAATTTTTTTTATTTAAACGGGGATAGCAGATCTATTCTATGTGTCATACTTGATCATTTCGCGATATTGCCATATTTTTGCTGAAAGGATTTAGTATAGAACAACGACGATAAAGATTGCAACTTTTGGTATCTGATAAAAAAAAGGCTTGCCCCTACCGGAAGTAGCGTGACGTAGTCAGTTGAACATATACGCAAAGTTCCCTATTGTTTACAATGATGGCCGCATGAAGTGAGAGAGATTCGGACCGAGAAAGCGACAATTTCCCCATTAATTTGAGCGAGGATGAAAGATTTGTGGATGAGTAAAGTGCAAGTGAAGGACTAGTGGGGAGTTGAAGCTATTCAGATAGGGAAGATGCTGTGAGAGCCGGGGGGGACCTGATATTCAGCTGGGAATGACTACAACAGTAAATAAACACAAGACATATATATACTCTATTAGCCACAACACAACCAGGCTTATATTTAATATGCCACAAATTAATCCTGCATAAAAACACCTGCGTGTTTGTTACGCTAGCTCCTAGCTCCTCTGCTAGCTCCTAGCTCCTCTGCTAGCTCCTAGCTCCATAGAACACGCCAATACAATTCAAACACCTGATCAACACACACAATCACTCAGCCCAAAAGACCGTTCACCTAACCCAAGGTTCATAAAGCTTATATATTTTTAAAAAGTTACGTACGTGACGCGCACATACGGTCAAGCTATCAAATGTTTAGCAGCCAAGGCTGCATACTCACGGTACCTGATATTCAGCTGGGAATGACTACAACAGTAAATAAACACAAGACATATATATACTCTATTAGCCACAACACAACCAGGCTTATATTTAATATGCCACAAATTAATCCTGCATAAAAACACCTGCATGTTTGTTATGCTAGCTCCTAGCTCCTATGCTAGCTCCTAGCTCAGTAGAACACGCCAATACAATTCAAACACCTGATCAACACACACAATCACTCAGCCCAAAAGACCGTTCACCTAACCCAAGGTTCATAAAGCTTATATATTTTAAAAAAGTTACGTACATACGCAAAAAAAAGTTGCGCACATACGGTCAAGCGATCAAATGTTTAGAAGCCAAAGCTGCATACTCACAGTAGCACGTCTGCGTCTTTGTCATCCAAATCAAAGTAATCCTGGTAAGAATCTGTGTTGTCCCAGTTCTCTACAGGCGTCTGTGTATCGAAGTCAAAAGTCCTCCTGGTTAGAGTCTCTGTTATCCGAGTTCTTCCATCTTGACTGCATCTTTCGGGAATGTAAACAAAGAAGCGCCGGCTGTGTACTGTTGTTGCTGACTACGTTCGAAAAATACGTCCATTTCGCACCGACAACTTTCTTCTTTGCTTGCTCAGCTTCCTTCTCCATAATGCAATGAACATGATTGCAACAGATTCACGAACACAGATGTCCAGAATACTGTGGAATTATGAAATGAAAACAGAGCTTTTTCGTATTGGCTTCAATGTGGAAGGCATACCCGTGTTCCCCGGGCTACGTCACGCGCATACGTCATCCTCAGAGGCGTTTCGAACCGGAAGTTTAGCGGCAAATTTAAAATGTCACTTTATAAGTTAACCCGGCCGTATTGGCATGTGTTATAATGTTAAGATTTCATCATTGATATATAAACTATCAGACTGCGTGGTCGGTAGTAGTGGGTTTCAGTAGGCCTTTAATGTCACATATGTCATGTTTTTATTCATTCTTTAATGTAAACTCACTCCTGTTACTTTCAGTCCTGTTACTTACTTTATTATGTTCATGTTTGTAGTTGAATGACTGTAATGTATTTAATGTCAACATGATGTTAGCATTAATGTCACATATGTCATGTTTTTATTTATTCTTTAATGAAAACTCATTGCTGTTACTTTCAGTCCTGTTACTTACTTTATTATGTTCATATTTTTAGTTGAATGACTTTAATGTGATTAATATCAACATTAGGTTAGCATTAATGTCACATATGTCATATTTTTATTTATTCTTTAATGAAAACTCATTGCTGTTACTTACCTGTTACTTACTTTATTATGTTCATGTTTTTAGTTCAATGACTGTAATGTATTTAATATCAACATGATGTTAGCATTAATGTCACATATGTCATGTTTTTAATTTTTTAATTTTTTTATTTTAACTCACTCCTGTTACTTTCAATCCTGTTATTTACTTTATTATGTTCATGTTTTTAGTTTAACAACTGTAATGTGATTAATATCAACATGATGTTAGCATTAATGTCACATAAGTCATGCTTTTATTCATTTATTTTTATTTTAACTCACTCCTGTTTCTTTCAGTCCTGTTACTTACTTGATTATCTTCATGTTTTTAGTTAAACAACTGTAATGTATTTAATGTCAACATGATATTAGCATTAATGTCACGTGGTTATATGTCATGTTTTTATTCATTCCGTGCTAAAAACTCACTCCTGTTACTTTCAGTCCTGTTACTTACTTTATTATGTTCATGTTTTTAGTTGAATGACTGTAATGTATTTAATATCAACATGATGTTAGCATTAATGTCACATGGTTATAATTCATGAATTTATAAATTCTTTAATGAAAACACACTGCTGTTACTTTCAGTCCTGTTACTAACTTTATTATTTTCATGTTTTTAGTTGAATGACTGTAGTATTTAATGTCAACATGATGTTAGCATTAATGTCACATATAACATGTTTTTATTAATTCTTTAATGAAAACTCACTCCTGTTGCTTTCAGTCCTGTTACTTACTTTATTATTTTCATGTTTTTAGTTGATTGACTGTAATGTATTTAATATCAACATGATGTTAGCATTAATGTCACGTGGTTATAATTCATGTTTTTATTCATTCTTTAATGAAAACTCACTGCTGTTACTTTCAGTCCTGTTACTTACTTTATTATTTTTTTGTTTTTATGTTTTTAGTTGAATGACTGTAATGTATTTAATATCAACATGATGTTAGCATTAATGTCCCATATGTCATGTTTTTATTTATTCTTTAATGTAAACTCATTGCTGTTACTTTCAGTCCTGTTACTTACTTGATTAAATATCATGTTTTAGTTAAACAACTGTAATGTGATTAATGTCAACATGATGTTAGCATCAATGTCACACATGTCACGCTTTTATTATTATTTTATTTTATTTTAACTCACTCCTGTTACTTTCTGTCCTGTTACTTACTTGATTATGTTCATGTTTTAGTTAAACAACTGTAATGTATTTAATATCAACATGATGTTAGCATAAATGTCACATATATCATGTTTTTATTTATTCTTTAATGTAAACTCTTTGCTGTTGCTTTCAGTCCTGTTACTTACTTTATTATTTTCATGTTTTTAGTTGAATGACTTTAATGTGATTAATGTCAACATGATGTTAGCATTAATGTCACATATGCCATGTTTTTATTTATTATTTAATGAAAACTCACTCCTGTTACTTTCAGTCCTGTTACTCACTTTATTATTTTCATGTTTTTAGTTGAATGACTGTAATGTATTTAATATCAACATGATGTTAGCATTAATGTCACGTAGTTATATGTCATGTTTTTATTGATTCCGTGATTAAAAATCACTCCTGTTACTTTCAGTCCTGTTACTTACTTTATTATTTTGATGTTTTTAGTTGAACGACTGTAATGTATTTCATATCAACATGATGTTAGCATTCATGTCACATATGTCATGCTTTTATTTATTCTTTAATGAAAACTCATAGCTGTTACTTACAGTCCTGTTACTTACTTTATTATGTTCATGTTTTTAGTTAAACGACTGTAATGTTTTTAATATCAACATGATGTTAGCATTAATGTCACATATGCCATGTTTTTATTTATTCTTTAATAAAAACTCACTCGTGTTACTTTCAGTCCTGTTACTTACTTTATTATGTTCATGTTTTTAGTTAAATGACTCTAATGTATTTAATATCAACATGATGTTAGCATTAATGTCACAAATATCATGTTTTTATCTATTCTTAAATGTAAAGTCTTTGATGTTACTTTCAGTCCTGTTACTTACTTTATTATTGTCATGTTTTTAGTTGAATGACTTTAATGTGATTAATGTCAACATGATGTTAGCATTAATGTCACAAATGCCATGTTTTTATTTATTCTTTAATGAAAACTCACTCCAGTTACTTTCAGTCCTGTTACTTACTTTATTATGTTCATGTTTTTAGTTGAATGACTGTAATGTATTTAATGTCAACATGATGTTAGCATTAATGTCACATGGTTATAATTAATGTTTTTATTAATTCTTTAATGAAAACTCACTCCTGTTACTTTCAGTCCTGTTACTTACTTTATTATTTTCATGTTTTTAGTTAAACAACTGTAATGTATTTAATGTCAACATGATGTTAGCAATAATGTCACATATGTCATGTTTTTATTTATTCTTTAATGAAAACTCATTGCTGTTACTTTCAGTCCTGTTACTTACTTTATTATTTTCATGTTTTTAGTTAAACAACTGTAATGTATTTAATGTCAACATGATGTTAGCAATAATGTCACATATGTCATGTTTTTATTTATTCTTTAATGAAAACTCATTGCTGTTACTTTCAGTCCTGTTACTTACTTTATTATGTTCATATTTTTAGTTGAATGACTTTAATGTGATTAATATCAACATGATATAAGCATTAATGCCACGTGGTTATTTGCCATGTCATTCATTCCATGCTAAAAACTCACTCCTGTTACTTTCAGTCCTGTTACTTACTTTATTATGTTAATGTTTTTAGTTGAATGACTTTAATGTGAGTAATGTCAACATGATGTTAGCATTAATGTCACGTGGTTATAGTTAATGTTTTTATTACTTATTTAATGAAAACTCACTCCTGTTACTTTCAGTCCTGTTACTTACTTTATTATGTTCATGTTTTTAGTTGAACGACTGTAATGTATTTCATATCAATATGATGTTAGCATTAATGTCACATATATCATGTTTTTATTAATTCTTAAATGAAAATTCACTCCTGTTACTTTCAGTCCTGTTACTTACTTTATTATGTTCATGTTTTTAGTTGAACGACTGTAGTGTATTTAATGTCAACATGATGTTAGCATTAATGTCACGTGGTTATATGTCGTGTTTTTATCCCTTCCGTGCTAAAAACTCACTCCTGTTACTTTCATATAACACAACACGTGTAGAAAGTAACACAACAACTTGTGTCGGCCTTCATTCCTGTCGTGTTCTTCTCGGCCATCAATGCCTCTTTCATTTCCTGAGGGATACCACTCACGCACGCACGCACGCACGCACGCACGCACGCACGCACGCACACACACACACACACACACACACACACACATTGTTGCATGTATGGTGTAGCTGCCAGGTTGTTAGTTGTGTGACTGCAAGCGTGACAGAAATGATGATAATTATTCATAATGAGCACGAAGATGAGAGATAATTAATGAGAGATAATTATTCATAATTATGATGATGAGCATTAATGAGACACGGAAGTAACAAGTTGGGATTACAGCGTGGCAGAAAAAGGATGTTTGTGTTCCAGTGTGTGTGTGTGTGTTTGTGTGCGTGTGTGTGTGTGTATTTCACGCACACTCAGTTCAAATAAAAGTACTTTATTTTAAATTGTATTTTTATTTTTTATTTTTAAAAGTTTTAATTGATTTGATTTTGATTTTAGGAATCATTTTTTTGATTTAAAAAGTTGTTTTCCAAATTGTATTTTTATTTTAGGAGTATTTCGTAAATTTAATTTAAACTGTTTTTATTTTTATTTTCTTAATTTTCATTAAAAAAAATTATCGTCCGATTTATTTCTGGATTACTTAAATAAGTTTTATTTTATTATTAACATTCTTATTTCATGATTTATTTGATACATGTTATGATTTTTTTCAATCAGTATTATTTTTGTTTTATATTATTACATTTTTATTTTACGAGTACTTTTTTCATTTCCCCAAATTCTATTATAATTTTATACTTTCTTAATTTTTATTTGATCATTTTTTAAAATACTTGTCATATTTATATCTTGAGTACCCAAAACATTTTTTTTTACTAACATCATTTTTATTTTTAGGATTTAATTGAATAATTTTACAATTTTTTTTATGAGTGTTATTGTTTTTCTTTTTGTATTATTCCATTTTTACTTTAAGAGTACTTTTTTATTTGAAATGTTTATTTTTTCAAATCCTAGTATAATTTCATTTTTATTCTAGGGGTACTATTTCTAATTTCTAATGATGTTTTACTGTTAATATATTTTAATTTTAGGGGTACTTTGTTATTTTCATTTTCATTTAAAAATAATTGTCATTATAATTTTCAAAGTACTTTTTTCAAAGAAATGTCATTTTATTATCAACATTATCAATTTAATTATTTAATTATTTATTACTTTAGATTTTTTTTATCGGTATTATTCTTTTTGTTTTGTAGTATTACATTTTCATTTTATGATTCATTTTTTTATTTAAAATGTTTTTCTTTTCAAATGTTTTAGTTTATAGTTTTATTTTTACTGCAGAAGTATTTTCTTTATTAAAATGTTATTATTATTACTTAAGGTTTTGGGTTTGTTTGTTTTTTAGGGTTACTTTCTTTGTTTTCTTTTTAATTTAAAATGTGATTTTTATTTTAGGGATACCTAAATTTTTATTTTATTATTTTCATTTGTATTTTAAAATGTATTATATATTTTATAAAGCAGTATTATGTATTTTGTTTTTTATATTAGGCTTTTTAAAGTATTTTTTTAAATTTACAAAGTTATTTCTAAAATCTATTATAACCTAATTTTCATCCCAGGAGTACTTTAATTTATTTTATTTTATATTTTGTCATTGTTATTTTAATTTTTTAGGCGTATTTTGTTTAAAATGTTTAAAACTTTTTTTGTATTTTTTTTGTGTTAGGGTTATTTAAACAATAATTGTATTATTTTTTTATTTTATTATTTATTTGATAAATTTGTCAAATTCTTTAATTCAGTTTTATTTTATTTTAGGGGTGCGTTTTTAATGTCATTCTTAATTTTATTTTATAATTACTGAGTACTCTTATATTTGATAAAATTATATTATTTGAATTTTCCTCATATTTTCTTAATTAAACATATTTCTTACATAATTTATTATTATTATTTTATTTTTATATTGAGGGTTCATATGTATTAAGAATAAAAATAAATGAATAAATTGTCAAATATTTCCCCCAAATGATCTAATATTGTGTGAATGTACAGTATACAGTATGCAGTATACAGTATATAATGTACAGTATTCAGTATATAATATGATACAACATGCAGTATACAGTATGCAGTATACTATATTTGTACCAAAGGATGTTTTCTTCCTGGGTGTTGTTGACTGATAAGCGTTTCATGTTCCGATAAAAGCGCCCGCCTGCGTCCCACCTCAGAGTTGCGTAAGACTGATAAGCCCACGGAGTAGACCACACCCACAGAATAGACCACACCCACAAACACACCAGCATGAAAAATGAGAGCAACATAAAAATATCCATGACGATCACATAAACATAAACAATGACATCAATGAGTAGTTTTTAATAGATTTTTTTGTTTTGTTTTGTACTACCAAGTATTTAAATATACTGGGATCAAATACTTATCAAATAGTACTCATTTGATCAAGTCTATTTCCTGTTTTTGTTGACATTTTTCTTCTCTTCCATAAAAGATGTCATGTTCATATTTTCACTCCTCACAATTACTTCTTAATTTTTGGATTACTTTATTATCATTTTTACCATATTATTTGGTAATTACATGTTGTTGTTGTTTTTTTCATGTATTAATATTACTTTTTTTTTTTTTAATGTTGTGAATTTATTAATTTCCTTTTTTAAAAATACATTTATTTTCCTTTTCAGAATACTGTACTTTAATTTAAAACAAAATCTAAATTTGTTATTGCTTGTATTGTTTTATTTCTATTTAAGAAATAATTTAAGATGTAAAACATTTTAATTTCTAAAATTAATTCTAAATTTTTATTTATTTACTTACCACATAAATAAAAACATAGTTATTTTTTAATTTTTGGCTACTTTCTTGATTTAATAAATAATAAAAGATATCATTAACGTTTTAATTTTGTATTTTTTGATTTCAAAAATAAAATTGTATTTTTATTATTATTATTTTAAATTTTTTATTTTTTATTTTAGTAGTAATACTGGTGATAATAATTATTACGTTTATCACAGAGCTAGCAGAGAATCACTCGTTTATTTATTTTACATTAATTATTAAAAATAATATTATTCTTATGATTTTAGGAAAGAAAATAGAAAAGAGGAATAGAAATAATGATGCTAGTAATAATACATTTTTTATTAGGTGATCAAATATTTTAGATATCATTTTATACATAATACATTTTATAAAATAATTATGTATTATTATAACTTATATATTAATCACATATAATTTGATTTATATTATAGAAATATCATATATTATCAATGTTTTATTGCATTTAAATAATAAACATTATTGCAGGAAACTTCAAGTCGTGTAAAATCAATTAAATGTTTAGAAAATTTACCATTAAATATTTGCACACTTCAGTCATATTTGAGTATTAAAATACTTCTTAAATAACTTATAAAAAGTACCCTTAGAATGAAAATACAATTATAATAGGATTTGAAAAAAAATCAACATTTTAAATAAAAAAATACTCTTCAAATTAAAATGTATTATTAATATTACAAAAAGAAAAACATAACACTGATAACATTTTTTTCGTTGTAAAATTATTAAAATAAATCCTAAAAATAAAAATGTTATTAGTAAAATAAAATGTTTTGGTACTCAAAGATATAAAAATGACAATTATTTAAAAAAATGAAAATTTAGACACACAAAAAAACATTAATAAAATAAAAAAACATCACCAATTATTAAAGTACTCCGAAAATAAATAAAAAAATAATATAATTTGTGAAAAACATGGTTTGAAATGAAAAAAGTACCACTAAAATAAAAATGTCATAATACCAAACAAAAATAATACTGATTGAAAAAAAAATAATCATAAAATGTATCAAATAATTCATGAAATATAAATGTTAATAATAAAATAAAACTTCTTGAGGCAATACAGAAATAAATCTGATGATATTTATTTTTTTGAAAGTTTACCATTAAATATTTTCAGTCATATTTGAGTATTAAAATACTTCTTAAACTGCAAAAATCAGTCATTATAAGTTACGAATATTAGTTTTTAAGATTAGTGATGCAACAGAGTTTGTTGCTTTTTTTGGAAGCCACTGAATTACTACTACTAATAATAATACTTATAGTAATAATACTATTAATAATAATACTTACTACTAATTATGATGATCTTATTTCACTTTTAGATTACTTAATTTTTATTCTGTATATCTTTATTCATCTTACTATTGTATATTTATTTTAGGAGTATTTTTTTCCCCAAAATGTTATCATCTTTATATATTTATGTATTTATTTTGGTGCTACTTTAATAATTTCTATAAGCTAGCGTGCTGTCTTAACAGAGAGGCGGCCATTTTGGTGATTGCAATATTTTTCTAGCTTGTTTTCTATGAATTTATTGAAGAAATATAGTAAAAACAGTTAAATTGTAGTATCTGTCACACTAATAAATCATTACGGATGTTACTTATTGATTTTAAAAGCTAGTTTAACCAACGGGCAGCCATTTTGGGGATTTTCATATTTTGCTAACTTGTTTCCTATGAATTGATTGAAGAAATATAGTAAAAACTGTTGAATTGTAGTATCTGTCACAATAATAAATCATTACAGATGTTGCATTGATTTTAAAAGGAAATTTAATGGCAAAAAAACCAAACTATTTTTGAATTGAGCTAGTTTAACAGACAGGCAGCCATTTTGGGGATTTTCATATTTTGCTGACTTGTTTTCTACGAATTGATTGAAGAAATACAGTAAAAACTGTTGAATTGTAGTATCTGTCACACTAATAAATCATCACAGATGTTGCATTGATTTTAAAAGGAGGTTTAATGGTGAACAAACAACAACAACAAAACAATGAGCTAGTTTGCTAGCTAGCTAGACATGTTGCTATTTTGAAGCATATCCTCGGATGGTCACATGAGGGTCACATGACGGTCACATGAGGGTCACAAGAGGGTCACATGATAGCTAAATTAGGCACAAAGATGTGTAGGAGACATTTGAAGACTTTCAGAGTGTGGCTAAGAGCAAAAAACTTTGAACGGTCGCCATGTGATGTTGAGAGAAAGTGAAAGTGAAAGTGAAGGAGGCGTGGCTCATTTGAAGGAGGCGCGGACCTGGCGACCCTTCAAAGGCTGAGGAGGTCTGTAGTTGTCCACCATGCAGCTAGGAGACTCTCCTTCTGCGCTGAACTGCAGACCACGGAACTTGGCCATCTAGGAAGAGATATCGATGATATCATCACGTCTGTATCGTCCTCCACGTCTACCACGATGAATAAATACCAATAAACAGGAATATGATCACATCTGTATCGTCCTCCACGTCTACCACGATGAATAAATACCAATAAACATCAATATGATCACGTCTGTATCGTCCTCCAAAGCTACCAATATGAATAAATATCAATAAACATCAATATCGAACGTCTGTATCGTCCTCCACATCTACCTATATGAATAAATATCAATATGATATCGCGTCTGTATCGTACTCTAGCCCGAGGCCAGAAAAAGTTACGAGTGTCAGCACTTTGATAAAGAAGGTGAGAAACACTCATTTCATTCATCCTTTATTATTGTTTCATGCATGTGCTGCCATCATTATTCTCTATAAATATAATATAAATATCATATTATAATGTTATTATTATTATATCATATTTTGTCATAATTATTTTATCATATTATATTTATTTATATTTATCATATTGTCACATTATTATTATTTGGGGAAAATTGATCAGTTTTTGTATTATTCATTTATGTATTAATTTTCAAATTAATACAAAAATGTATTTTGTATTTTTTAAATATATCCATTTTTAATTTATGATTAATATACTTTAATACAAAAAAAAAATCAAATTTTTAGATTATTATTATTAGCATTATTTAGGAGTATTTTAAAATTTAAAAAATATTTTACAAATTAAATAAAATCAGTCATTATTCTCTATAAAATGTCTTCATATTTCATGCCTGGAACACATGAATTATTAATTAATTTAATTATTATTATATCATATTTTAACATATTTATTTTTTCATATTATCACATTAATTATTTGGGGAAAATTGTTCAGTTTTTGTATGATCAATTCTTAGATTTATTTTCAAATTCATAACAAAAATGTATTTTTCATTTTTTAAATATATTTATTCTTCATTTATGATTAATGTAATTGTATACAAAAAAATCAAATTTTTAAATTTTCATTACTATTATTCAGGAGTATTTTAACATAAAGAAAAATTATAAATTTTAAATAAAATCAATCACTATTCTTTATAAAATGTCTTAATATTTCATGTCTGGAACACATTAATTATTAATTAATTGTATTATTATTTTATCATATTTATACACGTGTAAGTTAAATAATTCTTAATTATTATCACATTAATTATTTGGGGACATTTTTCAGTTTTTGTATCATTAATTTTTAGATTTATTTTCAAATTTATAGCAAAAATGTATTTCTCAATTTTTAAATATATTAATTTTTCATTTATGATTAATGTAATTTCATTTAAAAAAAATCAAAATCAAATGTTTTAATTATTATTAGTACTATTTATGAGTATTTTAACAAAAAGAAAAAATATATAAAATCAATCACTATTCTCTATAAAATGTCTTAATATTTCATGTCTGGAACACATGAATTATTGATCAATTGTATTATTATTTTATCATATTTATAGACGTGATAGTTAAATGATTCTTAATTATTATTATTTGGGGAAAATCGTTCAGTTTTTGTACTGTTAATTATTGGATATATTTTCAAATTCATAACAGAAATTTTTTTTTTTTTAATTTAAGTTCATTAAAAAAATCTAATTTCATAATTATTATTAGTATTATTTAGAAGTATTTTAACATTTAAAAAATATATATTTTAAATAAAATCAATCATTATTCTCTATAAATGTCTGGAACGCATCAATTATCACGCTTTATTATTTCATGATTTATTTTAGCATATTTATACGCTTTTTGGCTAAATAATAATAAGTGAAAAATTATTAATTATTAATGGTAATCACATGATTTATTTTGGGAAAAATCGGTTGGTGTCTTCCCAATTATTATTATTTTTATTATTTTCAGATTATTAAAAAAAGTGTGTTGATTGTCATCAAATGTTTTAATAACAACACAAACATTATTTTTCACATTAGAGATGTAACGTTTCGTAACACGAGTCATGTGATCAAAATGATGAAGAATATCATTAATATCTTTATTTTTCCTCACAGATTTATATATATATATAAAAAAATTGTTATTACTTTATTATTATTTTTTAAGGATTACGGTTTTATTTTTGTCGTATTTATTGTTATTATTGTATTTTTATTTTACGAGTATTTTTTTATTAAATGTTATAATTTTATGTTAATATTTCTTTTAGGGCTACTTTATTTTTTATTTTACATTTTATTAAATGATTTTGTTAAAATTTATGGAGTACTGTACTTGATTTTTATTAGTATTATTTTGTTTCTATTTTAGGATTACTGTTGTGTTGTTGTCGTATTTTTTATTATTATTATTGCATTTTTAATTTAGGAATATTTTTTCTTAAATGTTACCATTTTATGTTAATATTTATTTTGGGGCTACTTTATTATTTATTTTTGTTTTTATTTTTAGAGTACTGTACTTGATTTAAAAAAAACACACACATTTTGTTTTTATTGTTTGTATTTTAGGAGTGATTAAAATATTCCAAAATTACTTTATTAAATCCATCATAATTTTTTTAATTTAAATTTTAAATGTTTACCTTTTTTTAAGTTCTTCACATGAAACGTATTGACCTTTAATATGATTGGTGTTGGCAGTACCTGGGCGGGGCTGACGCTGATTGGCTCCCTGAGGACGATCCAGGTGACGCTCTCCAGCAGAGGGGGCGTGGTCAGAGAGCCGTCGTACGTCCAGTAGTCCAAGGAGGCGGGAAGAAGAGTCTTGGGGTCAAAGTTGGAGAAGCTGCTCTGTTTGCCCTGGCGGAGGTCATCAAGCATCATTTTGCAGGGTTATTAATGAAGGAAGAATAATCCACAAAAATATGAATATTTGTTGTACTTTGGTCTTGATGGCGTCTAAAGCATCCAGAACTTTCTGCAGCTTGGGGTTGGCAGCACCGATCTGACAGGAGAAACATGATTTAGGGATCATTCTGGCAGCACTATATTTGAAATATCTATAATAATAATAATGATAATAATGATAATAATAATAATAATAATAATAATAATAATAACAATATAATAAATAATAATAACATGAATAATAATAACATTAACAATTATATCATTATTGTTAATAATATTAATAGTAATAGTAATAATAGTTAATATTTATAATAATAATAATAATAATAATAACAATAATTATATAATAATTAATAATAATATGAATATACCAATTATCATTATTATATGAATAATAATGATAATGATATTATTATTCTAAATAATAATAATGATGATAATAATTATAATAATAATACTATTAATATTAGTAATAATAATGACAATAATAATAATAATAATAATTATAACATTGTAATGATAATATTTAATAATTATGATAATAACGATAATAATAATAATAATACAATAGTAATAATAATGATACTATAATAATAACAACAACAATAATAATTATGATAATAATAATAATGATAATAATAATAATGATGATAGTAATAGTAATTATAATAATAATAATAATGATGATGATAATAACCATAATAATCATAATGATAATAATAATAATGATAATAGTAATAGTAATTATAATAATAATAATGATGATGATAATAATAATAATAATAATAATAATAATAATAACAGTAATAATTATACTAATAATAATGAGGATAATAATTATAATAATAATGATAATATTTCTGGGATCAAAAACTTTTTCTCCAAACGGAGTAAAAATAAATAATAATTATTGTTATTAATATTAGTAATACTAATATTATTATTATTATTATTATTTTTAAATAATAATAATAATAATAATACAAATTAATATTTATAATAATAATCATGATAATAATAATAATAATAATAATAATAATAATAATATTAATAATAATAATAATAATTATTATTATTATAATAATAATAGTAATAATAAATAATATTTATAATAATAATCATTATGGTAATAACGGTAATAATAATGGTAATGATAATAATAATAATAATAATAATAATAATAATAATAATAATAATAATAATAATAATAATAATAATAATAATAATACTGAAGTTACCTTAAGGAAAACTCCAACAACTGCAAGTCCATCAGGTTGACTGGCCGCTTCTCCAAAACTTGCATATTTGGTGTTCCAGTGCACCAGGTGAAGCTACACAGAAAATACTTCCAATATTACTCATATTTCTATGAAAAGTACTGCAATACTATACAAATACTTAGAATATTACTCATATTTCTATGAAAAGTACTGCAATACTATACAAATAATTAGCATATTACTCATATTTCTATGAAAAGTACTGCAATACTATACAAATAATTAGAATATTACTCATATTTCTATGAAAAGTACTGCAATACTATACAAATACTTAGAATATTTCTCATATTTCTATGAAAAGTACTGCAATACTATACAAATAATTAGAATATTACTCATATTTCTATGAAAAGTACTGCAATACTATACAAACAATTAGAATATTACTCATATTTGTATGAAAAGTACTGCAATACTATACAAATACTTAGAATATTACTCATATTTCTATGAAAAGTACTGCAATACTACACGTGATATAATCCACCTTTTATGACAATAAACACATTGTACGCACAACACACTTTCACTTTCCTTTTCTTTGACAACATGTCCAAGTATTCTTACACACACATCACTACTTGTAGTATTTTCTTCTGCAACACTCATTTATCTTGTGATATTACTGTAGTATTTGGTCATAATATCCTAGTATATTGTGAATTTAGTATTTTGGGGTATTGCTGTAGTAATTTGGGATGATACTGTAGTATTTTTTTCTTAGTACTGTAGTATTTTGTAATATTACTGAAGTATTTTCTAATAGTACTCCAGCATTTTGTGATAATACTGTAGTTTTTTGTAATGTTACTGTAGTATTTGGTGATAATATTGTAGTTTTTATCGATTGTATTACTGTTCTGTTGTAAGAATATTGTAGTATTTTGTGAATATTGTTGTACTATTTTGTTGTATCACTGTAGTATTTTGTGTTAATTATGTAGTATTTTGTAATATTACTGTAGTCATTTTTCATAACACTGTTAATATTGTAGTATAACGTAATATCAATAGTGTACTTTGCGACATTTACTGTTGTATTTTGTGATATTGCTGTAGTATTTAGTGATACAGTAGTGTAGTATTTAGTGATATTACTGTAGTATTTAGTGATATATTACTGTAGTATTTAGTGATATTACTGTAGTATTTAGTGATACAGTAGTGTAGTATTTAGTGATATTACTGTAGTATTTAGTGATACAGTAGTGTAGTATTAAGTGATATTACTGTAGTATTTAGTGATATACTACTGTAGTATTTAGTGATACAGTAGTGTAGTATTTAGTGATATTACTGTAGTATTTAGTGATATATTACTGTAGTATTTAGTGATACAGTAGTGTAGTATTTAGTGATATTACTGTAGTATTTAGTGATGTATTACTGTAGTATTTAGTGATATTACTGTAGTATTTAGTGATACAGTAGTGTAGTATTTAGTGATATTACTGTAGTATTTAGTGATATTACTGTAGTATTTAGTGATACAGTAGTGTAGTATTTAAGTGATATTACTGTAGTATTTAGTGATACAGTAGTGTAGTATTTAAGTGATATTACTGTAGTATTTAGTGATATTACTGTAGTATTTAGTGATACAGTAGTGTAGTATTTAGTGATATTACTGTAGTATTTAGTGATATACTACTGTAGTATTTAGTGATACAGTAGTGTAGTATTTAAGTGATATTACTGTAGTATTTAGTGATACAGTAGTGTAGTATTTAAGTGATATTACTGTAGTATTTAGTGATATTACTGTAGTATTTAGTGATATATTACTGTAGTATTTAGTGATACAGTAGTGTAGTATTTAGTGATATTACTGTAGTATTTAGTGATATATTACTGTAGTATTTAGTGATACAGTAGTGTAGTATTTAGTGATATTACTGTAGTATTTAGTGATACAGTAGTTTAGTATTTAGTGATATTACTGTAGTATTTAGTGATAGACTACTGTATTATTTAGTGATACAGTAGTGTAGTATTTAGTGATATTACTGTAGTATTTAGTGATATATTACTGTAGTATTTAGTGATACAGTAGTGTAGTATTTAGTGATATTACTGTAGTATTTAGTGCTAGTACTGTAGTACTTTGTGACAGTACTATGTGACAGTAGTATTTAGTGATATTACAGTAGTATTTACTGATATATTACTGTAGTATTTAGTGATACAGTAGTGTAGTAGTACTAGGTGACAGTAGTGTAGTAGTACTAGGTGACAGTAGTGTAGTAGTACTAGGTGACAGTAGTACCTCACAGGGGAAGGTGAGGCCACAGAGAGTGTGTTCGGAGCCCCGATCATCGCTGGCCCCCCAGTGGAAATGAAACTGCTTCAGACGATATTTTCCTGAGATGGGACCTCCTGTCAGAGCTGGGAGCAAATATACACATGGTAGTATTTTATACACACTCGAGTATTTTATACACACTAGTATTTTATACACTCTAGTATTTGTCTACTTTGAAGTACTAGTTGAAGGGTACCGGGTGGAGGCGGACCTCCTGTCAGAGCTGGGAGAAAATATACACATGGTAGTATTTTATACACACTCGAGTATTTTATACACACTAGTATTTTATACACTCTAGTATTTGTCTACTTTGAAGTACTAGTTGAAGGGTACCGGGTGGAGGCGGACCTCCTGTCAGAGCTGGGAGCAAATATACACATGGTAGTATTTTATACACACTCGAGTATTTTATACACTCTAGTATTTTATACACTCTAGTATTTGTCTACTTTGAAGTACTAGTTGAAGGGTACCGGGTGGAGGCGGACCTCCTGTCAGAGCTGGGAGCAAATATACACATGGTAGTATTTTATACACACTCTAGTATTTTATACACACTCTAGTATTTTATACACTCTAGTATTTGTCTACTTTGAAGTACTAGTTGAAGGGTACCGAGTGGAGGCGGACCTCCTGTCAGAGCTGGGAGCAAATATACACATGGTAGTATTTTATACACACTCGAGTATTTTATACACACTCTAGTATTTTATACACTCTAGTATTTGTCTACTTTGAAGTACTAGTTGAAGGGTACCGGGTGGAGGCGGACCTCCTGTCAGAGCTGGGAGCAAATATACACATGGTAGTATTTTATACACACTCTAGTATTTTATACACACTAGTATTTTATACACTCTAGTATTTGTCTACTTTGAAGTACTAGTTGAAGGGTACCGGGTGGAGGCGGACCTCCTGTCAGAGCTGGGAGCAAATATACACATGGTAGTATTTTATACACACTCTAGTATTTTATACACTCTAGTATTTTATACACTCTAGTATTTGTCTACTCTGAAGTACTAGTTGAAGGGTACCGGGTGGAGGCGGACCTCCTGCCAGAGCTGGGAGCAAATATACACATGGTAGTATTTTAAACACACTCTAGTATTTTATACACACTCTAGTATTTTATACACTCTAGTATTTGTCTATTTTGAAGTACTAGTTGAAGGGTACCGGGTGGAGGCGGGCCTCCTGTCAGAGCTGGGAGCAAATATACACATGGTAGTATTTTATACACACTCTAGTATTTTATACACACTCTAGTATTTTATACACTCTAGTATTTGTCTACTTTGAAGTACTAGTTAAAGGGTACCGGGTGGAGGCGGACCTCCTGTCAGAGCTGGGAGCAAATATACACATGGTAGTATTTTATACACATTGTAGTATTTTATACACACTCTAGTATTTTATACACTCTAGTATTTGTCTACTTTGAAGTACTTGGTACCGGGTGGAGGCGGACCTCCTGTCAGAGCTGGGAGAAAATATACACATTGTAGTATTTTATACACACTGGAGTATTTTATACACACTCTAGTATTTTATACACTCTAGTATTTGTCTACTTTGAAGTACTAGTTGAAGGGTACCAGGGTGGAGGCGGACCTCCTGTCAGAGCTGGGAGCAAATATACACATGGTAGTATTTTATACACACTCGAGTATTTTATACACACTAGTATTTAATACACTCTAGTATTTGTCTACTTTGAAGTACTAGTTGAAGGGTACCGGGTGGAGGCGGACCTCCTGTCAGAGGTGGGAGCAAATATACACATGGTAGTATTTTATACACACTCTAGTATTTTATACACTCTAGTATTTGTCTACTTTGAAGTACTAGTTGAAGGGTACCGGGTGGAGGCGGACCTCCTGTCAGAGCTGGGAGCAAATATACACATGGTAGTATTTTATACACACTCTAGTATTTTATACACACTAGTATTTTATACACTCTAGTATTTGTCTACTTTGAAGTACTAGTTGAAGGGTACCGGGTGGAGGCGGACCTCCTGTCAGAGCTGGGAGCAAATATACACATGGTAGTATTTTATACACACTCGAGTATTTTATACACACTAGTATTTTATACACTCTAGTATTTGTCTACTTTGAAGTACTAGTTGAAGGGTACCGGGTGGAGGCGGACCTCCTGTCAGAGCTGGGAGCAAATATACACATGGTAGTATTTTATACACACTCGAGTATTTTATACACACTCTAGTATTTTATACACTCTAGTATTTGTCTACTTTGAAGTACTAGTTGAAGGGTACCGGGTGGAGGCGGACCTCCTGTCAGAGCTGGGAGCAAATATACACATGGTAGTATTTTATACACACCGTTGTATTTTATACACACTAGTATTTTATACACTCTAGTATTTGTCTACTTTGAAGTACTAGTTGAAGGGTACCGGGTGGAGGCGGACCTCCTGTCAGAGCTGGGAGCAAATATACACATGGTAGTATTTTATACACACTCTAGTATTTTATACACACTCTAGTATTTTATACACTCTAGTATTTGTCTACTTTGAAGTACTAGTTGAAGGGTACCGGGTGGAGCGGACCTCCTGTCAGAGCTGGGAGCAAATATACACATGGTAGTATTTTATACAAACTCTAGTATTTTATACACTCTAGTATTTGTCTACTTTGAAGTACTTGGTACCGGGTGGAGGCGGACCTCCTGTCAGAGCTGGGAGCAAATATACACATTGTAGTATTTTATACACATTGTAGTATTTTACACACTGTAGTATTTGTGTACTTTGAAGTACTTGGTACCGGGTGGAGGCGGACCTCCTGTCAGAGCTGAGATCAAACATACACACTCTGGTATTGACTCTAGTATTTTATACACTCTAGTATTGAGTCTAGTAATAATAATATATTTTATTTGTAGAAAGCACTTTACATTGAGAAAACAACTTTAAAGTGCTACTGGGTATTGAAAAAATAATAATAATAATAAAAAGATAATAATAAAAAATAAATAAATAAATAAAATAGAACAGCCTAATAGCTAGAACTAGTATGCATATATCTACAAAAAGGCTTTTTTTTTTTAAAAAAAAGAAGGGTTTTTAAGCCTTTTTTAAAAGCATCCACAGTCTGTGGTGCCCTCAGGTGGTCAGGGAGAGCGCTCCACAGACTGGGAGCGTATTTACTGTAGTATTTGTCTACTTTGAAGTACTTGGTGACCTCCTGTCAAAGCTGGGATCAAACATGTAGTGTGAGTATTATGGGATGGTACCGCAGGAGTCGTCGTCATCCAGGAAGTCCACCTGGAAGGAATGTCCGTTGTTGAGGAGGCCGCTGGACTTGGAGGGGTCATACTGCACACGCAGAGTCCTGGCGGACGACGAGAAGATGGCCGCCTGAGGGTTGATGTCGATGGGAGACTGACGCTGGCCGCCTGCCACTGGGTACTCTGCACCCCACTTGTCCGGTCCTAAATAGGACATCATCATATATATGACATCATCATCATCATCATACAACTGCCACTGGGTACTCTGCACCCCACTTGTCCGGTCCTACATATGACATCATCATCACATTTATATATGACATCATCACCATCATAATACAACTGCCACTGGGTACTCTGCACCCCACTTGTCCGGTCCTACATATGACATCATCATCATCATCACAATTATATATGACATCATCATAATAATACAACTGCCAGAGGGAACTCTGCACCCCACTTGTCCGGTCCTGATATGACATCATCATCACAATTATATATGACATCATCATAATAATACAACTGACAGAGGGAACTCTGCACCTCACTTGTCCGGTCCTGATATGACATCATCATCACAATTATATATGACATCATCATCACAATTATGTATGACATCATCAAAATAATACAACTGCCACAGGGAACTCTGCACCCCACTTGTCTGGTCCTGACATGACATCATCATCACAATTATAAATGACATCATCATCATAATACAACTGCCACAGGGTACTCTGCGCCCCACTTGTCTGGTCCTGACATGACATCATCATCACAATTATATATGACATCATCATCATAATACAACTGCCACAGGGTACTCTGCGCCCCACTTGTCTGGTCCTGACATGACATCATCATCAGAATTATATATGACATCATCAAAATAATACAACTGCCACAGGGAACTCTGCACCCCACTTGTCTGGTCCTGACATGACATCATCATCACAATTATATATGACATCATCACAATAATACAACTGCCACAGGGAACTCTGCACCCCACTTGTCCGGTCCTGATATGACATCATCATCACAATTATATATGACATCATCATCAGAATTATATATGACATCATCATAGTAATACAACTGCCACAGGGTACTCTGCACCCCACTTGTCTGGTCCTGACATGACATCATCATCAGAATTATATATGACATCATCATAATAATACAACTGCCACAGGGTACTCTGCACCCCACTTGTCCGGTCCTGATATGACATCATCATCACAATTATATATGACATCATCATCACAATTATATATGACATCATCATAATAATACAACTGCCACAGGGTACTCTGCACCCCACTTGTCCGGTCCTGATATGACATCATCATCACAATTATATATGACATCATCATCAGAATTATATATGACATCATCATAGTAATACAACTGCCACAGGGTACTCTGCACCCCACTTGTCCGGTCCTGACATGACATCATCATCAGAATTATATATGACATCATCATAATAATACAACTGCCACAGGGTACTCTGCACCCCACTTGTCCGGTCCTGACATGACATCATCATCACAATTATATATGACATCATCACAATAATATAACTGCCACAGGGAACTCTGCACCCCACTTGTCCGGTCCTGATATGACATCATCATCACAATTATATATGACATCATCATCAGAATTATATATGACATCATCATAGTAATACAACTGCCACAGGGTACTCTGCACCCCACTTGTCTGGTCCTGACATGACATCATCATCAGAATTATATATGACATCATCATAATAATACAATTGCCACAGGGTACTCTGCACCCCACTTGTCCGGTCCTGATATGACACCATCATCACAATTATATATGACATCATCATCACAATTATATATGACATCATCATAATAATACAACTGCCACAGGGTACTCTGCACCCCACTTGTCCGGTCCTGACATGACATCATCATCACAATTATATATGACATCATCATCAGAATTATATATGACATCATCATAGTAATACAACTGCCACAGGGTACTCTGCACCCCACTTGTCCGGTCCTGACATGACATCATCATCACAATTATATATGACATCATCATAATAATACAACTACCACAGGGTACTCTGCACCCCACTTGTCTGGTCCTGACATGACATCATCATCATCACAATTATATATGACATCATCATCACAATTATATATGACATCATCATAATAATACAACTGCCACAGGGAACTCTGCACCCCACTTGTCCGGTCCTGACATGACATCATCATCACAATTATATATGACATCATCATAATAATACAACTGCCAGAGAGAACTCTGCACCCCACTTGTCCGGTCCTCAATATTACATCATCATAATTGTATGACATCGTTATAATAATATGACATCATCATAATAACACTAATACAAGTGCATCATCATAATCAAATATATTTAATCAACCACACATCAATAATTATTATATTACAATAACTTACACAATCATTTTTGATCAATACACATCATAATAATTGATGTAATATTTATTAATAACAAAGCACAATGTTTGAAGCATGTGCTTGTATGACATTTTCCCATTTCTTTACAGTCTTTTGCATTGTCGTTGAACTCTGCAAGATCTTTGGTGCTGCCCTGGTTGGGTAGCAGAGGACAGACCAGGCAGTGCCGCATGGTGTGGTCCTCTTCTCCGCATTCGCAGGTGGTTGGGCCGCTTTTGTAGCCCCATCTGGCCATAGCGGCTTTAGAGCTCCCTGTTCCTGTTCTCAGGCGGTTTAGTGTCTTCCACTGGACCCATGGTGCTTCTGACCCGGGGGGAAGGTCTTCAGAAGGGGGGATTCCCATGTCAACAGGAGGGGGGTCTTTCTCTAGTCTTTGTGTCCATAGCTGGAGTCTGGTTTCTTCCGGAGATGTTGTTAGGGGCCGGACATGGCTGAGGAAGCTTCTCCTTGACTTCAGACGTTGGGCTGAGGGTTCACGTCCATAGAGGAGGTGGCGTTCATCACTGGTAGCTTTTGTGAACTCTACTCGGCTGGCAACTTCCCGTCTCACGTCTGCAGGGGCAATGCCGGCGAGGAGGTGTAGGTAGCTCAGGTTGGTTGGCTCCAAGCAACCAGTGATCAAGCGGAAGGTGTTGTCCAGTGCTGGGTGGAGTTTCTTGGCATGGGTTGATCTCTCCCAGACAGGACATGCATACTCCGCCGAGGAATAGCACAGGGCCAAAGCAGTACATTTTAGTGTGTGTGCTGTGGCTCCCCATTTGGAAATTGTCAGTTTCCGTAAGATGTTGTTTCGGGAGCTAACTTTCAGTTTGGTGTTTTCGATGTGTTCCTTGAAGGAGAGGGTGCGGTCCAGGGTTACGCCAAGGTAGACAGGGTTGGTACAGTTCTCAAGTGGTGTTCCAGACCATTTGATGTTAAGAGGTCGGTTCGCATCCCGGTTCCTGAGATGGAACGAGCAGACTTGGGTCTTCGCAGGGTTTTACTCGTAGTAGAGGTGTAGCTCATCTAGGGCTGAGGTGAGGTTTGCTTCTACCGCTTCAAACGTACTCTCTTGAGATGTTACACAGAGGTCGTCAGCGTGGATGAATCGTTCAGTGTTCTGGTCCATTGGCTGGTCGTTGGTATAGATGTTATACAGTAGTGGAGCCAGCACACTACCTTGAGGTAGCGACTTTGCTTGTTGTTTAAAGTAACATTGAAGCGCCTGTCTTTCAAGAGGACTCCAATGAGGTCTGTGAGTGCCAGATCTTTTGTCATCTCCAGGGTCTTTTTTAGGAGGAGGCGGTGGTTCACAGTGTCGTACGCGGCAGACAGATCGACGAAGACGGCACCTGTTACCAGTCCATTCTGAAACCCGTCCTCAATATGTTGGGTGAGATTCAGAAGTTGGCTTGTTGTGGATTTGCCAGGTCGGAATCCAGCTTGTTGGGGGGATGATGGCAGGTTCAGCAACTGGGGCCAGTCTGTTGAGGATCAGGCGCTCAAAGAGTTTATATGGGTGACATAGCAGGGAGATTGGGAGGAAACTTTTTGCATGGGATGGATCTTTACCCGGTTTGAGAAGAGCTATGATTCTTTTTTTTCTCCAGATCTTTGGGATGGTTCTCGTCAGCATGCATTTGTTCATCAGGTCGAGGATCCATTTCCGTGTCAGAGGTCCAAAGTGTTTGATCTCTTCAGTGAAAATGTTGTCCTGGCCGATGGCTTTACCGGTGTTAAGGGCATTGATGCTGGTATTGAGCTCTTCAGGGGAGAACGGCTCAGTCAGTCTGGTGGTTTGGGAGTACTGAAGTCGGTCAACCTTTGGTCTTGGCTGTTTGGTTTTGGATTTTCCATTGAGCAGCAGCTGATGAGCAACTTGGTTGGCAGTGGTGGTATACTGTTGCTGTGTTGGGGTTGACGGGTCATTGCTGATTTTCCGGATCAGGCTACATGCCTTTTTGCTGTTTTTCGCCATATCAGTTGTCTCCATCAGGTTTTGCCATTTCCTTTGGCGGCATTCTGATAGGGAAGTCATGAGGCTCTCACCTACTTCGATGGTGCTTTCAGCAAAGGGGTCAGATTGATAAAGCTGTTGGTATTGCTCATACAGTTTGCTGCTATGGGTATCAAGTCCAGATATGTATTGAGTGCGGCAGCTTCTTGGGATGTTCTTTCGGGCTGCCTGGTGCACCAGCTTAGTGAAGTTGTCATAGCTTTTGGGGTCCGCTGGGAGATGGGCGATCTTCCTTTCGAGGTCTTCTTGGAAGCCAGGCCAGTTCGCTTTCCCGAAGTCGAATCTTCTCCGGAATGGGACAGTGGCTGGGGGGATTGCAGCGTTGAGTGTAATGCCAATGGGACGGTGTTGGGTTTTTGGCAGGGGCTCCAATACCAGCTTCTTGCTGACTTCGGTGATGCTCTGACTGACAAACACTATATCAGGGTTGTATCCTTCTTTCCATCGCCTGCTGTACTATGACTTGGGTTGTTTGGCATCGTGGATCAGATTTAGCTGGTTTATTTCTGCCCATGCCTCCACTGCATTTCCAGCTGCGTTGTTCTTAGCATATCCCCATTGTGTGCTGTGGCTGTTGAAGTCTCCAATCACAATCTTTGGTTTTCCAGATGTTAGTATTTCTCGCATCGTGAAGGGTGTGGGAGGTGGTTTGTAAACTGAGATGATGGTCATTTCTCCGAGGTCAGCAGTTAGGACTTCGATGCCATTAGTTATTGTTCTTTGATGTTGATTCGATGATCAGCCCATTTTTCGCTAGCATGATGCTTCCGTGTTTCGCATGTGGTCTTTCTATGAGGTGGTCATTCCTTCCACACGAGGGCGAGGGTGTTCAGGCCCACGATGGGTTTCTTGCAGGCAGATGTTGATTCGATGATCAGCCCATTTTTCGCTAGCATGATGCTTCCGTGTTTCGCATGTGGTCTTTCTATGAGGGTGGTCATTCCTTCCACACGAGGGCGAGGGTGTTCAGGCCCACGATGGGTTTCTCGCAGGCAGAGAATATCGCACTGATGCTCTCTGCAGAGTTTTGCAATACGTTTTTCCTTAGTTGCAGAAAGTCCTTCAATATTCAGAGATATAATGGTCAATGCTGGCCTTGGGGGCGGGCGTTGACCTCTCTTCATGCTCCGGACTGATGGGCTACTGGCATTCGTTGAGCTTCTGGACATCGCTTGTCTTTCGGCTCGGCTTCAAAGTGTTTGGTAGAATTCGCAAGCAATAGCAATTATCACTTGGCAGGGGTCGCTTCTACCATGACATGAGAACAATGAAATACGTCAAGATGATTTAATTCAATGAAGGAAAATAAAATATTTATGGATTCAAATAATACATATTAAAACGTTTAGACTCCATTGTAAATTGTAAATAAAAGAAAAAAATGTCTGGCGCTCGATACCGTGGTAGAGCGCAATATACTGTATGTATGTGTGGGGAAAAAAATCACAAGACTACTTCATCTCTACAGGCCTGTTTCATGAGGGGTTCCCTCAATCATCAGGAGATTTTTATAGAAGCATTCACATACCATGGTTTATATAGGGCTCAGTACGGGTAGGTACAGGCAGGCGTGGGGGCGTGGTGATTGGCTCATGTGTTACCTAGGAGGTGTTTCCTTCTGTGACGACATGCTGATACAATCTCGCTGCGCTTGTTGAGGGATGACAGGTCTGGGCGGTATATGATAAGCAGTTTCTCTTTTAAGCATAGGTTGCATCTTTTATTACCGCTGTTGTAAGGTGCGCTGGATGCAAGAATTTGCCATGTTATTGAATATTCAACATTATTGTCTTTGAGGTTCCAAATGTGTTTGTTGAGTTCTGTAGTGTTCCGCAGGCTTTGGTTCCTGAAAGAAGCCTTGTGATTGTTCCATCTGGCTTCGAAATCTCCCTCCTATATAAACCATGGTGTGTGAATGCTTCTATAAAAATCTCCTGATGATTGAGGGAAACCCCTCATGAAACAGGCCTGTATAGATGTCTTGTGATTTTTATATATACACAGTATATACAGTATATAAAGAACAAAAGCAACACAGTGCATGAACTCACAACAAATGACACACATGCAAATCAGTGTGACTTCTGCTGTTGCTGGGAGAAGTTTTTATTCACACGATGAGTCGGGTGTGTCTCGACCTCCGCCGGACCCCTGAGGCCGACTCACCGAACCCCTAGGGCTCGATCGAACCCAGGTTAAGAACCACTGCTCCACAGGGACAACTTTGTTTATTTATTTAATAATTAAATAAATCAACTTTCTGCTTGAAAAGAAAAACACAGTTAATTGTAAAAAAAACTAAAAAATATATATTTATTGTGTCTTATTATATACAAATATATATATATATTTATTGTGTCTTATTATATACAAATATATATATATTTATTGTGTCTTATTATATACATTTAAATATATTAAGATGAATACATGAAATTAGGTGTTTATAGAGAATCATGAATGTATTTCCTATATTTATGTAAATAAATTATATGCAACAAATTAAAAACATTTAGAATTAATTAAAAATAGTAATATAACCATTTATTATTTTATCTACAGGGTCACGTTGCATATTTATTGACCGTTTTTTCTTCTTCAAATAATACATTACATATTTGCTTGGAAAAAAAACATGCTAAAATAATTGTAAAAAACTAAATATTTATTGTTTTTTTTATAAAATATACTCAAATATATTAAGATGAATAAATGTATTTATAAAAAACATTTATTCATATAATGTTACAAATGTCTATTTAATGTGTTGTATACAAATTATATACAACAAATTAAAACATACAGATTCTTGATATTTTTTTTCTTAAATATATATATATTTATTTTATTTTAATGGGTATATTAAATTAATAGTTAATTGTATTTAAAAAAATACATTTTAATTCAATAATTGTAGAAACAAATATATATGTGCTGCATTTAATCATTTGTGTTTAAATATGTTAAAATAAATAAATACAATTAAGGAAAATAAAATATTTGTCTATAAAACAAATAGTTCATATATATTATATATAACAGATTAAAAGAGTTATGATTAGGTTTTTATTGTAAAATATATGTATTTAAATAGTTGAAACACATTATATATTAATTAATTTGTTACTATGTATTGACATAAATGTAAAAAGAAAAATATATAATATATGTATGAATTGTGTATAATAACAAGTTTAAATGTGTATTAAGAGAAATACAATTATTAAAGGCAAATATATACATATTTTTAATATTAATTTATATCCATACAACAAATTAAAAGTTTCAGCTATGATTTATTAAACTGTATAAAACAATATATATATTTATTTTATGTGTCGAAATTATATGGTCTATAATTGTTTAATTATTCATCAAATTATAAATCAATACAAAGCAATACAACTTAACAATATTACAGTAAAATAACTGTAAAAATAAAATGAACATGTATTTTTTGTGTAGTAAAATTAAAGTAATTATATAAAATAATAATATTACAATATGAATACATTACAAGACAAAGAAGGCAGACAACTAACGACAATAATAGTAAGATTATTAAAGTTTTAAGATGATTAAAGTTGTAATCATTATTTTTTTTAGTTGACTAGAAATGTGATAAAAATTTACATAAATAAATAAAATATTATAGATGACCAGAAATGTGATAAACATTTACATAAATAAAATATTATAGATAACTAGAAATGTGATAAAAATGTACATAAATAAATAAAATATTATAGATGACCAGAAATGTGATAAAAATGTACATAAATACATAAAATATTATAGATGACTAGAAATGTGATAAAAATGTACATAAATACATAAAATATTATAGATGACTAGAAATGTGATAAAAATGTACATAAATAAATAAAATATTATAGATGAATAGAAATGTGATAAAAATGTACATAAATAAAATATTATAGATGACTAGAAATGTGATAAAAAATGTACATAAATACATAAAATATTATAGATGACTAGAAATGTGATAAAAATGTACATAAATAAATAAAATATAGATGACTAGAAATGTGATAAAAATTTACATAAATAAAATATTATAGATGACTAGAAATGTGATAAAAAATGTACATAAATAAATGAAATATTATAGATGACTAGAAATGTGATACACATTTACATAAATACATAAAATATTATAGATGACTAGAAATGTGATAAAAATTTACATAAATACATAAAATATTATAGATGACTAGAAATGTGATAAAAATGTACATAAATAAATAAAATATTATAGATGACTAGAAATGCGATAAAAATATACATAAATAAAATATTATAGATGACTAGAAATGTGATAAAAAATTTACATAAATAAATGAAATATTATAGATCACTAGAAATGTGATAAAATGTACATAAATAAATAAAATATTATAGATGACTAGAAATGTGATAAAAATGTACATAAATAAAATATTATAGATGACTAAAAATGTGATAAAAAATTTACATAAATAAATGAAATATTATAGATGACTAGAAATGTGATAACAAATTTACATAAATAAATGAAATATTATAGATGACTAAAAATGTGATAAAAAATGTACATGAATAAATGAAATATTATAGATGACTAGAAATGTGATAACAAATTTACATAAATAAATGAAATATTATAGATGACTAGAAATGTGATAAAAATTTACATAAATACATAAAATATTATAGATGACTAGAAATGTGATAAAAATTTACATTAATACATAAAATATTATAGATGACTAGAAATGTGATAAAAATGTACATAAATAAATAACATATTATAGATGACTAGAAATGTGATAAAATGTACATAAATAAAATATTATAGATGACTAGAAATGTGATAACAAATTTACATAAATAAATAAAATATTATAGATGACTAGAAATGTGATAAAAATGTGCATACATAAATAAAATATTATAGATGACTAGAAATGTGATAAAAATGTGCATACATAAATAAAATATTATAGATGACTAGAAATGTGATAAAAATGTGCATAAATACATAAAATATTATAGATGACTAGAAATGTGATAAAAATGTACATAAATAAATAACATATTATAGATGACTAGAAATGTGATAAAAAATGTACATAAATAAATGAAATATTATAGATCACTAGAAATGTGATACAAATGTACATAAATAAATAAAATATTATAGATGACTAGAAATGTGATAAAAATGTACATAAATACATAAAATATTATAAATGACTAGAAATATGATAACAATTTACATAAATACATAAAATATTATAGATAACTAGAAATGTGATAAAAATGTACATAAATAAATAAATAAATCAAATATGATAGTTGACTAGTAATGTGATAAAAATGTACATAAATACAATACTATAAATGACGTTTAATGTGATAAAATGTACATAAATAAATAAAATAATATATGACTCACCATTATTAGGTCCGTAGCCCCAACTATGAGACATGTCTGCTCCTGATCAAACAATCAATATCAATACCAATATCAATATTAATATCAATATCTCAGGCAGAGAACTTACAGTCTGTCTGCATCATAACTTTTTATACACACACTCGCTCTGTGGGCGTGGCCTATTTCACATTTGACTCCTCCTTCTTCTCTCCTTCATAGGATGACATCATCCATAATTCACCACATCAATAAATGCAGTTTTTATTTCTTTTAGAATAGAACAGAATAGAAAGTACTTTATTGATTCCTGGGGGAAATTCAGCACCACAGTTCGCTCACAATAGACAGTAATAATAATAAATAATATAATATATATAATATATAATATATATAATATATAATATATGAATAATATAAATATATTCTACATATATTCTACATTTAAGTGCAGTCAAAAAGGAACATATGCATTATACAGTCTGATGGCTATCGGTATGAAGCATTATTATTATTATTATTATTATTATTACTATTATTATTTATAAACAACCATTATTATTATTACTTATAAACAACCACTATTATTATTACTTATAAACAACATTATTATTACTTATAAACAACATTTTTAATTGTTATTATTATTTATAAACAACCATGATTATTATTATTATTATTATTATTATTTATAAACAACCATTACTATTATCATTACTTATAAACAACCATTGTTATTATTATTATTATTATTTATAAAAAACCATTACTATTATTATTACTTATAAACAACCATTACTATTGGTACTTATAAACAATCATTATTATTATTACTTATAAACAACATGATTATTATTATTATTCATGAGCAACATCATTATGATTTATTATAAACAACATTATCACTATTTATCATAAACAACCATTATTATTATTTATTATAAATATCCATTATTATTTATTATAAACATTATTATCATTACTTTTAAATAAACATTATTATTATTATTACTTTCAAATAAACATTATTATTATTATTACTTATACACAAACATTATTATTATTGCTTATGAACAACATTATTATTATTACTTATAAACAACATTATTATTACTTATAAACAACCATATTATTATTGCTTATTAACAAACATTATTATTATTACTTATAAACAACCATAATATTATTACTTATCAACAAAAATTATTATTATTACTTATAAACAACATTATTATTATTCATAAACAAAAATTATTATTATTATTACTTATAAACAACATTATTATTATTATTATTATTATTTATAAACATTATTATTATTACTTATAAACAACATTGTTATTATTATTTATAAACATTATTATTAATATGTATAAACAACATTATTTATATTATTATTACTTATAAACAACATTATTATTATTATTGCTTATAAACAACATTATTATTATTATTTATAAACAAACATTATTATTATTACTTATAAACAACTTTATTGTTATTATTTATAAACCTTATTATTATTAATTATAAACAACATTATTAATATTATTATTACTTATAAACAACCATTATTATTATTATTATTTATTACTAGCCTTTATTATCACTGTCAGTGAAAGGTGGATGGGTCGATGCTAATACCGATTCTGTCGATACCGATGTGAGTATCAGTATCATTTTTTCCCACAAAATGTTATTTTTTGTTGTTATTTGACATATCAATATATATATGTTTACGGTATTTATGTAGTGTATATATATATATATATATATATATATATATATATATATATATATATATATATATATATATATATATATATATATATATATATATATATATATATATATATATATATATATATATATATATATATATGTAAATATATATATATATGGATGTATCATGTTGAATGTGGATGATACATTGCAGATGATATCGTGTGATATGATACAGTAGTTATGTATGTATCAAGTTGAATGTAAATGATACATTGTGGATGATATAGTGTGATATGATACAGTAGTTATGTATATATCAAGTTGAATGTAGATGATACATTGTAGATGATATAGTGTGATATGATACAGTAGTTACGTATGTATATATCAAGTTGAATGTAGATGATACATTGTAGATGAAATATTGTGATATGATACAGTAGTTATGTATATATCAAGTTGAATGTAGATGATACATTGTAGATGATATAGTGTGATATGATACAGTAGTTACGTATGTATATATCAAGTTGAATGTAGATGATACATTGTAGATGAAATATTGTGATATGATACAGTAGTTATGTATATATCATGTTGAATGTGGATGATACTGTACATTGTGGATGATATGATACAGTAGTTATGTATATATCAAGTTGAATTTGGATGATACTGTACATTGTGGATGATATGATACAGTAGTTATGTTTATATCAAGTTGAATGTAGATGATACTGTACATTGTGGATGATATGATACAGGAGTTATGTGTACATCATGTTGAATGTGGATGATACTGTACATTGTGGATGATTTGATACAGTAGTTATGTATATATCATGTTGAATGTGGATGATACTGTACATTGTGGATGATTTGATACAGTAGTTATGTATATATCATGTTGAATGTGGATGATACTGTACATTGTGGATGATATGAAACAGTCGTTATGTATATATCATGTTGAATGTGGACGATACTGTACATTGTGGATGATATGATACAGTAGTTATGTATATATCATGTTGAATGTGGATGATACTGTACATTGTGGATGATATGATACAGTAGTTATGTATATATCATGTTGAATGTGGATGATACTGTACATTGTGGATGATATGATACAGTAGTTATGTATATATCATGTTGAATGTGGACGATACTGTACATTGTGGATGATATGATACAGTAGTTATGTGTACATCATGTTGAATGTGGATGATACTGTACATTGTGGATGATATGATACAGTCGTTATGTATATATCATGTTGAATGTGGATGATACTGTACATTGTGGATGATATGATACAGTCGTTATGTATATATCATGTTGAATGTAGATGATACATTGTAGATGAAATATTGTGATATGATACAGTAGTTATGTATATATCATGTTGAATGTGGATGATACTGTACATTGTGGATGATATGATACAGTAGTTATGTATATATCAAGTTGAATTTGGATGATACTGTACATTGTGGATGATATGATACAGTAGTTATGTGTATATCAAGTTGAATGTAGATGATACTGTACATTGTGGATGATATGATACAGTAGTTATGTGTACATCATGTTGAATGTGGATGATACTGTACATTGTGGATGATTTGATACAGTAGTTATGTATATATCATGTTGAATGTGGATGATACTGTACATTGTGGATGATTTGATACAGTAGTTATGTATATATCATGTTGAATGTGGATGATACTGTACATTGTGGATGATATGATACAGTCGTTATGTATATATCATGTTGAATGTGGACGATCATGTACATTGTGGATGATATGATACAGTAGTTATGTATATATCATGTTGAATGTGGATGATACTGTACATTGTGGATGATATGATACAGTAGTTATGTATATATCATGTTGAATGTGGATGATACTGTACATTGTGGATGATATGATACAGTAGTTATGTATATATCATGTTGAATGTGGACGATACTGTACATTGTGGATGATATGATACAGTAGTTATGTGTACATCATGTTGAATGTGGATGATACTGTACATTGTGGATGATATGATACAGTCGTTATGTATATATCATGTTGAATGTGGATGATACTGTACATTGTGGATGATATGATACAGTCGTTATGTATATATCATGTTGAATGTAGATGATACATTGTAGATGAAATATTGTGATATGATACAGTAGTTATGTATATATCATGTTGAATGTGGATGATACTGTACATTGTGGATGATATGATACAGTAGTTATGTATATATCAAGTTGAATTTGGATAATACTGTACATTGTGGATGATATGATACAGTAGTTATGTTTATATCAAGTTGAATGTAGATGATACTGTACATTGTGGATGATATGATACAGTAGTTATGTGTACATCATGTTGAATGTGGATGATACTGTACATTGTGGATGATATGATACAGTAGTTATGTATATATCATGTTGAATGTGGATGATACTGTACATTGTGGATGATATGATACAGTCGTTATGTATATATCATGTTGAATGTGGACGATACTGTACATTGTGGATGATATGATACAGTAGTTATGTATATATCATGTTGAATGTGGATGATACTGTACATTGTGGATGATATGATACAGTAGTTATGTATATATCATGTTGAATGTGGATGATACTGTACATTGTGGATGATATGATACAGTAGTTATGTATATATCATGTTGAATGTGGACGATACTGTACATTGTGGATGATATGATACAGTAGTTATGTGTACATCATGTTGAATGTGGATGATACTGTACATTGTGGATGATATGATGCAGTCGTTATGTATATATCATGTTGAATCTGGATGATACTGTACATTCTGGATGATATGATACAGTCGTTATGTATATATCATGTTGAATGTAGATGATACATGTAGATGAAATATTGTGATATGATACAGTAGTTATGTATATATCATGTTGAATGTGGATGATACTGTACATTGTGGATGATATGATACAGTAGTTATGTATATATCAAGTTGAATTTGGATGATACTGTACATTGTGGATGATATGATACAGTAGTTATGTTTATATCAAGTTGAATGTAGATGATACTGTACATTGTGGATGATATGATACAGTAGTTATGTATATATCATGTTGAATGTGGATGATACTGTACATTGTGGATGATATGATACAGTCGTTATGTATATATCATGTTGAATGTGGACGATACTGTACATTGTGGATGATATGATACAGTAGTTATGTATATATCATGTTGAATGTGGATGATACTGTACATTGTGGATGATATGATACAGTAGTTATGTATATATCATGTTGAATGTGGATGATACTGTACATTGTGGATGATATGATACAGTAGTTATGTATATATCATGTTGAATGTGGACGATACTGTACATTGTGGATGATATGATACAGTAGTTATGTGTACATCATGTTGAATGTGGACGATACTGTACATTGTGGATGATATGATACAGTCGTTATGTATACATCATGTTGAATGTGGACGATACTGTACATTGTGGATGATATGATACAGTCGTTATGTATACATCATGTTGAATGTGGACGATACTGTACATTGTGGATGATATGATACAGTAGTTATGTATATATCATGTTGAATGTGGATGATACTGTACATTGTGGATGATATGATACAGTAGTTATGTATATATAATGTTGAATGTGGATGATACTGTACATTGGGGATGATATGATACAGTAGTTATGTATATATCATGTTGAATGTGGATGATACTGTACATTGTGGATGATATGATACAGTAGTTATGTATATATCATGTTGAATGTGGATGATACTGTACATTGGGGATGATATGATACAGTAGTTATGTATATATCATGTTGAATGTGGATGATACTGTACATTGTGGATGATATGATACAGTAGTTATGTATATATCATGTTGAATGTGGATGATACTGTACATTGTGGATGATATGATACAGTAGTTATGTATATATCATGTTGAGTGTGGATGATACTGTACATTGTGGATGATATGATACAGTAGTTATGTATATATCATGTTGAATGTGGATGATACTGTACATTGTGGATGATATGATACAGTAGTTATGTATATATCATGTTGAATGTGGACGATACTGTACATTGTGGATGATATGATACAGTAGTTATGTGTACATCATGTTGAATGTGGACGATACTGTACATTGTGGATGATATGATACAGTCGTTATGTATACATCATGTTGAATGTGGACTTTACTGTACATTGTGGATGATATGATACAGTCGTTATGTATACATCATGTTGAATGTGGACTATACTGTACATTGTGGATGATATGATACAGTAGTTATGTATATATCATGTTGAATGTGGATGATACTGTACATTGTGGATGATATGATACAGTAGTTATGTATATATCATGTTGAATGTGGATGATACTGTACATTGGGGATGATATGATACAGTAGTTATGTATATATCATGTTGAATGTGGATGATACTGTACATTGTGGATGATATGATACAGTAGTTATGTATATATCATGTTGAATGTGGATGATACTGTACATTGGGGATGATATGATACAGTAGTTATGTATATATCATGTTGAATGTGGATGATACTGTACATTGTGGATGATATGATACAGTAGTTATGTATATATCATGTTGAATGTGGATGATACTGTACATTGTGGATGATATGATACAGTAGTTATGTATACATCATGTTGAATGTGGATGATACTGTACATTGTGGATGATATGATACAGTCGTTATGTATGTATCATGTTGAATGTGGATGATACTGTACATTGTGGATGATATGATACAGTAGTTATGTATGTATCATGTTGAGTGTGGATGATACTGTACATTGTGGATGATATGATACAGTAGTTATGTATATATCATGTTGAATGTGGATGATACTGTACATTGTGGATGATATGATACAGTAGTTATGTATATATCATGTTGAGTGTGGATGATACTGTACATTGTGGATGATATGATACAGTAGTTATGTATATATCATGTTGAATGTGGATGATACTGTACATTGTGGATGATATGATACAGTAGTTATGTATATATCATGTTGAATGTGGATGATACTGTACATTGTGGATGATATGATACAGTAGTTATGTATATATCATGTTGAATGTGGACGATACTGTACATTGTGGATGATATGATACAGTAGTTATGTATACATCATGTTGAATGTGGACGATACTGTACATTGTGGATGATATGATACAGTAGTTATGTATACATCATGTTGAATGTGGACGATACTGTACATTGTGGATGTTATGATACAGTAGTTATGTGTATATCATGTTGAATGTGGACGATACTGTACATTGTGGATGATATGATACAGTAGTTATGTGTACATCATGTTGAATGTGGATGATACTGTACATTGTGGATGATATGATACAGTAGTTATGTATATATCATGTTGAATGTGGATGATACTGTACATTGTGGATGATATGATACAGTAGTTATGTATACATCATGTTGAATGTGGATGATACTGTACATTGTGGATGATATGATACAGTAGTTATGTATATATCATGTTGAATGTGGATGATACTGTACATTGTGGATGATATGATACAGTAGTTATGTATACATCATGTTGAATGTGGATGATACTGTACATTGTGGATGATATGATACAGTAGTTATGTATACATCATTTATACTGATAAAATTGAAGGCATCAGACGCACCATCAATATCTCAAGTAAAAAAGTTGGATCACCACCCCATTTAGGCAAAAGTAACACAGCAATGATGGCAAGCTTTAATGCCATAGACTCTAAAACTCTAGTGGAAACGGTGACAGCTCTAAAGTCATCCACCTGCTGCCTTGATGTTTTACCTACCAACTTCTTTAAGAATGTTTTTGACTGCCTATCAACAGACATCTTGCAAATAGTTAATAATTCTATTAAATCGGGCAATTTCCCGAAGGCTTTCAAAACTGCAGTCATTAAACCTCTTCTAAAAAAGCAGAGCCTAGATGCCTCTGTTATCAACAACTACAGACCAATTTCAAATCTACCATTCATAAGTAAAATAATTGAGAAAGTTGTCCTCCAACAACTAAATCACTTCTTGGCTTCTACTGGCTGCCACAACAACTTCCAGTCAGGATTTCGACCTCTTCATAGCACAGAGACGGCCCTTCTTAAAGTTATAAATGACATCCGTCTAAACACAGACTCTGGCAAAACTTCAGTATTAATGCTTTTGGACCTCAGTGCTGCATTTGACACTGTCGACCACTCAATACTTTTGGACAGGTTGGAAAACTGGGTGGGGATCTCAGGCACAGTTTTAAGCTGGTTCAAGTCATATCTACAAGATAGGAACTATTTTGTTTCCATTGGTGACTTTGTATCAGAACCAACCAACGTAACGTGTGGAGTCCCCCAAGGTTCAATTTTGGGGCCGACTTTATTTAACATCTATATGCTCCCACTAGGACAAATCATGCAAAATAATAACATTGACCATCATTGCTATGCCGATGACACCCAAATCTATGTAGCGCTATCACCAAATGACTATCGCCCCATAGATCTTCTGTGCCAGTGCATTGAGCAAGTCAAACACTGGATGTGCCAAAATTTCCTACAACTAAATGAAGATAAAACTGAGATAATTGTTTTTGGTGCTAAAAAAGAAAGGTTTAAAGTCATCCAACACCTTCAATCACTGTCCCTGAAAACCTCAAATAAAGCCAGAAATCTTGGGGTTATTTTAGATTCTGATTTACATTTCGACAGTCACATCAAATCAGTAACAAAATCGGCCTACTATCACCTAAAAAATGTAAAAAGACTTAGAGGGCTCATGTCAGCTCAAGACTTAGAAAAACTTGTACATGCCTTTATTACCAGTAGGCTAGACTATTGTAATGGTCTCCTTGCAGGTCTTCCCAAAAAAACTGTCAGGCAGCTACAGCTTGTTCAGAACGCTGCTGCTAGAGTTCTAACAAAGACCAAAAAATGTGAGCACATTACACCAATTCTTAAATCCTTACATTGGCTCCCTGTACATCAGAGAATAGATTTCAAAATCCTCCTGCTCACATATAAATCACTACATGGTCTAGGGCCCAAGTATATCACTGATATGCTCCCACTATATACGCCCTCTAGATCACTAAGATCTTCTGAGAGCAATCTGTTAGCGGTTCCAAGAGTAAACTCAAATCAAGGGAGATCATCATTCAGTCACTATGCAACAAATAGCTGGAATAAACTTCCTGAAGATGTCAGACTCTCCCCAACTCTCACTACTTTTAAAACTAGACTGAAGACTTTTATGTTCACCTTAGCTTTCAGCTAAATCTTTTAATCTTTTAACTTTTAACGTCTGCACTGTTTTTATTTTTATTGTCTGCATTTTAATTTTGCTTTTATTTTCTTTCATTTCACTTTGTTGTCTGTGAAGCACTTTGAGTCTGCCTTGTGTATGAAAAGCGCTATACAAATAAAGTTGCCTTGCCTTGCCTTGCCTTGCCTTGTTGAATGTGGATGATACTGTACATTGTGGATGATATGATACAGTCGTTATGTATATATCATGTTGAATGTGGATGATACTGTACATTGTGGATGATATGATACAGTCGTTATGTATAAATCATGTTGAATGTGGATGATACTGTATATTGTGGATGATATGATACAGTAGTTATGTATATATCATGTTGAATGTGGATGATACATTGTAGATGATATATAGTGATATGATACAGTAGTTATGTATATATCATGTTGAATGTGGATGATACTGTACATTGTGGATGATATGATACAGTAGTTATGTATATATCATGTTGAATGTGGATGATACTGTACATTGTGGATGATATGATACAGTAGTTATGTATATATCATGTTGAATGTGGATGATACTGTACATTGTGGATGATATGATACAGTAGTTATGTATATATCATGTTGAATGTGGATGATACTGTACATTGTGGATGATATGATACAGTAGTTATGTATATATCATGTTGAATGTGGATGATACTGTACATTGTGGATGATATGATACAGTATATATATCATGTTGAATGTGGATGATACTGTACATTGTTGATGATATGATACAGTATATATATCATGTTGAATGTGGATGATACTGTACATTGTGGATGATATGATACAGTCGTTATGTATATATCATGTTGAATGTGGATGATACTGTACATTGTGGAGGATATGATACAGTAGTTATGTATATATCATGTTGAATGTGGATGATACTGTACATTGTGGATGATATGATACAGTAGTTATGTTTATATCATGTTGAATGTGGATGATACTGTACATTGTGGATGATACGATACAGTAGTTATGTATATATCATGTTGAATGTGGATGATACTGTACATTGTGGATGATATGATACAGTAGTTATGTATACATCATGTTGAATGTGGATGATACTGTACATTGTGGATGATATGATACAGTAGTTATATATATATATCATGTTGAATGTGGATGATACTGTACATTGTGGATGATATGATACAGTAGTTATGTATATATCATGTTGAATGTGGATGATACTGTACATTGTGGATGATATGATACAGTCGTTATGTATATATCATGTTGAATGTGGATGATACTGTACATTGTGGATGATATGATACAGTCGTTATGTATAAATCATGTTGAATGTGGATGATACTGTATATTGTGGATGATATGATACAGTAGTTATGTATATATCATGTTGAATGTGGATGATACATTGTAGATGATATATAGTGATATGATACAGTAGTTATGTATATATCATGTTGAATGTGGATGATACTGTACATTGTGGATGATATGATACAGTAGTTATGTATATATCATGTTGAATGTGGATGATACTGTACATTGTGGATGATATGATACAGTAGTTATGTATATATCATGTTGAATGTGGATGATACTGTACATTGTGGATGATATGATACAGTAGTTATGTATATATCATGTTGAATGTGGATGATACTGTACATTGTGGATGATATGATACAGTAGTTATGTATATATCATGTTGAATGTGGATGATACATTGTAGATGATATATAGTGATATGATACAGTAGTTATGTATATATCATGTTGAATGTGGATGATACTGTACATTGTGGATGATATGATACAGTAGTTATGTATATATCATGTTGAATGTGGATGATACTGTACATTGTGGATGATATGATACAGTAGTTATGTATATATCATGTTGAATGTGGATGATACTGTACATTGTGGATGATATGATACAGTAGTTATGTATATATCATGTTGAATGTGGATGATACTGTACATTGTGGATGATATGATACAGTAGTTATGTATATATCATGTTGAATGTGGATGATACTGTACATTGTGGATGATATGATACAGTAGTTATGTATATATCATGTTGAATGTGGATGATACTGTACATTGTGGATGATATGATACAGTAGTTATGTATATATCATGTTGAATGTGGATGATACATTGTAGATGATATATAGTGATATGATACAGTAGTTATGTATATATCATGTTGAATGTGGATGATACTGTACATTGTGGATGATATGATACAGTAGTTATGTATATATCATGTTGAATGTGGATGATACTGTACTGTAGTTGACTCACAACTTCCGAGGGAACAGGCTGGTTTCCGTCGGGGCAGGACTACAGTGGACCAGGTAACCCTTCTCACACAAGATCTCGAGGACAGCTTCCAGGCCAAAACCAAAGCTGGGGTGGTACTACTGGACCTGACTGCTGCTTACGATACCGTCTGGCACCGTGGACTCCACCTGAAGCTGCTGAGAACAATCCCGGACCGTCATATGGTCAACTTCATCATGGAGATGCTGTCAAACCGCAGCTTCATTCTCCAGACCAGTGATGGCCAGCGCAGCAGGCTCAGGAGGCTGAGAAACGGGGTCCCACAAGGGTCTGTCCTCTCACCGATGCTCTTCAACATCTACATCTTTGACCTACCGTTGACGGCATCTAGAAGGTATGGATACGCGGATGACCTAGCCATCATGCTACACCGGCCCACATGGAAGGCGGTTGAAGAGGGTCTCAATCAGGACATGGATGTCCTGGCTGCCTACCTTCGAAGCTGGCGACTGCAGCTCAGTAAGGGAAAGACTATATCAGCAGCATTCCACCTCTGCAACAGGGAAGCAAGAAGGGAGCTGGAGATCTTAGTCGACAACAAACCCCTGGAGTTCCAGCAGGCCCCAAAGTACCTGGGCGTACGCTTGGACAGGACACTGTCCTACAAACAACATTTGGATGAAGTGAGGGCTAAAGTAACAGCAAGGGTCTCACTCATCCGGCGCCTAGCTGGTACAACCTGGGGGGCCTCGGCCAAGGTACTACGTATCTCCACACAAGCCCTCGTATTCTCTGCAGCTGAGTACTGTGCCCCAACCTGGTGTAGAAGCCCACATGCCAAGAAGGTCGATACGGCCATCAACAATGCCCTCCGGATCATAAGTGGCTGCCTGAAACCCACCCCCGTGTTCTACCTGCCAGTCCTAGCAGGGATAGCGCCAGCCGGCCTACGGCGAGAGGCCGCTACCCTCGCCCTGGCAAGGAAAGCCCAGGAACACAGCTGGCACCTCCTCCATGAAACCACCACCATGGCAACACCTCCAAGCAGACTCAAGTCCCGCCACCAATACAATCAGGCCGCACAAGAGATGCTTATTTCCATCCCGGAGGATCTGACAACCAAAGCCTGGCTGGCAGCGGAATGGAAGCAGGAGTGGGAGTCAGCAGGACAGACACGCCTACACCATTACATCCAGGATCCTGGAGGTGGCGTGGAGGGAGAAGATCTACCTCGCCGGCAATGGACCCTCCTGAACCGCCTTCGCACAGGGGTTGGTTGCTTCAAAGCGTCCATGAAGAAGTGGGGCCTAACAGACAGTGCAGCGTGTGAGTGCGGGGAGCCTGAGCAGACTGCCGACCACATCATCACCACCTGTCCCCGGCATAGACCACCTTCAGAGGAGGGCCTCTTCCAAGTGGGACCTGAGACGAGGGAGTGGCTACACGACACGAAGATGGACATATGAAGACGATACACGAAAGAGAGAGATGTTGAATGTGGATGATACTGTACATTGTGGATGATATGATACAGTATATATATCATGTTGAATGTGGATGATACTGTACATTGTTGATGATATGATACAGTATATATATCATGTTGAATGTGGATGATACTGTACATTGTGGATGATATGATACAGTCGTTATGTATATATCATGTTGAATGTGGATGATACTGTACATTGTGGAGGATATGATACAGTAGTTATGTATATATCATGTTGAATGTGGATGATACTGTACATTGTGGATGATATGATACAGTAGTTATGTTTATATCATGTTGAATGTGGATGATACTGTACATTGTGGATGATACGATACAGTAGTTATGTATATATCATGTTGAATGTGGATGATACTGTACATTGTGGATGATATGATACAGTAGTTATGTATACATCATGTTGAATGTGGATGATACTGTACATTGTGGATGATATGATACAGTAGTTATATATATATATCATGTTGAATGTGGATGATACTGTACATTGTGGATGATATGATACAGTAGTTATGTTTATATCATGTTGAATGTGGATGATACTGTACATTGTGGATGATACGATACAGTAGTTATGTATACATCATGTTGAATGTGGATGATACTGTACATTGTGGATGATATGATACAGTCGTTATGTATATATCATGTTGAATGTGGATGATACTGTACATTGTGGATGATATGATACAGTCGTTATGTATAAATCATGTTGAATGTGGATGATACTGTATATTGTGGATGATATGATACAGTAGTTATGTATATATCATGTTGAATGTGGATGATACATTGTAGATGATATATAGTGATATGATACAGTAGTTATGTATATATCATGTTGAATGTGGATGATACTGTACATTGTGGATGATATGATACAGTAGTTATGTATATATCATGTTGAATGTGGATGATACTGTACATTGTGGATGATATGATACAGTAGTTATGTATATATCATGTTGAATGTGGATGATACTGTACATTGTGGATGATATGATACAGTAGTTATGTATATATCATGTTGAATGTGGATGATACTGTACATTGTGGATGATATGATACAGTAGTTATGTATATATCATGTTGAATGTGGATGATACTGTACATTGTGGATGATATGATACAGTATATATATCATGTTGAATGTGGATGATACTGTACATTGTTGATGATATGATACAGTATATATATCATGTTGAATGTGGATGATACTGTACATTGTGGATGATATGATACAGTCGTTATGTATATATCATGTTGAATGTGGATGATACTGTACATTGTGGAGGATATGATACAGTAGTTATGTATATATCATGTTGAATGTGGATGATACTGTACATTGTGGATGATATGATACAGTAGTTATGTTTATATCATGTTGAATGTGGATGATACTGTACATTGTGGATGATACGATACAGTAGTTATGTATATATCATGTTGAATGTGGATGATACTGTACATTGTGGATGATATGATACAGTAGTTATGTATACATCATGTTGAATGTGGATGATACTGTACATTGTGGATGATATGATACAGTAGTTATATATATATATCATGTTGAATGTGGATGATACTGTACATTGTGGATGATATGATACAGTAGTTATGTTTATATCATGTTGAATGTGGATGATACTGTACATTGTGGATGATACGATACAGTAGTTATGTATACATCATGTTGAATGTGGATGATACTGTACATTGTGGATGATATGATACAGTAGTTATGTATACATCATGTTGAATGTGGATGATACTGTACATTGTGGATGATATGATACAGTCGTTATGTATATATCATGTTGAATGTGGATGATACTGTACATTGTGGATGATATGATACAGTAGTTATGTATATATCATGTTGAATGTGGATGATACTGTACATTGTTGATGATATGATACTGTAGTTTTGGATCTTATGGTCAGGAAATGACTTTCATTTCCTGAAGTTTATTGTGTATTTTTGAGATGTTTCCTCTGATCTTCTTCAAGTCCAATATTTGATGAGATCCTGCGTGACTGAATAATAATAAAGTCCACTCTGATTCTTCCTACTCCTTTTCAGACATGTTAGCTGTGATTATTGAGTATTGATTCAAATAATCTGATAAAGAACAATTTGACATTATTTTTCCTCAAGTGAGCAGAGGGCCCTATTTTATTTTTATATTTATTTATTTATTTATTTATTTATTTATTTATTTATTTATTCATTCATTTCTATATTTATGTATTTACTTACTTATTTATTTACGTACTTATTTTTTCTCTATTTATTTATTTATTTATTTATTTATGTATGTATTTACTTACTTATTTATTTAAGTATTTATTTAATTTATTTACTTATTTATTTATTTATGTATTTACTTACTTATTTATGTATTTTTTAAAATTTATTTACATATTTATTCACTTACTTATTTATTAATGTAGTAATTATGAGTATAAACAACATAATGATTGATAGAATGAATCCTATACTTAAATATTATTTTACTCCCTGACTAAATATGATAAATACTCTCATTAACATGAAATAAAACGTTTTTTTATACGCTGATGTACTAAATAACAATAATAATAATATTGATGATTATAATAACATTAATAACAATAATAATAGTAATAATAATGATAATAATAACAACTACAGCAGCAAATACAACAACTATAAAAATAATAGTAATAATAATAATTGTAATAATAATAACATCAACAACAACAACAATAATTATAATAATAATAGCATCAACAACAACAATAATAATAACAATAATAATAGTAATAACAATAATAATAACAACAACAATAATGATGATAATAATAATAATAGAAATAAAACAACAACAATAATAATAATTATAATAGTAATTATAATAATAATGATAATAGTAATTGTAATAATAATAATAAAAACAACGATGATGATATTATTATTATTATTATTATCATTATTATTAGTAGTAGTATTAGTATTACTACTATTATTACTACCGCGATCCCATAAGGGACAAGCAGTAGAAAATGGATGGATGGATTACTATTATTATTATTATTATTATTACTATCATTATCATTATCATTATCATTATTGGTATTATTATTATTATTATTATCATCATCGTTGTTGTTGTTCCTTGACTGCACTTAAATGTAGAATATATGTAGAATATATTTATATTATTCATATATTATATATAAAATATTATATGTATTATATTATTTATTATTATTATTGTCTATTGTGAGCGAACTGTGGTGCTGAATTTCCCCCAGGGATCAATAAAGTACTTTCTATTCTATTCTATAATACTAGTAATAATAATAATAATAATAACAACAACAAAAAAATAAATAATAATACAAATAACAATAGTAGTAATAATAATAATAATAATAATAATAATAATAATAATAATACTTCCATGCATGTTTTGCTGATCCTTCCACAGAGGACATGTTTGTGTGTGCTGAAATCTGCTGGTCAATATTAGAATGCAACTGACTACATATTCTTATATATACATTGATGTTATTATACCTTTTTTATTATTTTTATTACCCATATGTCAGTTTATTTTTTATTGATGATGATCCAGTATACTTGAATATTGACTAATTGAATATTAATTAATAACAATGATACATTTTTACTATCTTTATAGTAATTCATTGCAATGCTACTTTGTGAGTATTGAAACGATTCATGACAACTTAATAGATCATTATTATTTTTTAAATTATTTTTTTAATGTTTTAAAACCTTTTTTACCTACTCATTTTTATTTTCTTTAATAATTAGCATTTAATGTAATTAATTAATACTAAAATAAACATGCAAGCATGCGTTTTACTTTCTCATTTATTTTTGTTTGTGTTTAATTTATTACATTACTTATTTTTTATTTATTATATTTTTTAATAATTAGCATTTAATTTAATATTTTTCAACACACAATTACTCCTTTTTATTTTTTTAATTTTTGTTTGGTTATTTTCTAAATGGTTATCATATGATAACCAAATAAAAATAAAAAGGAGTAATTAAAAAAAAAAAGCATGTTTATTAAAAAATATTAAATGATATGCTAATTATTGAAAAATTTAAATAATAATAATAATGAATAATGAATGATACATTAAACACAAATAAAAATAAATGAGGAAGTAAAAAAGCACGTTTGCTTGTTTATTCAAAAATTAATTAATGCTAATTAATTGTACTAATTAGCATTCAAAATAAATATTCTTGAAAAAACGTGCTGACAATCCAAAGTATTTGATCACATTTACAACAAACTATAAATCATATTAAAAATATGCTAGATGATGTTAAAGTTGTGCAATTAGACATGAAGTTAGAACGTAATATTTCCATCCTATTTTATTATGTTTCATAAAACTCAAAAATAAAAGCTATTGTCTTTTGAGTATGTTAAAAATATGTCAACACTGAAAACATATTCTATATCTTATCATTTATTTTCTGAAAAATACCGTATTTTTTAAAGTATTTTTTTTAAACAATGAAGCTAATTTCCCTTGTGGATCAATAAAGTTTGTCTAAGTCTAATTTCATGTATTTTTATATTTTTAATCAAAATAAAATGCAATAATTGATTTCATAATAAAAGCAGATTGTTTTCCAAGCTAAACGGTGAGAACAATATTCTTGTTGTGATGACGTCATCAGCGTGTTCAAAGTTGGAGCGCCTTCAGCTTTTATTTTGACACTCCCGCCGTCTTTTGTCTCCCCCACAATGGACTTCCTTTTACGATGTTCTTTGCCAACATAAAGATTGATGATGTTTGCTAAGGTGAGACAATATTTATGTTGGTTGTGATGACGTCATAGCAAAGGAATATTTGCATTGAACCATTCAGCTTTTATTCTGACACTCCTGCTGTCTTTTGTCTCCCCCACAATGGACTTCCTGTCTTTGGATTTGACCACACAATAAAAGTCCACTGCAGAGGACGTTTGTGTGAAACTATTTATTACAGAAATAATTAAATAAATTGATTAGGAGCTAAATCACGGAATAATTGATTAAAATATGAAATAATGATTTAAATAATAATTCAATAAATATTGAAATTATTATTTAAATAGCTAAATAAATATAATTTCACATTTAATTAATTAAAAACAGTAAATAACACGTTTTTATTTAATTCTAGTTTTAATGAATAATATTTAAGTAATTATTTAAATCATTATTGATTTATTTCATTCGCAACATTTTCTTGTTTAATTAATGCCTTTAAAATATGAATAACGATAATAATAATTAATAATTGTTTTAACTCAATCACTGGCTTATGAAAATATATTTGGATAGAAAGAATAAAAAACATTTACTACAAAAATAATTTAATAAATTGATTAATATTGAAATCACGGAATGATTGATTAAATATGTAATAATGAATGAATTAATAATTCAATAAATATTGAAATAATTATTTAGATACTTAAATATATAAATACATATACTTTCACAGTTGATTCATTAAAACATTAAATAACACATGTTTTTATTTAATTCTCATTTTAATTAGT
>NC_084744.1:33990727-34160727 GCF_033978785.1 Entelurus aequoreus | reverse complement strand
TTATAAAAAGTATTACATTTGTATCATATATACATATACATATATATATATATATATAGGTCAGAAAAGGTCGCTGAAGTGCATAAAACAGGAAAGGGGTATAAAAAGATGCCAATCAGCAGTGTTTAAACGCTGATGAAGAAGTGGAAAATGAGGGATTTGGGTAGACCAGCAAAGCTAACAGTTAGCATGTGTCAAGTACCAACTTGTATGACTTAAGGCTTACAGCTAAAAAAGTTAGCATGCTAACATTAACATGCTAACAGTTAGCATGTGTCAAGTACTATGACAAAAGGCTTACAGCTAAAAAAGTAGCATGTAGTTTGACTCTGAGGCATATGGCTAAAACAGTTAGCACGCTAGCACTTTGCATCTGTCAAGCACCAAATTGTAGGACTCTGAAGGCTAGATGCCTGGCAGGAATCGAACCGAAATGTTTTAGACGCGAGCCGACGTCAGGCCCGCTGTACACCAGCTATAATAAGCACCCCGTGTGTCTCCGCCGTCGCCATGGCAACCTCCTTCAACGCTCCACGTCGGCGTTGTGCTGAACACTCGCATTTGTTTGCAACATTTGACCTCAGCTCCTTGTCTAGCACCACTCTTAAGGCACCACCAAACACTAATTCAACTCGTTGCCAATTCAAAATATTAGCATGCTAGCTTTGTTTTTAGCTAATTTAGCAGGTTATATATTTTGGTATTTCACTAATGCTAACTGTAAGTATGCTATCGTTAGCATGCTAGCATAGTGCTGTTAGCATACTAAAATGCTAACTGACATGCGTCAAATATCAAACTATATTACTCTGAGGTTTGTGCCTGAAAGATACGTTTACAATGCTAGCATGCTAACTTTAGCATGCATCAAGTGCGAAAATATGACTGAGGTGTACGCCTGTAAAATGTTCTAAAAAAGCTAGCATGCTAACATGCAAAAAATAGCATGCTTACAGTTAGCATTAGTAATGTACCAAATATGACAATGAGTAGTATACCTGCCAAATCTGCAAAAAAAAAAGCTAACATGCTAATGTTAGCATGCTAAAATGCTAACTAACGTGTCAAATATAAAAATATTTTACTCTGAGGTGTGTACCTGAAAGATATGCTTACCATGCTAGCATGCTAACTTTAGTTCAAGTGCCAAAATATGACTGAGGTGTACACCTGTAAAATTTGCTAAAAAAAAGCTAGCATGCTAACAGTGCTATGCTAACATGCAAACAATAGCATGCTTACTGTTAGCATTAGTAATGTACCAAATATGACAATGAGTAGTATACCTGCCAAATCTGCCAAAAAAAGCTAGCATGCTAATGTTAGCATGCTAAAATGCTAACTAACGTGTCAAATATCAAAATATAATACTCTGAGGCGTGTACCTGAAAGATATGTTTACCATGCTAGCATGCTAACTTTAGTTCAAGTGCCAAAATATGACTGAGGTGTACACCTGTAAAATTTGCTAAAAAAAGCTAGCATGCTAACAGTGCTATGCTAACATGCAAACAATAGCATGCTTATTGTTAGCATTTGTAATGTACCAAATATGATAATGAGTAGTATACCTGCAAAATTTGCCAAAATAAAGCTAGCATGCTAATATTAGCATGCTACAATGCTAACTAACATTTCAAATATCAAAATATATTACTCTGAGGTGTGTACCTGAAAAATGTGTTTTAAAAGCTAGCATGCTTACTTTAGCATGCACCAAGTGCCAAAATATGACTGAGGTGTACGACTGTAAAATTTGCTAAAAAAGCTAGTATGCTAACAGTGCTATGCTAACATGCAAACAATAGCATGCTTACTGTTAGCATTAGTAATGTACCAAATATGACAATGAGTAGTATACCTGCGAAATCTGCAAAAAAAAAAGCTAACATACTAACGTTAGCATGCTAAAATGCTAACTAACGTGTCAAATATCAAAATATATTACTCTGAGGTGTGTACCTGAAAGATATGTTTACCATGCTAGCATGCTAACTTTAGTTCAAGTGCCAAAATATGACTGAGGTGTACGCCTGTAAAATTTGCTAAAAAAAAGCTAGCATGCTAACAGTGCTATGCTAACCTGCAAACAATAGCATGCTTACTGTTAGCATTAGTAATGTACCAAATATGACAATGAGTAGTATACCTGCCAAATCTGCCAAAAAAAGCTAGCATGCTAATGTTAGCATGCTAAAATGCTAACTAACGTGTCAAATATCAAAATATAATACTCTGAGGTGTGTACCTGAAAGATATGTTTACCATGCTAGCATGCTAACTTTAGTTCAAGTGCCAAAATATGACTGAGGTGTACACCTGTAAAATTTGCTAAAAAAAGCTAGCATGCTAACAGTGCTATGCTATCATGCAAACAATAGCATGCTTATTGTTAGCATTTGTAATGTACCAAATATGATAATGAGTAGTATACCTGCAACATTTGCCAAAATAAAGCTAGCATGCTAATATTAGCATGCTACAATGCTAACTAACATTTCAAATATCAAAATATATTACTCTGAGGTGTGTACCTGAAAAATGTGTTTTAAAAGCTAGCATGCTTACTTTAGCATGCACCAAGTACCAAAATATGACTGAGGTGTACGACTGTAAAATTTGCTAAAAAAGCTAGTATGCTAACAGTGCTATGCTAACATGCAAACAATAGCATGCTTACTGTTAGCATTAGTAATGTACCAAATATGACAATGAGTAGTATACCTGCGAAATCTGCAAAAAAAAAAGCTAACATGCTAACGTTAGCATGCTAAAATGCTAACTAACGTGTCAAATATCAAAATATATTACTCTGAGGTGTGTACCTGAAAGATATGTTTACCATGCTAGCATGCTAACTTTAGTTCAAGTGCCAAAATATGACTGAGGTGTACGCCTGTAAAATTTGCTAAAAAAAAGCTAGCATGCTAACAGTGCTATGCTAACCTGCAAACAATAGCATGCTTACTGTTAGCATTAGTAATGTACCAAATATGACAATGAGTAGTATACCTGCCAAATCTGCAAAAAAAAAGCTAGCATGCTAATGTTAGCATGCTAAAATGCTAACTAACGTGTCAAATATCAAAATATAATACTCTGAGGTGTGTACCTGAAAAATGCATTTTAAAAGCTAGCATGCTACATTTAGCATGCATCAAGTGCCATAATATGACTGAGGTGTACGCCTGTAAAATTAGCTAAAAAAGCTAGCATGCTAACAGTGCTATGCTAACATGTAAACAATAGCATGCTTACTGTTAGCATTAGTAATGTACCAAATATGACAATGAGTAGTATACCTGCCAAATTTGCCAAAACAAACTAACATGCTAATGTTAGCATGCTAAAATGCTAACAAACATGTCAAATATCCAAATATTTTACTCTGAGGTGTGTACCTGAAAAATGTGTTTTAAAAGCTAGCATGCTTACTTTAGCATGCACCGAGTTCCAAAATATGACTGAGGTGTACGCCTATAAAATTTGCTAAAAAAAGCTAGCATGCTAACAGTGCTATGCTAACATGCAAACAATAGCATGCTTACAGTTAGCATTAGTAATGTACCAAATATGACAATGAGTAGTATACCTGCCAAATCTGCAAAAAAAAAAGCTAGCATGCTAATGTTAGCATGCTAAAATGCTAACTAATGTGTCAAATATCAAAATATAATACTCTGAGGTGTGTACCTGAAAGATATGTTTACCATGCTAGCATGCGAACTTTAGTTCAAGTGCCAAAATATGACTCAGGTGTACGCCTGTAAAATTTGCTAAAAAAAAGCTAGCATGCTAACAGTGCTATGCTAACATGCAAACAATAGCATGCTTACTGTTAGCATTAGCAATGTACCAAATATGACAATGAGTAGTATACCTGCAAAATTTGCCAAAATAAAGCTAGCATGCTAATATTAGCATGCTAAAATGCTAACTAACATTTCAAATATCAAAATATATTACTCTGAGGTGTGTACCTGAAAAATGTGTTTTAAAAGCTAGCATGCTAACTTTAGCATGCACCAAGTGCCAAAATATGACTGAGGTGTACGCCTGTAAAATTTGCTAAAAAAAAGCTAGCATGCTAACAGTGCTATGCTAACATGCAAACAATAGCATGCTTATTGTTAGCATTAGTAATGTACCAGATATGACAATGAGTAGTATACCTGCGAAATCTGAAAAAAAAAGCTAACATGCTATTATTAGCGTGCTAAAATGCTAACTAACGTGTCAAATATCAAAATATATTACTCTGAGGTGTGTACCTGAAAAATGTGTTTTAAAAGCTAGCATGCTTACTTTAGCATGCACCAAGTGCCAAAATATGACTGAGGTGTACACCTGTAAAATGTGCTAAAAAAGCTAGCATGCTAACAGTGCTATGCTAACATGCAAACAATAGCATGCTTACTGTTAGCATTAGTAATGTACCAAATATGACAATGAGTAGTATACCTGCCAAATCTGCAAAAAAAAGCTAACATGCTAATATTAGCATGCTAAAATGCTAACTAACATGTCAAATATCAAAATATATTACTCTGAGGTGTGTACCTGAAAGATATGCTTACCATGCTAGCATGCTAACTTTAGTTCAAGTGCCAAAATATGACTGAGGTGTACACCTGTAAAATTTGCTAAAAAAAAGCTAGCATGCTAACAGTGCTATGCTAACATGCAAACAATAGCATGCTTACTGTTAGCATTAGTAATGTACCAAATATGACAATGAGTAGTATACCTGCCAAATCTGCCAAAAAAAGCTAGCATGCTAATGTTAGCATGCTAAAATGCTAACTAACGTGTCAAATATCAAAATATAATACTCTGAGGTGTGTACCTGAAAGATATGTTTTCCATGCTAGCATGCTAACTTTAGTTCAAGTGCCAAAATATGACTGAGGTGTACACCTGTAAAATTTGCTAAAAAAAGCTAGCATGCTAACAGTGCTATGCTAACATGCAAACAATAGCATGCTTATTGTTAGCATTTGTAATGTACCAAATATGACAATGAGTAGTATACCTGCAAAATTTGCCAAAATAAAGCTAGCATGCTAATATTAGCATGCTACAATGCTAACTAACATTTCAAATATCAAAATATATTACTCTGAGGTGTGTACCTGAAAAATGTGTTTTAAAAGCTAGCATGCTTACTTTAGCATGCACCAAGTGCCAAAATATGACTGAGGTGTACGACTGTAAAATTTGCTAAAAAAGCTAGTATGCTAACAGTGCTATGCTAACATGCAAACAATAGCATGCTTACTGTTAGCATTAGTAATGTACCAAATATGACAATGAGTAGTATACCTGCGAAATCTGCAAAAAAAAAAAGCTAACATGCTAACGTTAGCATGCTAAAATGCTAACTAACGTGTCAAATATCAAAATATATTACTCTGAGGTGTGTACCTGAAAGATATGTTTACCATGCTAGCATGCTAACTTTAGTTCAAGTGCCAAAATATGACTGAGGTGTACGCCTGTAAAATTTGCTAAAAAAAAGCTAGCATGCTAACAGTGCTATGCTAACCTGCAAACAATAGCATGCTTACTGTTAGCATTAGTAATGTACCAAATATGACAATGAGTAGTATACCTGCCAAATCTGCCAAAAAAAGCTAGCATGCTAATGTTAGCATGCTAAAATGCTAACTAACGTGTCAAATATCAAAATATAATACTCTGAGGTGTGTACCTGAAAAATGCATTTTAAAAGCTAGCATGCTACATTTAGCATGCATCAAGTGCCATAATATGACTGAGGTGTACGCCTGTAAAATTAGCTAAAAAAGCTAGCATGCTAACAGTGCTATGCTAACATGTAAACAATAGCATGCTTACTGTTAGCATTAGTAATGTACCAAATATGACAATGAGTAGTATACCTGCCAAATTTGCCAAAACAAACTAACATGCTAATGTTAGCATGCTAAAATGCTAACAAACATGTCAAATATCCAAATATTTTACTCTGAGGTGTGTACCTGAAAAATGTGTTTTAAAAGCTAGCATGCTTACTTTAGCATGCACCGAGTTCCAAAATATGACTGAGGTGTACGCCTATAAAATTTGCTAAAAAAAAGCTAGCATGCTAACAGTGCTATGCTAACATGCAAACAATAGCATGCTTACAGTTAGCATTAGTAATGTACCAAATATGACAATGAGTAGTATACCTGCCAAATCTGCAAAAAAAAGCTAGCATGCTAATGTTAGCATGCTAAAATGCTAACTAATGTGTCAAATATCAAAATATAATACTCTGAGGTGTGTACCTGAAAGATATGTTTACCATGCTAGCATGCGAACTTTAGTTCAAGTGCCAAAATATGACTCAGGTGTACGCCTGTAAAATTTGCTAAAAAAAAGCTAGCATGCTAACAGTGCTATGCTAACATGCAAACAATAGCATGCTTACTGTTAGCATTAGCAATGTACCAAATATGACAATGAGTAGTATACCTGCAAAATTTGCCAAAATAAAGCTAGCATGCTAATATTAGCATGCTAAAATGCTAACTAACATTTCAAATATCAAAATATATTACTCTGAGGTGTGTACCTGAAAAATGTGTTTTAAAAGCTAGCATGCTAACTTTAGCATGCACCAAGTGCCAAAATATGACTGAGGTGTACGCCTGTAAAATGTGCTAAAAAAAAGCTAGCATGCTAACAGTGCTATGCTAACATGCAAACAATAGCATGCTTACTGTTAGCATTAGTAATGTACCAAATATGACAATGAGTAGTATACCTGCCAAATTTGCCAAAAAAAAGCTAGCATGCTAATATTAGCATGCTAAAATGCTAACTAACGTGTCAAATATCAAAATATATTACTCTGAGGTGTGTACCTGAAAAATGTGTTTTAAAAGCTAGCATGCTTACTTTAGCATGCACCAAGTGCCAAAATATGACTGAGGTGTACACCTGTAAAATGTGCTAAAAAAGCTAGCATGCTAACAGTGCTATGCTAACATGCAAACAATAGCATGCTTACTGTTAGCATTAGTAATGTACCAAATATGACAATGAGTAGTATACCTGCCAAATCTGCAAAAAAAAGCTAACATGCTAATATTAGCATGCTAAAATGCTAACTAACATGTCAAATATCAAAATATATTACTCTGAGGTGTGTACCTGAAAAATGTGTTTTAAAAGCTAGCATGCTTACTTTAGCATGCACCAAGTGCCAAAATATGACTGAGGTGTACACCTGTAAAATGTGCTAAAAAAGCTAGCATGCTAACAGTGCTATGCTAACATGCAAACAATAGCATGCTTACTGTTAGCATTAGTAATGTACCAAATATGACAATGAGTAGTATACCTGCCAAATCTGCAAAAAAAAGCTAACATGCTAATATTAGCATGCTAAAATGCTAACTAACATGTCAAATATCAAAATATATTACTCTGAGGTGTGTACCTGAAAAATGTGTTTTAAAAGCTAGCATGCTTACTTTAGCATGCACCAAGTGCCAAAATATGACTGAGGTGTACGCCTGTAAAATGTGCTAAAAAAAAGCTAGCATGCTAACAGTGCTATGCTAACATGCAAACAATAGCATGCTTACTGTTAGCATTAGTAATGTACCAAATATGACAATGAGTAGTATACCTGCCAAATTTGCCAAAAAAAAGCTAGCATGCTAATATTAGCATGCTAAAATGCTAACTAACGTGTCAAATATCAAAATATATTACTCTGAGGTGTGTACCTGAAAGATATGTTTACCATGCTAGCATGCTAACTTTAGTTCAAGTGCCAAAATATGACTGAGGTGTACGCCTGTAAAATTTGCTAAAAAAGCTAGCATGCTAACAGTGCTATGCTAACATGTAAACAATAGCATGCTTACTGTTAGCATTAGTAATGTACCAAATATGACAATGAGTAATATACCTGCCAAATTTGCCAAAAAAAGCTAACATGCTAATGTTAGCATGCTAAAATGCTAACAAACATGTCAAATATCAAAATATTTTACTCTGAGGTGTGTACCTGAAAAATGCGTTTTAAAAGCTAGCATGCTACATTTAGCATGCATCAAGTGCCAAAATATGACTGAGGTGTACGCCTGTAAAATTAGCTAAAAAAGCTAGCATGCTAACAGTGCTATGCTAACATGTAAACAATAGCATGCTTACTGTTAGCATTAGTAATGTACCAAATATGACAATGAGTAGTATACCTGCCAAATCTGCCAAAAAAAGCTAGCATGCTAATGTTAGCATGCTAAAATGCTAACTAAAGTGTCAAATATCAAAATGTATTACTCTGAGGTTTGTACCTGAAAGATATGTTTACCATGCTAGCATGCTAACTTTAGTTCAACTGCCAAAATATGACTGAGGTGTACGCCTGTAAAATTTGCTAAAAAAAAGCTAGCATGCTAAGAGTGCTATGCTAACATGCAAACAATAGCATGCTTACTGTTAGCATTAGTAATGTACCAAATATGACAATGAGTAGTATACCTGCCAAATTTGCCCCCAAAAAAGCTAGCATGCTAATGTCAGCGTGCTAAAATGCTAACTAATGTGTCAAATATCAAAATATATTACTCTGAGGTTTGTACCTGAAAGATATGTTTACCATGCTAGCATGCTAACTTTAGTTCAAGTGCCAAAATATGACTGAGGTGTACACCTGTAAAATTTGCTAAAAAAAGCTAGCATGCTAACAGTGCTATGCTAACATGCAAACAATAACATGCTTATTGTTAGCATTTGTAATGTACCAAATATGACAATGAGTAGTATACCTGCAAAATTTGCCAAAATAAAGCTAGCATGCTAATATTAGCTTGCTAAAATGCTAACTAACATTTCAAATATCAAAATATATTACTCTGAGGTGTGTACCTGAAAAATGTGTTTTAAAAGCTAGCATGCTTACTTTAGCATGCACCAAGTGCCAAAATATGACTGAGGTGTACGCCTGTAAAATTTGCTAAAAAAAAGCTAGCATGCTAACAGTGCTATGCTAACATGCAAACAATAGCATGCTTACTGTTAGCATTAGTAATGTACCAAATATGACAATGAGTAGTATACCTGACAAATCTGCAAAAAAAAGCTAACATGCTAATGTTAGCATGCTAAAATGCTAACTAACGTGTCAAATATCAAAATATATTACTCTGAGGTGTGTACCTGAAAGATATGTTTACCATGCTAGCATGCTAACTTTAGTTCAAGTGCCAAAATATGACTGAGGTGTACACCTGTAAAATTTGCTAAAAAAAAGCTAGCATGCTAACAGTGCTATGCTAACATGCATACAATAGCATGCTAACAGTCAGCTTAAGTGATATACCAAAATATATGACAATGAGTAATATACCTGTGAAATTTGCCAAAAAAAGCTAGCATGCTAATGTTAGCATGCTAAAATGCTAACTAACGTGTCAAATATCGAAATATATTACTCTGAGATTTGTACCTGAAAGAAATGTTTACCATGCTAGCATGCTAACTTTAGCATGCACCAAGTTCCAAAATATGACTGAGGTGTACGCCTGTCAAATTTGCTAAAAGAGCTAGCATGCTAACAGTGCTATGCTAACATGCAAACAATAGCATGCTTATTGTTAGCATTAGTAATGTACCAAATATGACAATGAGTAGTATACCTGCCAAATTTGCCAAAAAAAGCTAACATGCTAATGTTAGCATGCTAAAATGCTAACTAACATGTCAAATATCAAAATATATTACTCTAAAGTGTGTACCTGAAAACATTGTTCAAAATGCTAGCATGCTAACATTAGCATACATCAAGCACCAAAATATGAGTGAGATATACACCTACAAAATTAGCTATGAAAGCTAGCATGCTAATATTAAAATGCTAATGATTGTACTGTGGGCCAATAATAAAAAAAGTATCTACGGGCTTAAATTTGGACATTGCTGTACTAAAGTAGGACCAGTTAAAGTGCCGCTCCCAGTCTGTGGAACGCTCTCCCTGACCACCTGAGGGCACCACAGACTGTGGATGCTTTTAAAAAAGGCTTAAAAACCCTATTTTTTAAAAAAGCCTTTTTTTTTTTCTTTTTTTTTGATACATGCATAGTAGTTTTAGCTATTTTGTTGTTCTAGTTTTTATTTTTTAAATTATTTTTAATATATTTTTATTTTTATTTTTATTTTAATACACTGTAGCACTTTGAGGTTGTTTACTCATTGCAAAGTGCTTTTTTACAAATAACATTTATTATTATTATTATTATTAAATTAGCTAAAAAAGTTAGCATGCTAACAGTGCTATGCTAACATGCAAACAATAGCATGTTAGCATTAGTAATGTACCAAATATGATACTGAGTAGTATACATGCCAAACTTGCTAAAAAAAAAAGAAAAAAAAAGTGCTAACTAACATGTGTCAAGTAGCAAAATGTATATTTCTTTGAGGTGTGTATCTGAAAAGTATGTTTACAATGCTAGCATGCGAACATTAGCATATATCAAATACCAAAATGTGAAAATCGGCTAAAATGTTACTGTATGCTAATCTTAAAAATGCTAATGGTTTTACGTTGGGCTGCTAAAAAATGAGCAACGGGCCGCACTTTTAACACTACTGTTCCAAAGTAAGAACAGTTAAAGTGTTTTGCTAAATTAGCTAACAAAGCTAGCATGCTGGCAGATAACAAAACATTTGAGCAAAATGAGCTAAAAAAAACTAGCATGCTAACAGTGCTATGCTAACAATTTTTCCACTTTGGACACTGATGTTCTAAAGTAGGAACCGGTAAAGTGCCTGCTAAATTAGCTAACAAAGCTAGCATGCTGGCAGATAACAAAACATTTGAGCAAAAGGAGCTAAAAAAAACTAGCATGCTAACAGTGCTATGCTAACAATTTTTCCACTTTGGACACTGATGTTCTAAAGTAGGAACCGGTAAAGTGCCTGCTAAATTAGCTAACAAAGCTAGCATGCTGGCAGATAACAAAACATTTGAGCAAAAGGAGCTAAAAAAAACTAGCATGCTAACAGTGCTATGCTAACAATTTTTCCACTTTGGACACTGATGTTCTAAAGTAGGAACCGGTAAAGTGCCTGCTAAATTAGCTAACAAAGCTAGCATGCTGGCAGATAACAAAACATTTGAGCAAAATGAGCTAAAAAAAACTAGCATGCTAACAGTGCTATGCTAACAATTTTTCCACTTTGGACACTGATGTTCTAAAGTAGGAACCGGTAAAGTGCCTGCTAAATTAGCTAGCAAAGCTAGCATGCTGGCAGATAACAAAACATTTGAGCAAAAGGAGCTAAAAAAAACTAGCATGCTAACAGTGCTATGCTAACAATTTTTCCACTTTGGACACTGATGTTCTAAAGTAGGAACCGGTAAAGTGCCTGCTAAATTAGCTAACAAAGCTAGCATGCTGGCAGATAACAAAACATTTGAGCAAAAGGAGCTAAAAAAAACTAGCATGCTAACAGTGCTATGCTAACAATTTTTCCACTTTGGACACTGATGTTCTAAAGTAGGAACCGGTAAAGTGCCTGCTAAATTAGCTAACAAAGCTAGCATGCTGGCAGATAACAAAACATTTGAGCAAAAGGAGCTAAAAAAAACTAGCATGCTAACAGTGCTATGCTAACAATTTTTCCACTTTGGACACTGATGTTCTAAAGTAGGAACCGGTAAAGTGCCTGCTAAATTAGCTAACAAAGCTAGCATGCTGGCAGATAACAAAACATTTGAGCAAAAGGAGCTAAAAAAAACTAGCATGCTAACAGTGCTATGCTAACAATTTTTCCACTTTGGACACTGATGTTCTAAAGTAGGAACCGGTAAAGTGCCTGCTAAATTAGCTAACAAAGCTAGCATGCTGGCAGATAACAAAACATTTGAGCAAAAGGAGCTAAAAAAAAACTAGCATGCTAACAGCGCTATGCTAGCGATTTTTCACTTTGGAGACTGATGTTCTAAAGTAGGAACCGGTAAAGTGCCTGCTAAATTAGCTAACAAAGCTAGCATGCTGGCAGACAACAAAACATTTGAGCAAAAGGAGCTAAAAAAAATTAGCATGCTAACAGTGCTAGGCTAACGATTTTCCCACTTTGGACACTGATGTTCTAAAGTAGGAACCGGTAGAGTGCCTGCTAAATTAGCTAACAAAGCTAGCATGCTGGCAGATAACAAAACAGTTGAGCAAAAGGAGCTAAAAAAAACCTAGCATGCTAACAGTGCTATGCTAACGATTTTTCCACTTTGGACACTGATGCTCTAAAGTAGGAACCCGTAGAGTGCCTGCTAAATTAGCTAACAAAGCTAGCATGCTGGCAGATAACAAAACATTTGAGCAAAAAGGAGCTAAAAAAAACTAGCATGCTAACAGTGCTATGCTAACGATTTTTACACTTTGGACGCTGATGTTCTAAAGTAGGAGCCGGTAAAGTGCCTGCTAAATTAGCTAACAAAGCTAGCATGCTGGCAGATAACAAAACATTTGAGCAAAAGGAGCTAAAAAAAACTAGCATGCTAACAGTGCTATGCTAACGATTTTTCCACTTTGGACACTGATGTTCTAAAGTAAGAACCGGTAAAGTGCCTGCTAAATTAGCTAACAAAGCTAGCATGCTGGCAGATAACAAAACATTTGAGCAAAAGGAGCTAAAAAAAAACCTAGCATGCTAACAGTGCTATGCTAACGATTTTTCCACTTTGGACACTGATGTTCTAAAGTAGGAACTGGTTGAGTGCCTGATAAATTAGCTAACAAAGCTAGCTTGCTGGAAGATAACAAAACATTTGAGCAAAAGGAAGTAAAAAAAACTAGCATGCTAACAGTGCTATGCTAACGATTTTTCCACTTTGGACACTGATGTTCTAAAGTAGGAACCGGTAGAGTGCCTGCTAAATTAGCTAACAAAGCTAGCATGCTGGCAGATAACAAAACATTTGAGCAAAAGGAGCCAAAAAAACCTAGCATGCTAACAGTGCTATGCTAACGATTTTTCCACTTTGGACACTGATGTTCTAAAGTAGGAACCGGTAGAGTGCCTGCTAAATTAGCTAACAAAGCTAGCATGCTGGCAGATAACAAAACATTTGAGCAAAAGGAGCTAAAAAAAACCTAGCATGCTAACAGTGCTATGCTAACGATTTTTCAACTTTGGACACTGATGTTCTAAAGTAGGAACCGGTAAAGTGCCTGCTAAATTAGCTAACAAAGCTAGCATGCTGGCAGATAACAGAACATTTGAGCAAAAGGAGCTAAATAAAAACTAGCATGCTAACAGTGCTATGCTAACGATTTTTCCACTTTGGACACTGATGTTCTAAAGTAGGAACCGGTAAAGTGCCTGCTAAATTAGCTAACAAAGCTAGCATGCTGGCAGATAACAAAACATTTGAGCAAAAGGAGCTAAAAAAAAATAGCATGCTAACAGTGCTATGCTAACGATTTTTCCACTTTGGACACTGATGTTCTAAAGTAGGAACCGGTAAAGTGCCTGCTAAATTAGCGAACAAAGCTAGCATGCTGGAAGATAACAAAACATTTGAGCAAAAGGAGCTAAAAAAAACTAGCATGCTAACAGTGCTATGCTAACGATTTTTCCACTTTGGACACTGATGTTCTAAAGTAGGAACCGGTAGAGTGCCTGCTAAATTAGCTAACAAAGCTAGCATGCTGGAAGATAACAAAACATTTGAGCAAAAGGAGCTAAAAAAAACCTAGCATGCTAACAGTGCTATGCTAACGATTTTTCCACTTTGGACACTGATGTCCTAAAGTAGGAACCGGTAGAGTGCCTGCTAAATTAGCTAACAAAGCTAGCATGCTGGCAGATAACAAAACATTTGAACAAAAGGAGCTAAAAAAAACTAGCATGCTAACAGTGCTATGCTAACAATTTTCCCACTTTGGACACTGATGTTCTAAAGTAAGAACCGGTAAAGTGCCTGCTAAATTAGCTAACAAAGCTAGCATGCTGGCAGATAACAAAACATTTGAGCAAAAGGAGCTAAAAAAAAACCTAGCATGCTAACAGTGCTATGCTAACGATTTTTCACTTTGGAGACTGATGTTCTAAAGTAGGAACCGGTAAAGTGCCTGCTAAATTAGCTAACAAAGCTAGCATGCCGGCAGATAACAAAACATTTGAGCAAAAGGAGCTAAAAAAAATTAGCATGCTAACAGTGCTAGGCTAACGATTTTCCCACTTTGGACACTGATGTTCTAAAGTAGGAACCGGTAGAGTGCCTGCTAAATTAGCTAACAAAGCTAGCATGCTGGCAGATAACAAAACAGTTGAGCAAAAGGAGCTAAAAAAAACCTAGCATGCTAACAGTGCTATGCTAACGATTTTTCCACTTTGGACACTGATGCTCTAAAGTAGGAACCCGTAGAGTGCCTGCTAAATTAGCTAACAAAGCTAGCATGCTGGCAGATAACAAAACATTTGAGCAAAAAGGAGCTAAAAAAAACTAGCATGCTAACAGTGCTATGCTAACGATTTTTACACTTTGGACGCTGATGTTCTAAAGTAGGAACCGGTAAAGTGCCTGCTAAATTAGCTAACAAAGCTAGCATGCTGGCAGATAACAAAACATTTGAGCAAAAGGAGCTAAAAAAAACTAGCATGCTAACAGTGCTATGCTAACGATTTTTCCACTTTGGACACTGAAGTTCTAAAGTAGGAACCGGTAAAGTGCCTGCTAAATTAGCTAACAAAGCTAGCATGCTGGCAGATAACAAAACATTTGAGCAAAAGGAGCTAAAAAAAAACCTAGCATGCTAACAGTGCTATGCTAACGATTTTTCCACTTTGGACACTGATGTTCTAAAGTAGGAACTGGTAGAGTGCCTGATAAATTAGCTAACAAAGCTAGCTTGCTGGAAGATAACAAAACATTTGAGCAAAAGGAAGTAAAAAAAACTAGCATGCTAACAGTGCTATGCTAACGATTTTTCCACTTTGGACACTGATGTCCTAAAGTAGGAACCGGTAGAGTGCCTGCTAAATTAGCTAACAAAGCTAGCATGCTGGCAGATAACAAAACATTTGAACAAAAGGAGCTAAAAAAAACTAGCATGCTAACAGTGCTATGCTAACAATTTTCCCACTTTGGACACTGATGTTCTAAAGTAGGAACCGGTAAAGTGCCTGCTAAATTAGCTAACAAAGCTAGCATGCTGGCAGATAACAAAACATTTGAGCAAAAGGAGCTAAAAAAAAACCTAGCATGCTAACAGTGCTATGCTAACGATTTTTCACTTTAGAGACTGATGTTCTAAAGTAGGAACCGGTAAAGTGCCTGCTAAATTAGCTAACAAAGCTAGCATGCCGGCAGATAACAAAACATTTGAGCAAAAGGAGCTAAAAAAAATTAGCATGCTAACAGTGCTAGGCTAACGATTTTCCCACTTTGGACACTGATGTTCTAAAGTAGGAACCGGTAGAGTGCCTGCTAAATTAGCTAACAAAGCTAGCATGCTGGCAGATAACAAAACAGTTGAGCAAAAGGAGCTAAAAAAAACTTAGCATGCTAACAGTGCTATGCTAACGATTTTTCCACTTTGGACACTGATGCTCTAAAGTAGGAACCCGTAGAGTGCCTGCTAAATTAGCTAACAAAGCTAGCATGCTGGCAGATAACAAAACATTTGAGCAAAAAGGAGCTAAAAAAAACTAGCATGCTAACAGTGCTATGCTAACGATTTTTACACTTTGGACGCTGATGTTCTAAAGTAGGAACTGGTAAAGTGCCTGCTAAATTAGCTAACAAAGCTAGCATGCTGGCAGATAACAAAACATTTGAGCAAAAGGAGCTAAAAAAAACTAGCATGCTAACAGTGCTATGCTAACGATTTTTCCACTTTGGACACTGATGTTCTAAAGTACGAACCGGTAAAGTGCCTGCTAAATTAGCTAACAAAGCTAGCATGCTGGCAGATAACAAAACATTTGAGCAAAAGGAGCTAAAAAAAAACCTAGCATGCTAACAGTGCTATGCTAACGATTTTTCCACTTTGGACACTGATGTTCTAAAGTAGGAACTGGTAGAGTGCCTGATAAATTAGCTAACAAAGCTAGCTTGCTGGAAGATAACAAAACATTTGAGCAAAAGGAAGTAAAAAAAACTAGCATGCTAACAGTGCTATGCTAACGATTTTTCCACTTTGGACACTGATGTTCTAAAGTAGGAACCGGTAGAGTGCCTGCTAAATTAGCTAACAAAGCTAGCATGCTGGCAGATAACAAAACATTTGAGCAAAAGGAGCTAAAAAAACCTAGCATGCTAACAGTGCTATGCTAACGATTTTTCCACTTTGGACACTGATGTTCTAAAGTAGGAACCGGTAGAGTGCCTGCTAAATTAGCTAACAAAGCTAGCATGCTGGCAGATAACAAAACATTTGAGCAAAAGGAGCTAAAAAAAACCTAGCATGCTAACAGTGCTATGCTAACGATTTTTCAACTTTGGACACTGATGTTCTAAAGTAGGAACCGGTAAAGTGCCTGCTAAATTAGCTAACAAAGCTAGCATGCTGGCAGATAACAAAACATTTGAGCAAAAGGAGCTAAATAAAAACTAGCATGCTAACAGTGCTATGCTAACGATTTTTCCACTTTGGACACTGATGTTCTAAAGTAGGAACCGGTAAAGTGCCTGCTAAATTAGCTAACAAAGCTAGCATGCTGGCAGATAACAAAACATTTGAGCAAAAGGAGCTAAAAAAAATTACCATGCTAACAGTGCTATGCTAACGATTTTTCCACTTTGGACACTGATGTTCTAAAGTAGGAACCGGTAGAGTGCCTGCTAAATTAGCTAACAAAGCTAGCATGCTGGAAGATAACAAAACATTTGAGCAAAAGGAGCTAAAAAAAACCTAGCATGCTAACAGTGCTATGCTAACGATTTTTCCACTTTGGACACTGATGTCCTAAAGTAGGAACCCGTAGAGTGCCTGCTAAATTAGCTAACAAAGCTAGCATGCTGGCAGATAACAAAACAGTTGAGCAAAAGGAGCTAAAAAAAACTAGCATGCTAACAGTGCTAGGCTAACGATTTTTCCACTTTGGACACTGATGTTCTAAAGTAGGAACCGGTAGAGTGCCTGCTAAATTAGCTTACAAAGCTAGCATGCTGGCAGATAACAAAACAGTTGAGCAAAAGGAGCTAAAAAAACCTAGTATGCTAACAGTGCTATGCTAACGATTTTTCCACTTTGGACACTGATGTTCTAAAGTAGGAACCGGTAGAGTGCCTGCTAAATTAGCTAACAAAGCTAGCATGCTGGAAGATAACAAAACATTTGAGCAAAAGGAGCTAAAAAAAACTAGCATGCTAACAGTGCTATGCTAACGATTTTTCCACTTTGGACACTGATGTTTTAAAGTAGGAACCGGTAAAGTGCCTGCTAAATTAGCGAACAAAGTTAGTATGCTGGAAGATAACAAAACATTTGAGCAAAAGGAGCTAAAAAAAACTAGCATGCTAACAGTGCTAGGCTAACGATTTTTCCACTTTGGACACTGATGTTCTAAAGTAGGAACCGGTAGAGTGCCTGCTAAATTAGCTAACAAAGCTAGCATGCTGGCAGATAACAAAACATTTGAGCAAAAGGAGCTAAAAAAAACCCTAGCATGCTAACAGTGCTATGCTAACGATTTTTCCACTTTGGACACTGATGTTCTAAAGTAGGAACCGGTAGAGTGCCTGCTAAATTAGCTAACAAAGCTAGCATACTGGCAGATAACAAAACATTTGAGCAAAAGGAGCTAAAAAAAACTAGCATGCTAACAGTGCTAGGCTAACGATTTTTCCACTTTGGACACTGATGTTCTAAAGTAGGAACCGGTAGAGTGCCTGCTAAATTAGCTAACAAAGCTAGCATGCTGGCAGATAACAAAACAGTTGAGCAAAAGGAGCTAAAAAAAACTTATTATGCTAACAGTGCTAAGCTAACGATTTTTCCAATTTGGACACTGATGTTCTAAAGTAGGAACCCGTAGAGTGCCTGCTAAATTAGCTAACAAAGCTAGCATGCTGGCAGATAACAAAACATTTGAGCAAAAAGGAGCTAAAAAAACCTAGCATGCTAACAGTGCTATGCTAACGATTTTTACACTTTGGACGCTGATGTTCTAAAGTAGGAACCGGTAAAGTGCCTGCTAAATTAGCTAACAAAGCTAGCATGCCGGCAGATAACAAAACATTTGAGCAAAAGGAGCTGAAAAATCCTAGCATGCTAACAGTGCTATGCTAATGATTTTTCCACTTTGGACACTGATGTTCTAAAGTAGGAACCTGTAAAGTGCCTGCTAAATTAGCTAAAAAAGCTAGCATGCTGGCAGATAACAAAACATTTGAGCAAAAGGAGCTAAAAAAAACCTAGCATGCTAACTGTGCTATGCTAACGATTTTTCACTTTGGAGACTGCTGTGCTAAAGTAGGAGCAGTCAAAGTATTGAACTGAGTTGTTAAATTGGTTTAAAATCAAGTTTAAAAGTAAAAAAAATGCTCCTAATTGGTTGTCAAATGTTCCCTAAACGCCACATCGGCACTGAAGTCGATTATGTATCATTTTCACCTCAAGTGTCTACTTACTTAGTAACGCACACATGCTTTTATTGTTGTAAGACAAGCGCTCCCGGAAGCACCGCGAGCAGCAACTTCCGCCCTGCCTGCCGCTCACACGTCGGGGCTCCCACTCTCCCACTCCCACATTCCGCGGACGTCGTGGATCCACACCGCGGACATGTTCATGTTCTCCCCGCGGACGGCAGCGCTGCGGCGGCGCCTCAAGAGCCGTGATTGACCCGGTAAGTGGAGCCCGCCTTGTCGATACGGTCATATCGATCATGACCGTCATCATTATCATCATCATCATCAACGCGCTGCAGCTGCCGGGGTCGATACTGCCTGGGATCACCTGGACGTGATAGTGATGATGATGTGGGACAGCACAGCTGGATGCAATGATACCGCTGCTGATGCAGGAATATCAGTGATAACAGAACCGATTAGAGGATATCATAGACGATACAGTGATGTCAGAGGCGACACGGGGATATCGGACACCATACAGTGATAACAGTCTATACGTGGAGAACAGAGACGATACAGGGATATCAGAGATGATACGGGGACATCAAAGACGATACAGTGATAACAGTCTATACGTGGAGAACAGATACGATACAGGGACATCAGAGATGATACGGGGATATCAGAGACGATACAGTGATAACAGCCAATAAGGGGATATCAGAGGCGATACAGGGAACATATCAAAGACGATACGGTGATATCAGCGATGGTACAGAAATATCATAGACGATAAGGGGATACCAGAGAGGATGCCATGTTAACATACGATACAGGGATATCAGGGACGATACAGGGATATCAGAGAAGATACAGTGATAACAGCCGATAAGGGGATATCAGAGGCAATACAGGGAGGATATCAAAGACGATATGGGGATATCAGAAACGATACAGTGACAACAGTCTATACGTGGATAACAGAGATGATACAGGGATATCAGAGACGATACGGGGATATTGGAGACGATACAGTGATATTAGCCAATAAGGGGATATCAGAGGCAATACAGGAGGCATATCAAAGACGATACAGGGATATCAGCGATGATACAGGGATATCATTGACGATAAGGGGATACCAGAGACGATGCAGTGTTAACATACGATACAGGGATATCAGGGACGATACAGGGATATCAGAGATGATACAGTGACAACAGCGATACAGTATATCAGAGACGATACGGGAATATCAGAAACGATACAGGGAGCTTATCAGAGACGATACGGGATATCAGCAATGATACAGGGATATCATAGACGATAAGGGGATACCAGAGACGATGCCATGTTAACATACAATTCAGGGATATCAGGGACGATACAGGGATATCAGAGGTGATACAGTGATAACAGCCGATACGGTATATCAGAGACGATACAGGAATATCAGAAACGATATGGGGATATCAGAGACGATACACTGATAACAGCTGCTACGGGATATCAGAGACGATACAGTGATATCAGAGACGATAAAATGATAACAGGGATATCAAAAACAATACGGTGGTATCATACACGATACGGGGATATCAGAGACGATACAGAGATATCAGAGACGATACAGAGATATCAGACAACAATGCAGGAATATCAGAGACGATACGGATATATCAGAGATGATACAGTGATATTATATTGTGTTTTGACAGCACATTACTGTAAATAAAAGTTATTTGACAGGAAGTAGGAACACTTCTTCTTGCGTCAAACAAACAAAGAACAAAAGCTATTCCCAGCCCCTTCCTGCTCAGGCCCTGAGAAGAACTTGAGGCTGGCAGACATCAGACCGTGGGAGTTCAGCTTGCCGTTGTTGTTTTGGTGAGAGAGAGATTGTTCTTATGTCACATGGACCACTCACATGGATTGTTGCCATGGCAACGTGTCCTTGGTGACCACACCTCCTTCCTTGTGTCACAACTGTCCTTTTAGTTCATAGTAACTTTTATATAGCGCCCTTTTTCTAGAGACCCACCACATTGTCGGGCCACTCCTCACACACACCTGCTGACAACAAGTATATATATATATATATATATATATATATATATATATATATACATATATATATATATATATATATATATATATATATATATATATATATATATATATATATATATATATATATATATATATATATATATATACCATGAAAGTGTGTACTACCATGAAAGTGTGTACTACCATGAAAGTGTGTATTACCATGAAAGTGTGTACTACCATGAAAGCGTGTACTACCATGAAAGTGTGTATTACCATGAAAGTGTGTATTACCATGAAAGTGTGTACTACCTTGAAAGTGTGTACTACCATGAAAGTGTGTATTACCATGAAAGTGTGTACTACCATGACAGTGTGTACTACCATGAAAGTGTGTACTACCATGAAAGTGTGTTTTACCATGAAAGTGTGTACTACCATGAAAGTGTGTACTACCATGAAAGAGTGTACTACCATGAAAGTGTGTACTACCATGAAAGTGTGTACTACCATGAAAGTGTGTATTACCATGAAAGTTTGTTTTACAATGAATTTGTGTACTACCATGAAAGAGTGTACTACCATGAAAGTGTGTACTACCATGCAAGTGTGTAGTACCATGAAAGTGTGTACTACCATGAAAGTGTGTATTACCATGAAAGTGTGTACTACCATGAAAGTGTGTTTTACCATGAAAGTGTGTACTACCATGAAAGTGTGTACTACCATGAAAGTGTGTACTACCATGAAAGAGTGTACTACCATGAAAGTGTGTATTACCATGAAAGAGTGTACTACCATGAAAGTGTGTACTACCATGAAAGAGTGTACTATAATGAAAGTGTGTATTACCATGAAAGTGTGTATTACCATGAAAGTGTGTACTACCATGAAAGAGTGTACTACCATGAAAGTGTGTATTACCATGAAAGTGTGTACTACCATGAAAGTGTGTACTACTATGAAAGTGTGTACTACCATGAAAGTGTGTACTACCATGAAAGTGTGTACTACCATGAGTATATCAGAGTGTACTGTATACTATGTACTGTATACTCTGTACTGGATACTGTGTACTGTATACTGTGTACTATATAATGTATACTGTCTACTGTATACTGTGTATTGTGTACTGTGTACTGTAAACTGTGTGTACTCTATGCTGTGTACTGTATACTGTGTACTGTGTACTGTATACTGTACACTGTATACTATGTACTGTATACTCTGTACTGGATACTGTGTTCTGTATACTGTGTACTGTGTACTGGATACAGTTTACTGTGTACTGTGTACTGTACACTGTATACTGTGTACTGTATACTGTGTACTGTGTACTGTATACTGTACACTGTATACTATGTACTGTATACTCTGTACTGGATACTGTGTTCTGTATACTGTGTACTGTGTACTGGATACAGTTTACTGTGTACTGTGTACTGTACACTGTATACTGTGTACTGTATACTATACACTGGATACTGTGTACTTTGTACTGTGTACTGTTTTCTGTGTACTCTATACTGTGTACTGTGTACTGTATGTTGTTGTTAGCTAATTTTGCACCTCAGAGTCATACAACTTGGCACTTGCCAACTGTTAGCATTCTAATGTTAGCATCTATAAAAGGAGTAAAAGATCAAATACAGTATTTGTATTTTGTAGTCCTGTGCTTTTTGAAGTACAAGTTAGAAGGAAAGGTGAGGTAATTGCTGCAGTATTCACTGAAGAAGTAGGGCAGTCTGGTCACTTGGAATCACTGCAAGCAGACGAGACGAGCTAACGAGGGAGAGAGCGAGGGCTTCCCCCTTTTGTCAGCCAGCTCTGGTGGTGGTAGCCACTCACCCGGGAGAGATGAGGTGGTAGCCACTCACCCGGGAGAGATGAGGTGGTAGCCACTCACCCGGGAGAGATGAGGTGGAAGCCTCACCCGGGAGAGATGAGGTGGTAGCCACTCACCCGGGAGAGATGAGGTGGTAGCCACTCACCTGGGAGAGATGAGGTGGTAGCCACTCACCCGGGAGAGATGAGGTGGTAGCCACTCACCCGGGAGAGATGAGGTGGTAGCCACTCACCCAGGAGAGATGAGGTGGTAGCCTCACCCAGGAGAGATGAGGTGGTAGCCCCTCACCTGGGAGAGATGAGGTGGTAGCCTTACCCGGGAGAGATGAGGTGGTAGCCTCACCCGGGAGAGATGAGGTGGTAGCCACTCACCCGGGAGAGATGAGGTGGTAGCCACTCACCCGGGAGAGATGAGGTGGTAGCCACTCACCCGGGAGAGATGAGGTGGTAGCCTCACCCGGGAGAGATGAGGTGGTAGCCTCACCCGGGAGAGATGAGGTGGTAGCCTCACCCAGGAGAGATGAGGTGGTAGCCACTCACCCGGGAGAGATGAGGTGGTAGCCTCACCCGCGAGAGATGAGGTGGTAGCCACTCACCCGGGAGAGATGAGGTGGTAGCCACTCACCCGGGAGAGATGAGGTGGTAGCCACTCACCCGGGAGAGATGAGGTGGTAGCCACTCACCCGGGAGAGATGAGGTGGTAGCCACTCACCCGGGAGAGATGAGGTGGTAGCCACTCACCCAGGAGAGATGAGGTGGTAGCCTCACCCAGGAGAGATGAGGTGGTAGCCCCTCACCTGGGAGAGATGAGTTGGTAGCCTTACCCGGGAGAGATGAGGTGGTAGCCTCACCCGGGAGAGATGAGGTGGTAGCCACTCACCCGGGAGAGATGAGGTGGTAGCCACTCACCCGGGAGAGATGAGGTGGTAGCCACTCACCCGGGAGAGATGAGGTGGTAGCCTCACCCGGGAGAGATGAGGTGGTAGCCTCACCCAGGAGAGATGAGGTGGTAGCCTCACCCAGGAGAGATGAGGTGGTAGCCACTCACCCGGGAGAGATGAGGTGGTAGCCACTCACCCGGGAGAGATGAGGTGGTAGCCTCACCCGGGAGAGATGAGGTGGTAGCCTCACCCGGGAGAGATGAGGTGGTAGCCTCACCCAGGAGAGATGAGGTGGTAGCCACTCACCCGGGAGAGATGAGGTGGTAGCCTCACCCGCGAGAGATGAGTTGGTAGCCACTCACCCGGGAGAGATGAGGTGGTAGCCCCTCAACCGGGAGAGATGAGGTTGTAGCCACTCACCCGGGAGAGATGAGGTGGTAGCCACTCACCCGGGAGAGATGAGGTGGTAGCCACTCACCCGGGAGAGATGAGGTGGTAGCCACTCACCCGGGAGAGATGAGGTGGTAGCCACTCACCCGGGAGAGATGAGGAGTCTTTTGTTTTGAAGAGCTTCCTGTCACCAGGTGTGGGAATGAAAAGAGGACAATCAGGACAAAGTCTTGTTAGCGTGTTAAAATGCTAACATTTGTTTTGAAGCTATTTCTGCAGGTCATATAATTTGGCACTTGACGTATGCTAACTGTTAGCATTATAATGTTATCATGCTAGCTTTTCCTCCCCTCATTTTACATCCTAGAGTCATATTTTTTGTTACTTAATGCTCTCCAGCTAGCACGCTATCTGTTAGCATTTCAGTTCAGCCCTGGATTTTCAACATCATTCATAGCATTTTAACACGCTAACACTAGCATGACAAAAACATTTTTTAGCTATTTTTGCTGGTCATATAATTTGGTAGTTGGCATACGCTAACTGTTAGCATGATAATGTAAAGGTGCTAGCCCCCCCCCCCCCCCCCACCCCCTCATTTTACATCCTAGGAGTCATAATTTTTGTTCCTTAATGCTCTCCAGCGATGTTAGCATTTCAGTTCAGCCCTGGATTTTAACATCATTCCATCCATCCATTTTCTTCCGCTTATCCGAGGTGGGGTCGCGGGGGCAGCAGCCTAAGCAGGGAAGCCCAGACTTCCCTCTCCCCAGCCACTTGGTCCAGCTCCTCCCGGGGGATCCCGAGGCGTTCCCAGGCCAGCCGGGAGACATAGTCTTCCCAACGTGTCCTGGGTCTTCCCCTTGGCCTCCTGCCAGTCGGACGTGCCCCAAATACCTCCCTAGGGAGGCGTTCGGGTGGCATCCTGACCAGATGCCCGAACCACCTCATCTGGCTCCTCTCCATGTGGAGGAGCAGCGGCTTTACTTTGAGCTCCTCCCGGATGGCAGAGCTTCTCACCCTATCTCTAAGGGAGAGACCCGCCACCCAGCGGAGGAAACTCATTTGGGCCGCTTGTACCCGGGATCTTGTCCTTTCGGTCATAACCCAAAGACCATGACCGTAGGTGAGGATGGGAACGTAGATCGACCCGTAAATTGAGCGCTTTGCCTTGCGGCTCAGCTCCTCCTTCCCCACAACGGATCGATACAGCGTCCACATTACTGAAGACGCCGCACCGATCCGCCTGTCGATCTCACGATCCACTCTTCCGTCACTTGTGAACAAGACTCCTAGGTACTTGAACTCCTCCACCTGGGGCAAGATCTCTCCCCAACCCGGAGATGGCACTCCACCCTTTCCCGGGCGAGAACCATGGACTCGGACTTGGAGGTGCTGATTCTCATCCCAGTCGCTTCACACTTTGCTGCGAACCGATCCAGCGAGAGCTGAAGATCCTGGCCATTTGAAGCCATCAGGACCACATCTTCTGCAAAAAGCAGAGACCTAATCCTGCAGCCACCAAACCAGATCCCCTCAACGCCTTGACTGCGCCTATAAAATTCTGTCCATAAAAGTTCTGAACAGAATGGGTGACAAAGGGCAGCCTTGGCGGAGTCCAACCCTCACTGGAAACGTGTCCGACTTACTGCCGGCAATGCGGACCAAGCTCTGGCACTGATCATACAGGGAGCGGACCGCCACAATCAGACAGTCCGATACCCAATACTCTCTGAGCACTCTCCACAGGACTTCCCGGGGGACATGGTCAAATGCCTTCTCCAAGTCCACAAAGCTCATGTAGACTGGTTGGGCAAACTCCCATGCACCCTCAAGGACCCTGCCGAGAGTGTAGAGCTGGTCTACCGTTCCACGACCAGCACCAAAACCCCACTGTTCCTCCTGGATCCGACGTTCGACTATCCGGCGTAGCCTCCTCTCCAGTACACCTGAATAGACCTTACCGGGAAGGCTGAGGAGTGTGATCTCACCATAGTTGGAACACACCCTCCAGTTCTCCTTCTTAAAGAGAGGAACCACTACCCCGGTCTGCCAATCCAGAGGTACCGCCCCCGATGTCCACGCGATGTTGCAGAGAACTACCTCAGCAACCTCAGCCCCAGAAATAGGAGAGCTTATTACAGATTCCCCAGGCACTGCTTCCTCATAGGAAGATGTGTTGGTGGGATTGAGGAGGTCTTTGAAATATTCCCTCCTCCGAGCCACAACAGCCGCAGTAGAGGTCAGCAGCACACCATCCTCACCATATACGGTGTTGACAGTGCACTTCGAAGCCGTCCGGAAGTCGTTTTCCATGGCTCCCCCAAACTCCTCCCATGTCCGAGTTTTTGCCTCCGCGACCGCTGAAGCCGCACTTCGCTTGGCCTGTCGGTACCTGTCCGCTGCCTCTGGAGTCCCATGAGCCAAAAGGACCCGATATGACTCTTTCTTCAGCTTGATGGCATCCCTCACTGCTGGTGTCCACCAGCGGGTTCTGGGATTACCGCCACGACAGCCAACCACCTTGCGGCCACAGGTCCAATCAGCCACCTGGACAATAGAGGCACGGAACATGGTCCACTCGGACTCAATATCCAGTGCCTCCCTCATGACATGTTCAAAGTTTTTCCGGAGGTGGGAATTGAAACTCTCTCTGACAGGAGACTCTGCTAGACGTTCCCAGCAGACCCTCACAATGCGTTTGGGCCTGCCAGGTCTGTCCGGCATACTCCCCCATCATCGGAGCCAGCTCACCACCAGGTGGTGATCGGTAGAAAGCTCTGCCCCGAGTGTCCAAACATGAGGCCGCAAATCCGATGACACAACTACAAAGTCAATCATGGAACTGCGGCCTAGGGTGTCCTGGTGCCAAGTGCACATATGGACACCCTTATGTTGGAACATGGTGTTTGTTATGGACAATCCGAGACAAGCACAAAAGTCCAATAACAAAGCACCACTCGGGTTTAGATCCGGGCGGCCATTCTTCCCAATCACGCCTCTCCAGGTTTCACTGTCGTTGCCAACATGAGCGTTGACGTCCCCCAGCAGAACAAGGGAATCACCCGGGGGAGCACTCTCCAGTACTCCCTCGAGTATATCCAAAAAGAGTGGGTACTCTGAGCTGCTGTTTGGTGCATAAGCACAAACAACAGTCAGGACCCGTCCCCCCACCCGAAGGCGGAGGGAAGTTACCCTCTCGTCTACTGGGTTAAAGTCCAACGTGCAGGCTTTGAGCCGGGGGGAAACAAGAATTTCCACCCCAGCCCGTCGCCTCTCGTTGCCTGCAACGCCAGAGTGGAAAAGAGTCCAGTCCTTCTCGAGAGAACTGGTTCCAGAGCCCTTGCTGAGCGTCGAAGTGAGTCCGACTATATCTGGCCGGAACTTCCCCACCTCGCGCACCAGCTCAGGCTCCTTCCCCCCCAGCGAGGTGACGTTCCACGTCCCAAGAGCTAGCTTATGTAGCCGAGGATTGGACCGCCAAGTGCCCTGCCTCCGGCTGCCGCCCAGCTCACACTGCACCCGACCTCTATGGACACTGCTCTGGGTGGTGACCCCATTGGAGGGGGGACCCACGTTGCCTCTTCGGGCTGAGCCCGGCCGGGCCCCATGGGGACAGGCCCGGCCACCAGGCGCTCCCCATCGTGCCCCACCTCCGCGCCTTGCTCCAGAGGGGAGCCCCGGTGACCCGCGTCCGGGTGAGGGAAATCTAGGTCCTCGAGTTGTAGTCTTCATAAAGGTCTTTGAGCTGCTCTTTGTCTGATCCCTCACCTAGGACCTGTTTGTCTTGGGAGACCCTACCAGGGGACATAGAATCCCCCGGACAACGTAGCTCCTAGGATCATTGGGACACGCAAACTCCTCTAACCCTAACCCTTTTTTTTGCGTTCCTACGCTAAACAAACATTTTGTGGGAGAGCCTTGTCATGGGAAGTCAGACCCGCGGTGTGAAGTCCATCAGGACTAAGAATCTAGGAGACTATAGAGGTGTCAAGATCTGATTCACACGTGTCCGGTCATTTGGGTCCCGAGTCCTTCACACATCCCACCGCTGAGCTGTCACGGACAAGCGCTAACTCACATCTCCGTGCACAAGATGGAGCGAGCGGGCGAGCGAGAGAGAGAGAGAGAGCTGTGCCCACGCACGTGTTCCTCCTCAGCGATGAAGACGAGGATGAATGAGTCTGTGGGCGAGAAGAAGAAAAGGACAAACAGGAAAAAAAAAGAACACTTTTGCTGATTAAGGGTCTAAAAAAAAAAAAGTATTAATCATTCATAAATGGTGAATTTTACCCATAATGCTTTGCAGGAGAATCACATGGGTGTCATTGAGGTGTCATTCACCTTAAAGGTCAAGTTTTATTTTGAAGTTCCCTAAGCACACTATGGACTTATATGACCCATTACGCAAAAAGACCAACACCGAAAGTCAACATGACAACCTTCCTGCTAACTCAACATGTCCAAGCACTGTGCATATTTTACATTACACTTATGTAAATACACTGCAAAGCATGATGGGTAATGTTTGTTGTCATGGTGTGATAGTTTGTTGTCATGGTGTGATAGTTTGTTGTCATGGTGTGATAGTTTGTTGTAATTGTGTGAGTTTGTTGTCATTTTGTGATAGTTTGTTGTCATGGTGTGATAGTTGGTTGTCATTGTGTGATAGTTTGTTGTCATGGTGTGATAGTTTGTTGTCATGGTGTGATAGTTTGTTGTCATTGTGTGATAGTTTGTTGTCATGGTGTGATAGTTTGTTGTTATGGTGTGATAGTTTGTTGTCATGGTGTGATAGTTTGTTGTGATTGTGTGATAGTTTGTTGTCATGGTGTGATAGTGTGTTGTAATTGTGTGAGTTTGTTGTCATTTTGTGATAGTTTGTTGTCATTGTGTAATAGTTTGTTGTCATTGTGTGATAGTTTGTTGTCATTGTGTGATAGTTTGTTGTCATTGTGTGATAGTTTGTTGTCATGGTGTGATAGTTTGTTGTCATGGTGTGATAGTTTGTTGTAATTGTGTGAGTTTGTTGTCATTTTGTGATAGTTTGTTGTCATGGTGTGATAGTTGGTTGTCATTGTGTGATAGTTTGTTGTCATGGTGTGATAGTTTATTGTCATGGTGTGATAGTTTGTTGTCATTGTGTGATAGTTTGTTGTCATGGTGTGATAGTTTGTTGTTATGGTGTGATAGTTTGTTGTCATTGTGTGATAGTTTGTTGTGATTGTGTGATAGTTTGTTGTCATGGTGTGATAGTGTGTTGTAATTGTGCGAGTTTGTTGTCATTTTGTGATAGTTTGTTGTCATTGTGTAATAGTTTGTTGTCATTGTGTGATAGTTTGTTGTCATTGTGTGATAGTTTGTTGTCATTGTGTGATAGTTTGTTGTCATGGTGTGATAGTTGTTGTAATTGTGTGATAGTTTGTTGTCATGGTGTGATAGTTGGTTGTCAGGTGTGATAGTTTGTTGTCATGGTGTGATAGTTTGTTGTCATTGTGTGATAGTTTGTTGTCATGGTGTGATAGTTTGTTGTGATTGTGTGATAGTTTGTTGTCATGGTGTGATAGTTTGTTGTCAGGTGTGATAGTTTGTTGTCATGGTGTGATAGTTTGTTGTCATTGTGTGATAGTTTGTTGTCATGGTGTGATAGTTTGTTGTGATTGTGTGATAGTTTGTTGTCATGGTGTGATAGTTTGTTGTCATGGTGTGATAGTTGGTTGTCAGGTGTGATAGTTTGTTGTCATGGTGTGATAGTTTGTTGTCATTATGTGATAGTTTGTTGTCATGGTGTGATAGTTTGTTGTCATGGTGTGATAGTTTGTTGTCATGGTGTGATAGTTGGTTGTCAGGTGTGATAGTTTGTTGTCATGGTGTGATAGTTTGTTGTTATTGTGTGATAGTTTGTTGTCATGGTGTGATAGTTTGTTGTGATTGTGTGATAGTTTCTTGTCATTGTGTGATAGATTGTTGTCATGGTGTGATAGTTTGTTGTCATTGTGTGATAGTTTGTTGTCATGGTGTGATAGTTGGTTGTCATTGTGTGATAGTTTGTTGTCATTGTGTGATAGTTTGTTGTCATGGTGTGATAGTTTGTTGTCATTGTGTGATAGTTTTGTCATTGTGTGATAGTTTGTTGTCATTGACTGATAGTTTGTTGTCATTGTGTGATAGTTTATTGTCGTTGTGTGATAGTTTGTGGTCGTGGTGTGAGAGTTTGTTGTCATTGTGTGATAGTTTGTTGTGATTGTGTGATGTTTGTTGTCATGGTCTGATAGTTTGTTTGGTGTAATTGTGTGAGTTTGTTGTCATTTTGTGATAGTTTGTTGTCATGGTGTGATAGTTTGTTGTCATGGTGTGATAGTTTGTTGTCATTGTGTGATAGTTTGTTGTCATGGTGTGATAGTTTGTTGTCATTGTGTGATAGTTTGTCGTCATTGTGTGTTAGCTTGTTGTCATTGTGTGATAGTTTGTTGTCATGGTGTGATAGTTTGTTGTCATGGTGTGATAGTTTGTTGTCATGGTGTGATAGTTTGTTGTCATTGTGTGATAGTTTGTTGTCATGGTGTGATAGTTTGTTGTCATTGTGTGATAGTTTGTCGTCATTGTGTGTTAGCTTGTTGTCATTGTGTGATAGTTTGTTGTCATGGTGTGATAGTTTGTTGTCATGGTGTGATAGTTTGTTGTCATGGTGTGATAGTTTGTTGTCATTGTGTGATAGTTTGTTGTCATTGTGTGATAGTTTGTTGTCATTGTGTGATAGTTTGTTGTCATGGTGTGATAGTTTGTTGTCATTGTGTGAGTTTGTTGTCATGGTGTGATAGTTTGTTGTCATTGTGTGATAGTTTGTTGTCATTGTGTGATAGTTTGTTGTCATGGTGTGATAATTTGTTGTCATGGTGTGATAGTTTGTTGTTATGGTGTGATAGTTTGTTGTCATTGTGTGATAGTTTGTTGTCATGGTGTGATAATTTTTTGTCATGGTGTGATAGTTTGTTGTGATTGTGTGATAGTTTGTTGTGATTGTGTGATAGTTTGTTGTCATTGTGTGATAGTTTGTTGTCATGGTGTGATAGTTTGTTGTCATGGTGTGATAGTTTTTTGTTATGGTGTGATAGTTTGTTGTCGTGGTGTGATAGTTTGTCGTCATTGTGTGATAGTTTGTTGTGATTGTGTGTTAGTTTGTTGTCATGGTGTGATAGTTTGTTGTAATTGTGTGAGTTTGTTGTCATTTTGTGATAGTTTGTTGTAATTGTGTGAGTTTGTTGTCATTTTGTGATAGTTTGTTGTCATTGTGTGATAGTTTATTGTCATTGTGTGATAGTTTGTTGTCATGGTGTGATAGTTTGTTGTCATTGTGTGATAGTTTTTTTGTCATGGTGTGATAGTTTGTTGTCATTGTGTGAGAGTTTTGGCATTGTGTGAGAGTTTGTTGTCATTGATTGATAGTTTGTTGTCATGGTGTGATAGTTTGTTGTGATTGTGTGATAGTTTGTTGTCATGGTTTGATAGTTTGTTGTCATTGTGTGATAGTTTGTTGTGATTGTGTGATAGTTTGTTGTCATGGTGTGATAGTTTGTCGTCATGGTGTGATAGTTTGTTGTCATGGTGTGATAGTTTGTTGTCATTGTGTGATAGTTTGTTGTGATTGTGTGATAGTTTGTTGTCATTGTGTGATAGTTTTTTTGTCATGGTGTGATAGTTTGTTGTCATTGTGTGATAGTTTTGGCATTGTGTGAGAGTTTGTTGTCATTGAGTGATAGTTTGTTTTCACTGTGTAATAGTTTATTGTCGTTGTGTGATAGTGTTTTGTCGTGGTGTGAGAGTTTGTTGTCATTGTGTGATAGTTTGTTGTGATTGTGTGATAGTTTGTTGTCATCGTGTGATAGTTTGTTGTAATTGTGTGAGTTTGTTGTGATTGTGTGATAGTTTGTTGTCATTGTGTGATAGTTTGTTGTAATTGTGTGAGTTTGTTGCCATGGTGTGATAGTTTGTTGTGATTGTGTGATAGTTTTTTGTCATTGTGTGATAGTTTGTTGTCATTGTGTGATAGTTTGTTGTCATGGTGTGATAGTTTGTTGTCATTGTGTGAGTTTGTTGTCATGGTGTGATAGTTTGTTGTCATTGTGGCATAGTTTGTTGTCATGGTGTGATAGTTTGTTGTCATGGTGTGATAGTTTGTTGTTATGGTGTGATAGTTTGTTGTCATTGTGTGATAGTTTGTTGTCATGGTGTGATAATTTTTTGTCATGGTGTGATAGTTTGTTGTGATTGTGTGATAGGTTGTTGTGATTGTGTTATAGTTTGTTGTCATTGTGTGATAGTTTGTTGTCATGGTGTGATAGTTTGTTTTCATGGTGTGATAGTTTGTTGTCATGGTGTGATAGTTTGTTGTCGTGGTGTGATAGTTTGTCGTCATTGTGTGATAGTTTGTGGTGATTGTGTAATAGTTTGTTGTCATGGTGTGATAGTTTGTTGTAATTGTGTGAGTTTGTTGTCATTTTGTGATAGTTTGTTGTAATTGTGTGAGTTTGTTGTCATTTTGTGATAGTTTGTTGTCATTGTGTGATAGTTTATTGTCATTGTGTGATAGTTTGTTGTCATGGTGTGATACTTTGTTGTCATTGTGTGATAGTTTTTTTGTCATGGTGTGATAGTTTGTTGTAATTGTGTGATAGTTTTGGCATTGTGTGAGAGTTTGTTGTCATTGATTGATAGTTTGTTGTCATGGTGTGATAGTTTGTTGTGATTGTGTGATAGTTTGTTGTCATGGTGTGATAGTTTGTTGTCATTGTGTGATAGTTTGTTGTGATTGTGTGATAGTTTGTTGTCATGGTGTGATAGTTTCTTGTCATTGTGTGATAGTTTGTTGTCATGGTGTGATAGTTTGTCGTCATGGTGTGATAGTTTGTTGTCATGGTGTGATAGTTTGTTGTCATTGTGTGATAGTTTGTTGTGATTGTGTGATAGTTTGTGGTCATTGTGTGATAGTTTTTTTGTCATGGTGTGATAGTTTGTTGTCATTGTGTGATAGTTTTGGCATTGTGTGAGAGTTTGTTGTCATTGAGTGATAGTTTGTTTTCACTGTGTAATAGTTTATTGTCGTTGTGTGATAGTGTTTTGTCGTGGTGTGAGAGTTTGTTGTCATTGTGTGATAGTTTGTTGTGATTGTGTGATAGTTTGTTGTCATCGTGTGATAGTTTGTTGTAATTGTGTGAGTTTGTTGTGATTGTGTGATAGTTTGTTGTCATCGTGTGATAGTTTGTTGTAATTGTGTGAGTTTGTTGCCATGGTGTGATAGTTTGTTGTGATTGTGTGATAGTTTGTTGTCATTGTGTGATAGTTTGTTGTCATGGTGTGATAGTTTGTTGTCATTGTGTGATAGTTTGTTGTGATTGTGTGATAGTTTGTTGTCATGGTGTGATAGTTTGTTGTAATTGTGTGATAGTTTGTTGTGATTGTGTGATAGTTTGTTGTCATTGTGTGATAGTTTGTTGTGATTGTGTGATAGTTTGTTGTCATGGTGTGATAGTTTGTTGTAATTGTGTGAGTTTGTTGTCATTTTGTGTTAGTTTATTGTCATTGTGTGATAGTTTGTTTTCATTGTGTGATAGTTTGTTGTCATGGTGTGATAGTTTGTTGTCATTGTGTGATAGTTTTTTGTCATGGTGTGATAGTTTGTTGTCATTGTGTGATAGTTTGTTGTCATGGTGTGATAGTTTGTTGTCATGGTGTGATAGTTTGTTGTCATGGTGTGATAGTTTGTTGTCGTGGTGTGATAGTTTGTCGTCATTGTGTGATAGTTTGTTGTGATTGTGTGATAGTTTGTTGTCATGGTGTGATAGTTTGTTGTAATTGTGTGAGTTTGTTGTCATTTTGTGATAGTTTGTTGTCATTGTGTGATAGTTTATAGTCATTGTGTGATAGTTTGTTTTCATTGTGTGATAGTTTGTTGCCATGGTGTGATAGTTTGTTGTCATTGTGTGATAGTTTTTTTGTCATGGTGTGATAGTTTGTTGTCATTGTGTGATAGTTTTGGCATTGTGTGAGAGTTTGTTGTCTTTGAGTGATAGTTTGTTTTCATTGTGTGATAGTTTATTGTCGTTGTGTGATAGTGTTTTGTCGTGGTGTGAGAGTTTGTTGTCATTGTGTGATAGTTTGTTGTGATTGTGTGATAGTTTGTTGTCATTGTGTGATAGTTTGTTGTCATTGTGTGATAGTTTGTTGTCATGGTGTGATAGTTTGTTGTCATGGTGTGATAGTTTGTTGTGATTGTGTGATAGTTTGTTGTCATTGTGTGATAGTTTGTTGTCATGGTGTGATAGTTTGTTGTCATTGTGTGATAGTTTGTTGTGATTGTGTGATAGTTTGTTGTCATGGTGTGATAGTTTGTTGTAATTGTGTGATAGTTTGTTGTGATTGTGTGATAGTTTGTTGTCATTGTGTGATAGTTTGTTGTGATTGTGTGATAGTTTGTTCTCATGGTGTGATAGTTTGTTGTAATTGTGTGATAGTTTGTTCTCATGGTGTGATAGTTTGTTGTAATTGTGTGAGTTTGTTGTCATTGTGTGATAGTTTGTTGTGATTGTGTGATAGTTTGTTGTCATGGTGTGATAGTTTGTTGTAATTGTGTGATAGTTTGTTGTGATTGTGTGATAGTTTGTTGTCATTGTGTGATAGTTTGTTGTGATTTTGTGATAGTTTGTTGTCATGGTGTGATAGTTTGTTGTAATTGTGATAATTTGTTGTCATGGTGTGATAGTTTATTGTCATTGTGTGATAGTTTGTTTTCATTGTGTGATAGTTTGTTGTCATGGTGTGATAGTTTGTTGTCATTGTGTGATAGTTTTTTTTTGTCATGGTGTGATAGTTTGTTGTCATTGTGTGATAGTTTGTTGTCATGGTGTGATAGTTTGTTGTCATGGTGTGATAGTTTTGGCATTGTGTGAGAGTTTGTTGTCATTGAGTCATAGTTTGTTGTTATTGTGTGACAGTTTATTGTCGTTGTGTGATAGTGTGTTGTCATTGTGTGATAGTTTGTTGTCATGGTGTGAGAGTTTGTTGTCATCGTGTGATAGTTTGTTGTGATTGTGTGATAGTTTGTTGTCATGGTGTGATAGTTTGTTGTCATTGTGTGATATTTTGTTGTGATTGTGTGATAGTTTGTTGTCATGGTGTGATAGTTTGTTGTGATTGTGTGATAGTTGTTGTCATGGTGTGATAGTTTGTTGTAATTGTGTGATAGTTTTGTTGTCATGGTGTGATAGTTTGTTGTCATTGTGTGATAGTTTGTTGTGATTGTGTGATAGTTTGTTGTCATGGTGTGATAGTTTGTTGTAATTGTGTGAGTTTGTTGTCATTTTGTGTTAGTTTGGTGTCATTGTGTGATAGTTTGTTGTCATTGTGTGAGAGTTTGTTGTCATTGAGTGATAGCTTGTTGTCATTGTGTGACAGTTTATTGTCGTTGTGTGATAGTGTTTTGTCGGGGTGTGAGAGTTTGTTGTCATGGTGTGATAGTTTGTTGTGATTGTGTGATAGTTTGTTGTCATGGTGTGATAGTTTGTTATCATTGTGTGATAGTTTGTTGTCATGGTGTGATAGTTTGTTGTCATGGTGTGATAGATTGTTGTCATTGTGTGATAGTTTGTTGTCATGGTGTGATAGTTTGTTGTCATGGTGTGATAGTTTGTTGTCATGGTGTGATAGTTTGTTGTCATTGTGTGATAGTTTGTTGTGATTGTGTGATAGTTTGTTGTCATGGTGTGATAGTTTTTTTGTCATGGTGTGATAGTTTGTTGTCTTTGTGTGATAGTTTTTTTGCCATGGTGTGATAGTTTGTTGTCATTGTGTGATAGTTTTGGCATTGTGTGAGAGTTTGTTGTCATTGAGTGATAGTTTGTTTTCATTGTGTGATATATTATTGTCGTTTTGTGATAGTGTTTTGTCGTGGTGTGAGAGTTTGTTTTCATTGTGTGATAGTTTGTTGTGATTGTGTGATAGTTTGTTGTTATCGTGTGATAGTTTGTTGTAATTTTGTGAGTTTGTTGTCATTGTGTGATAGTTTGTTGTCATTGTGTGATAGTTTGTTGTCATGGTGTGATAGTTTGTTGTAACTGTGTGTTTGTTGTCATTGTGTGATAGTTTGTTGTCATTGTGTGATAGTTTGTTGTAATTGTGTGAGTTTGTTGTCATTGTGTGATAGTTTGTTGTAATTGTGTGAGTTTGTTGTCATTGTGTGATAGTTTGTTGTCGTGGTGTGAGAGTTTGTTGTCATCGTGTGATAGTTTGTTGTGATTGTGTGATAGTTTGTTGTCATGGTGTGATAGTTTGTTGTCATTGTGTGATAGTTTGTTGTGATTGTGTGATAGTTTGTTGTCATGGTGTGATAGATTGTTGTAATTGTGTGATAGTTTTTTTGTCATGGTGTGATAGTTTGTTGTGATTGTGTGATAGTTTGTTGTCATTGTGTGATAGTTTGTTGTGATTGTGTGATAGTTGTTGTCATGGTGTGCTAGTTTGTTGTAATTGTGTGATAGTTTTGTTGTCATGGTGTGATAGTTTGTTGTCATTGTGTGATAGTTTGTTGTGATTGTGTGAGAGTTTGTTGTCATTGAGTGATAGTTTGTTGTCACAGTGTGACAGTTTATTGTCGTTGTGTGATAGTGTGTTGTCATGGTGTGATAGTTTGTTGTGACTGTGTGATAGTTTGTTGTCATGGTGTGATAGTTTGTTGTCATTGTGTGATAGTTTGTTGTGATTTTGTGATAGTTTGTTGTCATGGTGTGATAGTTTGTTGTAATTGTGTGATAGTTTTGTTGTCATGGTGTGATAGTTTGTTGTCATTGTGTGATAGTTTGTTGTGATTGTGTGAGAGTTTGTTGTAATTGTGTGATAGTTTTGTTGTCATGGTGTGATAGTTTGTTGTGATTGTGTGATAGTTTTTTGTCATGGTGTGATAGTTTGTTGTCATTGTGTGATAGTTTGTTGTAATTGTGTGATAGTTTGTTGTCATGGTGTGATAGTTTGTTGTGATTGTGTGATAGTTGTTGTCATGGTGTGATAGTTTGTTGTAATTGTGTGATAGTTTTGGTGTCATGGTGTGATAGTTTGTTGTCATTGTGTGATAGTTTGTTGTGATTGTGTGATAGTTTTTTTGTCATGGTGTGATAGTTTGTTGTAATTGTGTGAGTTTGTTGTCATTTTGTGTTAGTTTGGTGTCATTGTGTGATAGTTTTGGCATTGTGTGAGAGTTTGTTGTCATTGAGTGATAGTTTGTTGTCATTGTGTGACAGTTTATTGTCGTTGTGTGATAGTGTTTTGTCGTGGTGTGAGAGTTTGTTGTCATTGTGTGATAGTTTGTTGTGATTGTGTGATAGTTTGTTGTCATGGTGTGATAGTTTGTTGTGATTGTGTGATAGTTTGTTGTCATGGTGTGATAGTTTGTTGTCATTGTGTGATAGTTTGTTGTGATTGTGTGATAGTTTGTTGTCATGGTGTGATAGATTGTTGTAATTGTGTGATAGTTTTTTTGTCATGGTGTGATAGTTTGTTGTGATTGTGTGATAGTTTGTTGTCATTGTGTGATAGTTTGTTGTGATTGTGTGATAGTTGTTGTCATGGTGTGCTAGTTTGTTGTAATTGTGTGATAGTTTTGTTGTCATGGTGTGATAGTTTGTTGTCATTGTGTGATAGTTTGTTGTGATTGTGTGAGAGTTTGTTGTCATTGAGTGATAGTTTGTTGTCACAGTGTGACAGTTTATTGTCGTTGTGTGATAGTGTGTTGTCATGGTGTGATAGTTTGTTGTGACTGTGTGATAGTTTGTTGTCATGGTGTGATAGTTTGTTGTCATTGTGTGATAGTTTGTTGTGATTTTGTGATAGTTTGTTGTCATGGTGTGCTAGTTTGTTGTAATTGTGTGATAGTTTTGTTGTCATGGTGTGATAGTTTGTTGTCATTGTGTGATAGTTTGTTGTGATTGTGTGAGAGTTTGTTGTAATTGTGTGATAGTTTTGTTGTCATGGTGTGATAGTTTGTTGTGATTGTGTGATAGTTTTTTGTCATGGTGTGATAGTTTGTTGTCATTGTGTGATAGTTTGTTGTAATTGTGTGATAGTTTGTTGTCATGGTGTGATAGTTTGTTGTGATTGTGTGATAGTTGTTGTCATGGTGTGATAGTTTGTTGTAATTGTGTGATAGTTTTGGTGTCATGGTGTGATAGTTTGTTGTCATTGTGTGATAGTTTGTTGTGATTGTGTGATAGTTTGTTGTCATGGTGTGATAGTTTGTTGTAATTGTGTGAGTTTGTTGTCATTTTGTGTTAGTTTGGTGTCATTGTGTGATAGTTTTGGCATTGTGTGAGAGTTTGTTGTCATTGAGTGATAGTTTGTTGTCATTGTGTGACAGTTTATTGTCGTTGTGTGATAGTGTTTTGTCGTGGTGTGAGAGTTTGTTGTCATTGTGTGATAGTTTGTTGTGATTGTGTGATAGTTTGTTGTCATGGTGTGATAGTTTGTTGTCATTGTGTTATAGTTTGTTGTCATGGTGTGATAGTTTGTTGTCATGGTGTGATAGTTTGTTGTCATTGTGTGATAGTTTGTTGTCATTGTGTGATAGTTTATTGTGATTGTGTGATAGTTTGTTGTCATTGTGTGATAGTTTTTTTGTCATGGTGTGATAGTTTGTTGTCATTGTGTGATAGTTTTGGCATTGTGTGAGAGTTTGTTGTCATTGAGTGATAGTTTGTTGTCATTGTGTGATAGTTTATTGTCGTTGTGTGATAGTGTTTTGTCGTGGTGTGAGAGTTTGTTGTCATCGTGTGATAGTTTGTTGTAATTGTGTGAGTTTGTTGTCATCGTGTGATAGTTTGTTGTAATTGTGTGAGTTTGTTGTCATTGTGTGATAGTTTGTTGTCATTGTGTGATAGTTTGTTGTCATTGTGTGATAGTTTGTTGTCATGGTGTGATAGTTTATTGTCGTTGTGTGATAGTGTTTTATTGTGGTGTGAGAGTTTGTTGTCATCGTGTGATAGTTTGTTGTAATTGTGTGAGTTTGTTGTCATTGTGTGATAGTTTGTTGTCATTGTGTGATAGTTTGTTGTCATTGTGTGATAGTTTGTTGTAATTGTGTGAGTTTGTTGTCATTGTGTGATAGTTTGTTGTAATTGTGTGAGTTTGTTGTCATTGTGTGATAGTTTGTTGTCATTATGTGATAGTTTGTTGTGATTGTGTGATAGTTTGTTGTCATGGTGTGATAGTTTGTTGTAATTGTGTGAGTTTGTTGTCATTTTGTGTTTGTTTGGTGTCATTGTGTGATAGTTTTGGCATTGTGTGAGAGTTTGTTGTCATTGAGTGATAGTTTGTTGTCATTGTGTGACAGTTTATTGTCGTTGTGTGATAGTGTTTTGTCGTGGTGTGAGAGTTTGTTGTCATTGTGTGATAGTTTGTTGTGATTGTGTGATAGTTTGTTGTCATGGTGTGATAGTTTGTTGTCATTGTGTGATAGTTTGTTGTCATGGTGTGATAGTTTGTTGTCATGGTGTGATAGTTTGTTGTCATTGTGTGATAGTTTGTTGTCATGGTGTGATAGTTTGTTGTCATGGTGTGATAGTTTGTTGTCATGGTGGGATAGTTTGTTGTCATTGTGTGATAGTTTGTTGTCATGGTGTGATAGTTTGTTGTCATTGAGTGATAGTTTGTTGTCATTGTGTGATAGTTTATTGTCGTTGTGTGATAGTGTTTTGTCGTGGTGTGAGAGTTTGTTGTCATCGTGTGATAGTTTGTTGTAATTGTGTGAGTTTGTTGTCATCGTGTGATAGTTTGTTGTAATTGTGTGAGTTTGTTGTCATTGTGTGATAGTTTGTTGTCATTGTGTGATAGTTTGTTGTCATTGTGTGATAGTTTGTTGTCATGGTGTGATAGTTTATTGTCGTTGTGTGATAGTGTTTTGTCGTGGTGTGAGAGTTTGTTGTCATCGTGTGATAGTTTGTTGTAATTGTGTGAGTTTGTTGTCATTGTGTGATAGTTTGTTGTCATTGTGTGATAGTTTGTTGTCATTGTGTGATAGTTTGTTGTAATTGTGTGAGTTTGTTGTCATTGTGTGATAGTTTGTTGTAATTGTGTGAGTTTGTTGTCATTGTGTGATAGTTTGTTGTCATTGTGTGATAGTTTGTTGTCATTGCGTGATAGTCTGTTGTCAGGACCATCATGCATCACACGTGGCTGAAAGAGGGTTTTCCACTTCTGCCTTCTCCTTGGAACTATCGCTGGCTTTGACCGACGTCAGGTGTGCACACCTGTCCAGAACCTCCTGACCGCAGAAACACTTCCTGTTCTGGTGTCACACGTACATCATGGAATGTTACGTCCAACAAAGTGTGGCCTGGACCACACCAGACCCCGGACAACACCAGACCCCGGACAACACCAGACCCCGGACAACACCAGACCCCGGACAACACCAGACCCTGGACACCATCCTTCCTGGTCCCCTGGTGGCGGTACCGTTCACCTCCAGGCGCCGACTCAAAGGCAGTTTTGTTGGCCATCTTCTCTTGATGTGAAAATAACTCCATCTCAGTCCTATTTTCATGCCTCCCACACGCAGTCCTCATCCTGGCACGCAGAGAAGGCAGGCTGAGGGCGCTCGCTTCCCCGCTTCCTTTCCGACTTTAGCCGCTAATTACGCCAGCGTTGCTGAGAAAGATCATGACTATTTCTGTCTTTTCATGCACAACTTCCTCTTGGCGCATGATTGACACCTTTTATTGTGAAAGGGTGTCATCTGAGCAGCAGGATGCTGACAGGGACAAAAGACAAAGAGATTATGATGTATAATATTATAATAATATATTATTATTGTTCAGCAAGCCCTCGTGTCTCAAACTTTGAGGTCTGACAGGCTGGGAGACGTACAAATACATTTTGATATCATTATTATCACGCTTTTGTCCAACGTGGTGCACAAAAAACATCGTTACAACCGATTCCAAAACGATTCATAATTTTCAAAAAATAAAATAAATAGTACTAATTTAAACAAATATATATGTATACTTTAGTTGTATTTATTTCATGTAATTATCTATTTTAATATTTTATTTTATTTATTTATTATCCATCCACCCATTTAGTCCCTTGACTTGTCCTTTTCGGGATCGCAGGGGGTGGAGCCTATCTCAGCTGCATTCCGACAAGTCACCCCCTCATTTATTTACGTATTTTTTTATTATTATTGTTGTTTTATTACATATGTATGTAATGTTTTACTTTTTTTTTTTATACAAGAATACATTTTAAAAATACTTTTTATGCCATTTCTATTCAACCAGAAGGAGCTTTTTTAACCTGTTTTGAAAAAGCTCCATTAAAATTATTACACCAAATAACACATTTTGAGAATCGTGCTGACTCGAGAACTGATTCTGAATCGGAATCATATATATATATATATATATATATATATATATATATATATATATATATATATATATATATATATATATATATATATATATATATATATATATATATATATATATATATATATATATATATATATATATATATATATATATAATAAATAAATACATTGAAAACATTATTTATATATATATATATATATATATATATATATACACACTGAAATCTTTTGATCAAGTTTGATTTGAGAAGTCAACTGTCAAGACTTGGTCTTAGACGTGGTTTACTCTCCCGTGGTGCAAACGAATTGGACCATACGTGGCGTGCAGGTGAGGACATGTTTAATATCTTAACTCAAACAAAAAGGTACAAACAAAAGGCGCTCACAGAGGAGGTAACAAAACTTGGCTATGACAAAACAAAAAGCGCGCACAAAGGCGGAAGTAGAAAACTAGACTATGAAACAAAAGACATGCACGTGGGCACAAAACTATGAACAATAAACAAAACTTACTTGGTATGAGATGAAACAAGAAACTGTGAACATGGCATGAATGTGAGATGTCGCCAGGACGAACAACAGAAACAGAAAAGCCTATATAGTGACATGATAAGTGAAAACAGGTGCGTGACTAACTGTGAACAGGTGCGTGACATGACAATGTGAAAACGTGAGACAGGTGTGTGTGAGTCCAAACGTGGAACAGGTGAAACTAATGAGTAACCATGGAAACAAAACAAAACCAGGAAGTGAAACCAGGAACTAAAAAGTGTCCAAAAACCAAGCAAAACAAAAACAAGATCAACACAGACATGACAGAGCCCCCCCCTTACGGACAGATCCCAGATGTCCAAAAAACAAAACACAAAACAGGATCAAGAGTCATGGGAGGGCGGGAGGGGGACATGGCGGTGGGTCGCCAGGCCAAGTGGCCCCGAATCCACCGAGGCAGGATCAGGTGGCGGCGACGCGTAGACCGCCGCTGTACCTGACGAGGTGGGCGACCCGGGAATGGCCATATCCATGGCAGATGAGGAGGTGGGCGCACTTGGCGTGGCGGACGACCAGGCAGTGGCCACCTTCGTGGCAGACGAGGAGGCAGGCGTGTCGTCATCATGGCAGGCGGCGAAGCTTGGCGTGGCGCGTCAGGCGGCGAAGCTTGGCGTGGCGGGTCTTTGTCTTGGCATGGGTGGTCTTGGCCTTGGCGGTCTTGGTCTTGGCAGCGTGGGTCATGGTCTTGGTCTTGGCATGGTTGGTCTTGGTCTTGGACTTGGCGTGGTTGGTCTTGGCGTGGTTGGTCTTGGCGTGGCGGTGCTTGGACTTGGTCTTGGTCTTGGTCACTTGGCGGGTCTTGGTCTTGGTCACTTGGCGGGTCTTGGTCTTGGTCACTTGGCGGGTCTTGGTCTTGGTCACTTGGCGGGTCTTGGTCTTGGTCACTTGGCGGGTCTTGGTCACTTGGCGGTTCTTGGTCATGGTCACTTGGCGGTTCTTGGTCTTGGTCACTTGGCGGGTCTTGGTCACTTGGCGGTTCTTGGTCTTGGTCACTTGGCGGGTCTTGGTCTTGGCTTTGGTCTTGGCGTGGGGCAGCCACGGGCGGCACATGGCGGCGTGGGGCAGCCACGGGCGGCACATGGCGGCGTGGGGCAGCCACGGGCGGCACATGGCGGCGTGGGGCAGCCACGGGCGGCACTTGGCGGCGTGGGGCAGCCACGGGCGGCACTTGGCGGCGTGGGGCAGCCACGGGCGGCACTTGGCGGCGTGGTGAAGCTGCGACTGGCGGCACTTGGCGGCGTGGTGAAGCTGCGACTGGCGGCACTTGGCGGCGTGGTGAAGCTGCGACTGGCGGCACTTGGCGTCGTGAAGCTGCGACTGGCGGCACTTGGCGTCGTGAAGCTGCGACTGGCGGCACTTGGCGTAGTGAAGCTGCGACTGGCGGCGCTTGGCGTCGTGAAGCTGCGACTGGCGGCGCTTGGCGTCGTGAAGCTGCGACTGGCGGCGCTTGGCGTCGTGAAGCTGCGACTGGCGGCGCTTGGCGTCGTGAAGCTGCGACTGGCGGCGCTTGGCGTCGTGAAGCTGCGACTGGCGGCGCTTGGCGTGGAGCAGGTACTGGCGGCGCTTGGCGTGGAGCAGGTACTGGCGGCGCTTGGCGTGGAGCAGGTACTGGTGGCGCTTGGCGTGGAGCTGGGCGTGGAGCAGGTGGATCTTGGCATGGTCGAAAAACTGGTGGTGGTGGTCGTGCTGGTGGCTGTAGCTTGGCAGGTCGAAAGACAGGTGGTGGGGGTCGTGCTGGAGGCTGTGTCTTGGCGTGACGAAAGACTGGTGGTGGGGGTCGTGCTGGTGGCTGTGGCTTGGCAGGTCGAAAGACAGGTGGTGGTGGTCGTGCTGGAGGCTGTGGCTTGGCGTGACGATGCTGAGCCACCCCACCTGAACAATTCCCAGCCCTAGCCCCCCCCTCAAGGAGCGGATCCCAGACGCGCTCCCCGCGGTCTGGAACCGTCTTTTGGGGTGGGCGGAGGGGGTTCAGGAGGAGGGCAGAATCCTCCCCTCTAAATTGTCCAAAATGTCTTTCTTCTTGTACCTGGGATCTTGTGGGTGGAAAAAAAAAGTGTGACTTGGGCGTGGCTTGAGTCCTGGGGGGCGGGGCATGGAATTTGGGTGGCTTGGATTGACAGGATCTGATTTCTAAAAACATGTCCTGGTAATGTCTTATCATGTTTTTAGAGTCTCTGGCTGGAGGCGGATGATCAAAAGAAAAAGAGTTCAGAAAAAAAAAATCCTGGTCTGTGATGTCATTTTGGAGCTGTGGAGCTGGCAGCAACCTGCTTCCGCCCGGAGTGGGAGGAGCCTGCGGCAGCGCCGCATGCTGTCCGCTCGCCTTCCCTGATGTCTTTGGTCTGGAGCGGCGCTTCCAGGACTGCGGTGACGCAGCGCCATCCTCGGACCAACTGGAGCTCAATGGCCCCCACATCAGGTCTCTGCGCTTACCGGAGGAATAACGCAGCGTCTCTTCCTCCATCGCGCGGAGGACCTCCCACGTTGCCTCGTCAAAATTGTCCAAATTTTTTGCGGGAGAGCTCTTATGCTGGCGACATCTGTCAAGACTTGGTCTTAGACGTGGTTTACTCTCCCGTGGTGCAAACGAATTGGACCATACGTGGCGTGCAGGTGAGGACATGTTTAATATCTTAACTCAAACAAAAAGGTACAAACAAAAGGCGCTCACAGAGGAGGTAACAAAACTTGGCTATGACAAAACAAAAAGCGCGCACAAAGGCGGAAGTAGAAAACTAGACTATGAAACAAAAGACATGCACGTGGGCACAAAACTATGAACAATAAACAAAACTTACTTGGTATGAGATGAAACAAGAATCTGTGAACATGGCATGAATGTGAGATGTCGCCAGGACGAACAACAGAAACAGAAAAGCCTATATAGTGACATGATAAGTGAAAACAGGTGCGTGACTAACTGTGAACAGGTGCGTGACATGACAATGTGAAAACGTGAGACAGGTGTGTGTGAGTCCAAACGTGGAACAGGTGAAACTAATGAGTAACCATGGAAACAAAACAAAACCAGGAAGTGAAACCAGGAACTAAAAAGTGTCCAAAAACCAAGCAAAACAAAAACAAGATCAACACAGACATGACATCAACTAAAAAGACACAAAATATACTTTTTGTTTTAGAGTGTTTTTTTGTTTTTGTTGATGAAGGAAAAACGGGGTTCTACACTTTAAATTATTATAATTTGAAATGGTGATGCTACTTTTTTCTTCAATTTCTCCAATTTTTATTTATTTAAATTGTTTTAAATAAATAAATATTTAATACAATTAATTATTTATTATTATTTTTATTTTTTTAATATAATTCATTAATTTATTTTTTAAATATTTTTTTATTCTTATAATTTTTGTATTTTTTATTTTATTTTATTTTTTAAATTTTTTTTTTTTTAAATTTTTGTATTTGATATATATTTTTATTTTATATTTAATTTTAATTTTAATTTTTGTTTACTTTTTTATTTTTATTTGTATTTGTATTTTTATTTGTATTTGTATTTTTATTTTTACTTTTACTTTTATTTTGTATTTTTATTTTATTTATTTTATTTATTTTATTTATTTTATTTATTTTATTTATTTATTTTTTATTGTATTTCATTTATTTATTAATTTTTTTTATTTGAATTTTTTTTATATTTTATTTATTTTCATTTTATTTTTTTTATTTTTTTTAATCGTTATCAGTGTTTGGAAAATAATTTTTCAAAGTAATTAATTAAAGTTTTTTGTTACATTGCCAAAAAAGTAATTACATTCCTATTCGGACTTTATTAGTGAATTTTCAGAGTTTGTCGCTGATCTACTGACGCATGCAGATAACATAATTATAATGGGGGGATTTTAATATCCATATGAATACCCCATCAGACCCTCCAGACTATTATTGATAGCTGTGGAGAAGTCATTATTGCGTTACTTACTAAAGAAAATTCAAATATCTGGCATATGCGGCTGAAAGATGTTTCATGAGAGCCGAGTGTTTAAAAGGCTGTGTGTGTTAGCTGTTGAATCTTTTGACTGGGTGTTGCTGGCGCTGGTTAATAAAAAGGTTGAATGTGCTTCCACGGCTGCAGCGGGCTCGTTAGCTTCTCTCGTCGATCATTGATTTGTTGTTCATTATTCCCTCATAGTAGTAGTCATAGTAGTAGTCGTAGTAGTAGTAGTGTTTTTGTGGTTTTAGCCTACATGTTGAACCCATTTTTGTTTTGTTTTCACCGCTTATGGGCTTCAAATGTTGACTTGAAAAAGATGAAATAAATGAGGTTTTATTGTGTAATGAATGAAAGCACACAAACAATGTGTAGCATTGGAAGGGCTAATTGTTAGCTTTCAAACGTTTGTTTTATTAGTACAATTGTCAATGAAAAACAATAGTATAGTAGTAAAATGAGTTGTGATATTGTAAAGTACTCACAGAGCTTCGCTTTATGTTACAATCTTGGTCAAAACATTTTAAATTTTAAAATACATTTTTTATTTTTTATTTTTTTGCCTCTGTACTAAAAATAAAAAAAATAAAAAAGATATCAATAATACATTTTTAAAATAATAAACTATTTTTTTTCACATCCTCATAGTGGGTGTTGTGTGCAGAATCTTGAGGAGAAAGAAGAACGCATGACATTTTGGACCGAGGCTGTAACGTAACAACATGGGGAAAAAGTCACGCGCTGTGAATACTTTGCACTGCTCTATGTGGAGAACACCTTGACATAGTACTTGTTGTATCGCACATGATATCACACACAAGTAAACACACTGCAGGACTGCTTCTTTCGCACATGATATCACACAAAAGTAAACAATCTACAGGACTGCTTGTATTGCACATGATATTACACATAAGTAAACACACTGCAGGACTGCTTGTATCGCACATGATATCACACAAAAGTAAACACTCTACAGGACTGCTTGTACCGCACATGATATCACGCACAAGTAAACACTCTGCAGGACTTCTTGTATCGCACATGATATCACACCCAAGTAAACACTCTACAGGACTGCTTGTATCGCACATGATATCACACACAAGTAAACACGCTAAAGGACTGCTTGTATCGCACATGATATCACACATGAGTAAACACTCTAAAGGACTGCTTGTATCAGACATGATATCACACACAAGTAAACACTCTAAAGGACTGCTTGTATCACACATGATATCACACACAAGTAAACACTCTGCAGAACTGCTTGTATCGCACATGATATCAGACACAAGTAAACACTCTGCAGGACTGCTTGTATCGCACATGATATCACACACAAGTAAACACTCTGCAGGACTGCTTGTATCGCACATGATATCAGACACAAGTAAACACTCTAAAGGACTGCTTGTATCACACATGATATCACACAAAAGTAAACACTCTACAGGACTGCTTGTATTGCACATGATATCACACACTAGTAAACAACTGTAAGACTGCTAGTTTTGCACATGATATCACACAGAAGTAAACACTCTGCATGACTGCTTGTATCGCACATGATCTCAGACAAAAGTAAACACTCTACAGGAGGACTGCTTGTATCGCACATGATATCACACACAAGTAAACACTCTGCAGGACTGCTTGTATCGCACATGATATTACACACTAGTAAACACGCTGTAAGACTGCTTGTATCGCACATGATTTCACACACAAGTAAACACTCTGCAGGACCGTTTGTATTGCACATGATATCGCACACAAGTAAACACTCTGCAGGACTGCTTGTATCGCACATGATATCACACACAAGTAAACACTCTGCAAGACTGCTTGTATAGCACATGATATCACACACAAGTAAACATTCTAAAAGACTGCTTGTATCGCACATAATATCACACACAAGTAAACACTCTGCAGGACTGCTTGTATCGCACATGATATCACGCACAAGTAAACACTCTGCAGGACTTCTTGTATCGCACATGATATCACACCCAAGTAAACACTCTACAGGACTGCTTGTATCGCACATGATATCACACACAAGTAAACACGCTAAAGGACTGCTTGTATCGCACATGATATCACACATGAGTAAACAATCTAAAGGACTGCTTGTATCGCACATGATATCACACACAAGTAAACACTCTAAATGACTGCTTGTATCGCACATGATATCACACACAAGTAAACACTCTGCAGAACTGCTTGTATCGCAACATGATATCAGACACAAGTAAACACTCTGCAGGACTGCTTGTATCGCACATGATATCAAACACAAGTAAACACTCTGCAGGACTGCTTGTATCGCACATGATATCAGACACAAGTAAACACTCTAAAGGACTGCTTGTATCACACATGATATCACACAAAAGTAAACACTCTACAGGACTGCTTGTATTGCACCTGATATCACACACTAGTAAACAACTGTAAGACTGCTTGTTTTGCACATGATATTACACAGAAGTAAACACTCTGCAGGACTGCTTGTATCGCACATGATCTCAGACAAAAGTAAACACTCTACAGGAGGACTGCTTGTATCGCACATGATATCACACACAAGTAAAAAGACAGTGCAGGACTGCTTGTATCGCACATGATATCACACACAAGTAAACACACTGCAGGACTGCTTGTATCGCACATGATATCAGACACAAGTAAACACTCTACAGGACTGCTTGTATCACACATGATATCACGCACAAGTAAACACTCTGCAGGACTGCTTGTATCGCACATGATATCAGACACAAGTAAACACTAAAGGACTGCTTGTATTGCACATGATATCACACAAAAGTAAACACTCTACAGGACTGCTTGTATTGCACATGATATCACACATCAGTAAACAACTGTAAGACTGCTAGTTTTGCACATGATATCACACAGAAGTAAACACTCTGCAGGACTGCTTGTATCGCACATGATATCACACACAAGTAAACACTCTACAGGACTGCTTGTATCGCACATGATATCACACATAAGTAAACAATCTATAGGACTGCTTGTATCACACATGATATTACACACAAGTAAACAATCTACAGGACTGCTTGTATTGCACATGATATCACACACAAGTAAACACTATAAAGGACTGCTTGTTTCGCACATGATATCACACATAAGTAAACAATCTAGTGGACTGCTTGTATCGCACATGATATCACACAAAAGTAAACAATCTACAGGACTGCTTGTATTGCACATGATATTACACATAAGTAAACACACTGCAGGACTGCTTGTATCGCACATGATATCACACAAACGTAAACACTCTACAGGACTGCTTGTATCGCACATGATATCACACACAAGTAAACATTCTAAAGGACTGCTTGTATCGCACATGATATCGCACACAAAAAAACACTCTGCAGGACTGCTTGTATCGCACATGATATCACGCACAAGTAAACACTCTACAGGACTGCTTGTATCGCACATGATATCACACATAAGTAAACAATCTACAGGACTGCTTGTATTGCACATGATATCACACAAAAGTAAACACTCTACAGGACTGCTTGTATTGCACATGATATCACACACTAGTAAACAACTGTAAGACTGCTAGTTTTGCACATGATATCACATAGAAGTAAACACTCTGCAGGACTGCTTGTATCGCACATGATCTCAGACAAAAGTAAACACTCTACAGGAGGACTGGTTGTATCGCACATGATATAACACACAAGTAAAAAGACAGTGCAGGACTGCTTGTATCGCACATGATATCACACACAAGTAAACACACTGCAGGACTGCTTGTATCGCACATGATATCAGACACAAGTAAACACTCTGCAGGACTGCTTGTATTGCACATGATATCACACACTAGTAAACACGCTGTAAGACTGCTTGTATCACACATGATTTCACACACAAGTAAACATTCTGCAGGACTGCTTGCATCGCACATGATATCACACACCAGTAAACACGCTGTAAGACTGCTTGTATCACACATGATGTCACACACAAATAAACACTCTGCAGGACTGCTTGTATCGCACATGATATCACACACAAGTAAACAACTGTAAGACTGCTTGTTTTGCACAAGATATCATACACAAGTAAACACTCTAAAGGACTGCTTGTATCGCACATGATATCACACACAAGTAAACACTCTAAAGGAGTGCTTGTTTCGCACATGATATCACACAAAAGTAAACAATCCACAGGACTGCTTGTATTGCACATGATATCACACACAAGTAAACACTCTAAAGGACTGCTTGTATCGCACATGATATCACACACACAAGTAAACACTCTACAGGACTGCTTGTATTGCACATGATATCACACACACAAGTAAACACTCTACAGGACTGCTTGTATTGCACATGATATCACACACAAGTAAACACTCTACAGGACTGCTTGTATCGCACATGATATCACACATAAGTAAACAATCTACAGGACTGCTTGTATTGCACATGATATTACACACAAGTAAACACTCTAAAGGACTGCTTGTATCGCACATGATCTCAGACAAAAGTAAACACTCTACAGGACTGCTTGTATCGCACATGACATCACACACACAAGTAAACACTCTGCAGGACTGCTTGTATCGCACATGATATCACACACACAAGTAAACACTCTACAGGACTGCTTGTATCGCACATGATATCACACACACAAGTAAACACTCTGCAGGACTGCTTGTATCGCACATGATATCACACACACAAGTAAACACTCTACAGGACTGCTTGTATTGCACATGATATCACACACTAGTAAACAACTGTAAGACTGCTTGTATCACACATGATATCACACACAAGTAAACACTCTAAAGGACTGCTTGTATCGCACATGATATCACACACAAGTAAACACTCTGCAAGACTGCTTGTATCGCACATGATATCACGCACAAGTAAACACTCTGCAGGACTGCTTGTATCGCACATGATATTACACACTAGTAAACACACTGTAAGACTGCTTGTATTGCACATGATATCACACACTAGTAAACACGCTGTAAGACTGCTTGTATCGCACATGATATCACACATAAGTAAACACTCTGCAGGACTGCTTGTATCGCACATGATATCATACCCTAGTAAACAACTGTAAGACTGCTAGTTTTGCACATGATATCACACACAAGTAAAACACTCTGCAGGACTGCTTGTATCTCATATGATATTACACACTGTAGGATTGCTTGTGTCGCACATGATATCACAAACAAGTAAACACGCTGTAAGACAGCTTGTATTGTACATGATATCAAACACAATTAAACACTCTGGAGGACCGCTTGTATCGCACATGATATCACACACAAGTAAACACGCTGTAGGACTGCTTCTATCGCACATGATATCACACACAAGTAAACACTCTTCAGGACCGCTTATATCCCACATGATATCACACACGAGTATACCTTCTGCAAGACTGCTTATATCCCACATGATATCACACACGAGTAAACACTCTGCAAGACTGCTTCTATCGCACATGATATCACACACAAGTAAACACTCTTCAGGACCGCTTATATCCCACATGATATCACACACGAGTATACCTTCTGCAGGACTGCTTATATCCCACATGATATCACACACTAGTAAACACACTGCAGGACCATTTGTATCGCACATGATATCACACACAAGTAAACACACTGCAGGACTGCTTGTATTGCACACAACATCACACACAAATAAACACGCTGCAAGACCATTTGTATCGCACATGATATCACACTAAAAATAAACACACTTCAGGACCGCTTGCCGATATCGGACTGATATCTTGATATCATTATCGCTGTATCCAACTGTAGCAGGTCAAAAAATAGAAAGACAAGACATTCAATGGGTGAATGTTACCTGACTTGTTGTTGTTCAAAGAACATCAAGTTAAAGTCGAGTTGGAATGAAAAATAATACAAATATTTTATTTAAATAAAACTTGAATTATTATATCTTATAATGAAATCTCATTTCTATTTTGACCGTACAAACTACAGAAGCAGTCAAGTTGTCAGGTTGTGTAAAAGCTAAATAAAAAGAGAATACAACAAATCCTTTTCAACTTATATTCAATTGAATAGACTGCAAAGACAAGATATTTCATGTTCACACTCACAAACTTTGTTCTTTAAACTTAGAATGCAACACCTGGCTTGGCATCCTCTTGCTGGAATAAGCAGGGGCGTCCATGATACCGTCGCTTGGATGGCAACATATGTTGTATGTACCTTTCAGCATTAATGGTGCCTTCACAGATGTGTAAGTTACCCATGTCTTGGCCACTAATACACCCCCATACCATCACACTTTCACCCTAGAACATGTCTTGACCACTAATACACCCCCATACCATCACACTTTCACCCTAGAACATGTCTTGACCACTAATACACCCCCATACCATCACACATGCTGCCTTTTACACTTTCACCCTAGAACATGTCTTGACCACTAATACACCCCCATACCATCACACTTTCCCCCTAGAACATGTCTTGACCACTAATACACCCCCATACCATCACACATGCTGCCTTTTACACTTTCACCCTAGAACATGTCTTGACCACTAATACACCCCCATACCATCACACTTTCACCCTAGAACATGTCTTGACCACTAATACACCCCCATACCATCACACTTTCACCCTAGAACATGTCTTGACCACTAATACACCCCCATACCATCACACATGCTGCCTTTTACACTTTCACCCTAGAACATGTCTTGACCACTAATACACCCCCATACCATCACACTTTCCCCCTAGAACATGTCTTGACCACTAATACACCCCCATACCATCACACATGCTGCCTTTTACACTTTCACCCTAGAACATGTCTTGACCACTAATACACCCCCATACCATCACACTTTCCCCCTAGAACATGTCTTGACCACTAATACACCCCCATACCATCACACATGCTGCCTTTTACACTTTCACCCTAGAACAGTCCCCATGGTTCTTTTCCTCTTTGGTCCACAGTTTCCAAAAACAATTTGAAATGTGGACTCGTCAGACCACAGAACACTTTTCCCCTTTGCATCAGTCCATTTTAAACGAGCTCGGGCCCAGCGAAGCCGGCGGCGTTTCTGGGTGTTGTTGATAAATGGCTGTGGCTTATGCATAGTAGAGTCTTAACTTGCACTTACAGATGTAGCGACCGACTGTAGTTACTGACAGTGGTTTTCTGACGTGTTCCTGAGCCCATGCGGTGATATCCTTTACACACCGATGTGGCTTTTTGATGGTGAAATCCCTAAATTCCTTGTTGAGAAATGTTGTTCTTAAACAATTTGCTCCGGCATTTGTTGACAAAGTGGTGACCCTGAAGTAATGGTGGGGGAATGAAGACGAATATTCACAAACTTCTCACGCTAACAATAACATTCATGGAATTATAAATAAAAGCTAGCAATAGGTGGCTAACAATGACGCTAATGGGGTCCCCCTATAAAAACCTCCACTGACACCCTACTTTATCACGATACCATCTCAGTATTAAAAGCTCTTTTGTCTGCCAATGTTTGTTATTTATATCGCACACCGTTATTTATATCGCACACCCCTTAATGCGGATCAACCACTAGTTCATTATACGGCCGTGGTGAACCCACAGTCTTTGAGTGGAGAGACCAGTGACCGGCTGACATAACACGTTGACACTTTGACGAGGCTCGTTTTGATTGAAGGAGTCTTTGAAGTGGTCTGTGGTTTGACATTTTCAACGTTTCTTCTCTCCTTTCCTTTCCTTTCAGAGTCTGCAGCTCTCCTCTCAGGGAAAGTGGCCCGCAGCCCTCGTGCAACCAAGGGCCTGCCAGGCATCTCTCATCCATACCGTTCCTGCTTTGCGTCCCCCGTCATGAAAGGCATTTCGAATAGCCGGAGCCACCACCATTTGGTGTCCTACGGACCATCGTACGATCCACCCGGTCAGCACGTCGATCGCAAGCCATACTTGATCCGGCAGGTGGACATGCCGGTGCCCATTGCCGTGCCACACCCCGCCGAGCTGTCCTACTACAATGCTCAGCGTATCTCGTACCCCTCAGACAATACCAGCATCGTCCCATACGGAACCTTTCCCAGACGGTGCTATTCTACCTCCTCGTCTCACCATCCAGAGGTAAAGGATGAGTGCATGGCCATGGTACCATATGTCGGAGGAGGAGGGCCAGGCTACGGAGGTAAAACTCCAACCAGAGTACCAGCAAACTTTGCAGAGTTTGAGCGCCAGTCATCGATTTCCAGAGATGGCTACCATACACTGCAGTACAAACGAGGGATGTTGGCCCAGAGCGGGGAGACGGGGTCCAACAGCAACAATGACAGCCCAGGAAGGATTCGCCATCTGGTCCATTCAGTCCAGAAACTTTTCACCAAGTCCCACTCATTGGAAGGGCCCCACCACACACCGCCCATGAAGGGGGGGAATAATGGGAGTGTTAATGGTGGTGTTGGTGGTGGAGTAGGAGGTGGTGGTTCAAGGGCCAGTCCAGAAGGTGAAACTCCACCAGTGGGAGTGCACCAGCGGAAGCGCAGCAAGAGTCGCGAGCGCTGTCGATCAGCCGAGCCCAAACATCGAATCCACCACCACCATCACCACCAGCTCCAAGGCTCAGCATCTGCACCGGGCTCCGGATACTGGAGCTCAGATGACAACCTGGAACGGGAGCTGTGTCTCTACCACCCTCACCACCACCAACCTCCACCCTCACCTTCACCTTCCATTTCCCCTTCACCGATCACAATGACAATGGGCCGGTACCCTGGCAACAACCCTGACAAGTTCCCGCTGAGTCCCCTACCCAACCTTGCCTCTTCGCAGTCACAGCAGTACTTCATGATGGACCCTTATGGCACAATCACTGAGCACACCCACACCCACGCACACCATGGCCTCTCACACCACCATTCTGCGCTCAAAGTCTCCCGGAGCAACAACGACGTCAAGTATGCAGCACCATCGTCTTGTCTGCCAGTTAGTGGTAGCAGCAATAACATCGGTGGCGGTACCGTCGGAGGAAGTGGTCCCTTGGTGCCTCTGGGTCTTGTGGACGGACCCCTCATGAAGAAAGGGGCATGGTCGTCAAGCCTAACGGTGAGCAGGGCCCGAGAGGTCTACACCAACAACAGCAGCCACAACCAGCTCCGAGCCAGCGCAGGATCTGTAAATCTAAACCTAGATAGAGCTCTAGTCAAATCTAAGGGCAGTCAGCAGCAGCAGCGCACTTGCCATTTCCTACAGGTAACTAATTCCACCTCGTTTCCAAACTGCAACCAGTTGATTCACCCTCCTCCTTTCTGTTCACCACCTTCCCTCCACGACTTACTCTCCTCAATGTTTCCTCGAAGCCAGTGGTATTCAATCTGGAAGGAGTTCAGGTATTTGGTTCAAGTTGATCTAGTATTTCCAAAATACTGGATCATACTACAGAATACTTACAATATTCAACCCTCATTGTAAATACTTTCATTTTCAAAATGTACAAACATTTGATAGATGGGCAATTTAAAAATATGACGTATTAAACGTGTTGAGCTAGTTAAGGTTCTGTTTTTTTATGGATAGACTTTCTAGGCATAGCCAGAGGGTCTATCCTGGGGGGGGGGTCATGAGATCTTGTTTCTGCTATTTGTAGATTATGCCTTGATGGTCTCACCAGGCTGTATCCTTCAGTGTTTACTGGGGTAGATCTGGAGGCCTCGTTACCTCCAGATCTAAGGCTGTGGTTCTCTTTTTGAAAAGGGTGGATTACAGCCTTCAACGTGAGATTGTGAGTGTCTGCATTAAGGCGCTTTCTGTATCGGATTGTCGTGCCAAAGAGAGAAACGACCCACAAGGCAAAGATCTCGATTTACCCGTTGACCTACCCTCACCTGTGGTCACAAGTTTTGGGCAGGGTGGCCGGAGCTCCTCAGTAGCTTCACCATCTAGCGCCAATGCTTACTGGACACCTTCCTGGTGGTGTGCCCAACCAGGAGGATGCTGTAGATATTAAGTCTTGCAGCTGTCCTGGGAAAGCCTCAGTGGAGGTGGTTGCTGTACCGGATTGTCGTGGCGAAAAGAGAGCCGAGCCTCAAGCCAAAGCTCTCGATTTGGTTGACCTACCGTCCTACCTATGGTCAAGAGCTTTGGGTAGGGTGGCGAGAGCTTCTGCTTCGTTAAATCAGTGGCCCCACCATCTAGTTCCAATGCTTCCTGGACACCTTCCTTGTGGTGTGCCCAACCAGGGGGATGCTGGAGATTTTATGTCTTGTAGCTGGCCTGGGAAAGCCTCAGTGTCCTCCAGGGGAATTGGAATAGGGACCGGCAGACCGGGAAGGCTGTGACCTTCAGTGTTTACTGGGGAAGATCTGGGGGTCTCATTACCTCCAGATTTAAGGCTATGGTTCTCAGTCGGAAAAGGGTGGGTTACAGCCTTCAGCGTGAGATCGTGAGCGACTGCATTAAGGCGGTTGCTGTACTGGATTTTCGTGGCGAAAAGGGGGCCGAGCCACAAGCCAAAGCTCTCGTTTTACAGTTTTACCTACCGTCCTACATTCACCTATGGTCAAGAGCTTTGGGTAGGGTGGCGAGAGCTTCTGCTCCGTTAAATCAGTGGCCCCACCATCTAGTTCCAATGCTTCCTGGACACCTTCCTTGTGGTGTGCCCAACCAGGGGGACGCTGGAGATTTTATGTCTTGTAGCTGGCCTGGGAAAGCCTCAGTGTCCTCCAGTGGAATTGGAATAGGGGCCAGGAGACCGGGAAGGCTGTGACCTTCGGTGTCTACTGGGGAAAATCTGGGGGTCTCATTATCTCCACATATAAGGCTATGGTTCTCAGTCGGAAAAGGGTGGGTTACAGCCTTCAGAGTGAGATCATGAGCGACTGCATTAAGGCGGTTGCTGTATCGGATTGTCGTGGCGAAAAGGGGCCCGAGCCACAAGCCAAAGCTCTCGTTTTACAGTTTGACCTACCGTCCTACATTCACCTATGGTCAAGAGCTTTGGGCAGGGTGGCGAGAGCTTCTGCTCTGTTAAATCAGTGGCCCCACCATCTAGTTCCAATGCTTCCTGGACACCTTCATTGTGGTGTGCCCAACCAGGGGGACGCTAGAGATTTTATGTCTTGTAGTTGGCCTGGGAAAGCCTCAGTGTCCTCCAGTGGAATTGGAATAGGGGCCAGGAGACCGCGAAGGCTGTGACCTTCAGTGTCTACTGGGGAAAATCTGGGGGTCTCATTATCTCCACATATAAGGCTATGGTTCTCAGTCGGAAAAGGGTGGGTTACAGCCTTCAGAGTGAGATCTTGAGCGACTGCATTAAGGCGGTTGCTGTATCGGATTGTCGTGGCAAAAAGAGAGCAGAGGCACAAGGCAAAACTCTCGATTTACTGGTTGACCTACCCTCACCTATGGTCAAGAGCTTTGGGCAGGGTGGCCGGAGCTCCTCAGTAGCTTCACCATCTAGTTCCAATGCTTCTTGGACACCTACCTGGTTTGTTTTCCTAACCAGGAGGAAGCTGGAGATATTAAGTCTTGCAGCTAGCCTTGGAAAGCCTCAGTGTCTTCCGGTAGATCTGGAGGCCTCATTACCTCCAGATCTAAGGCTATGGTTCTCAGTCGGAAAAGGGTGGGTTACAGACTTCAGAGTGAGATTGTGAGCGACTGCATGAAGGTGGTTGCTGTACCGGATTGTCGTGGCGAAAAGAGAGCCGAGCCTCAAGCCAAAGCTCTCGATTTGGTTGACCTACCGTCCTACCTATGGTCAAGAGCTTTGGGTAGGGTGGCGAGAGCTTCTGCTCCGTTAAATCAGTGGCCCCACCATCTATTTCCAATGCTTCCTGGACACCTTCCTTGTGGTGTGCCCAACCAGGGGGACGCTGGAGATTTTATGTCTTGTAGCTGGCCTGGGAAAGCCTCAGTGTCCTCCAGTGGAATTGGAATAGGGGCTAGGAGACCGGGAAGGCTGTGACCTTCAGTGTCTACTGGGGAAAATCTGGGGGTCTCATTATCTCCACATATAAGGCTATGGTTCTCAGTCGGAAAAGGGTGGGTGAGATCATGAGCGACTGCATTAAGGCGGCTGCTGTATCGGATTGTCGTGGCAAAAAGAGAGCCGAGGCACAAGGCAAAACTCTCGATTTACCGGTTGACCTACCCTCACCTATGGTCAAGAGCTTTGGGCAGGGTGGCCGGAGATCCTCAGTAGCTTCACCATCTAGTTCCAATGCTTCTTGGACACCTACCTGGTTTGTTTTCCTAACCAGGAGGAAGCTGGAGATATTAAGTCTTGCAGCTAGCCTTGGAAAGCCTCAGTGTCTTCCGGTAGATTTGGAGGCCTCATTACCTCCAGATCTAAGGCTATGGTTCTCAGTTGGAAAAGGGTGGGTTACAGACTTCAGAGTGAGATTGTGAGCGACTGCATTAAGGTGGTTGCTGTACCGGATTGTCGTGGCGAAAAGAGAGCCGAGCCTCAAGCCAAAGCTCTCGATTTGGTTGACCTACCGTCCTACCTATGGTCAAGAGCTTTGGGTAGGGTGGCGAGAGCTTCTGCTCCGTTAAATCAGTGGCCCCACCATCTAATTCCAATGCTTCCTGGACACCTTCCTTGTGGTGTGCCCAACCAGGGGGATGCTGGAGATTTTATGTCTTGTAGCTGGCCTGGGAAAGCCTCAGTGTCCTCCAGTGGAATTGGAATAAGGGCCGGGAGACCAAGAGATCTTAAGACTGCTGCCCTCGCAAAACCCAAATCAAAAATCGTATGGCTGGACTGAGCTATTTACATCGTTAGCTTAGCATGCAAATAGAATTTAAAATGAGGGTTGAATTATTTGGAGTAACTAACCTCAAGCTCACTTTGAAATTGTAATGAAATCCAGCAGCTATCCGGTAGGTAGACAGTTCAGGTTCAGGGTTATACCGGGCGATATCCAAACCGTATTATTAATAGTGTTGTCAAAAACATTGATTTGTGCGCGCATTAAATTTCAAACATGATAGAAGAGAGAAATGAAACGGTTAATGTCTGAGATTGAAGAGTACTAAGACACTGAACAGAGACACATGCAATGGAGACTTTGGAATCACGATGTTGTGACACAGTTCAAAATATGGGCGGTAGTAGTAATAAATATAATACTTGTACATGTTCTATCTCAGAGCAAGTACTGCTAACACTACCAAGACAGGTATTGGCTTGTAGTAGCGCAAGTAACTGAACTGGGATTCGATCAGTCCCAAAAGAAAGTTTCAGGTCTGTTGATACTTATGGGGAGAGCAAGACCGGAAGATAACTTTGATACTCACCGGAGTCTTCTTTGAAGTTATAGTGAATCCCTGAGACTTGAATCTTCTTTCATTACTCAGTGAAACTCGACTTTTTGTTTAGTGACAGTGAGTTGTTGAAACCGGTGTCTTTTCCGGTTCCCCGCACACCTGACTCTGCGTACGTCTTTGACCTGGAAGAGGGCGGGGACAACCTCAGCTGCTTCCGGTAAAAAAAAATACAAAAACACATATAGTGAAAAAAACAACATGTTGACTTGAACTTTTCGTCTCCGGTGTCTTTCCTAAATGCGCCCTGGCCCACTGGCCCACAGGTCGGGACATGTTTCAATGGGGCTTGAGAAGGGGGGAAGTGAGCCCACCTGGCGCCGAGTATTTATATGCTGGGGAAGAGGGCGCAGTCAACCTCAGCTGCTTACCTAAAAGAAAAAGAAAAACAAATTGGGGCCAAAGCAGCAACACAGAGTACGTGCAGACTCACAGGTCGTGACATTTTATTGGGGGCTCGTCCGGGATGTGGCAGGAAGGTGCCAGTGAGGAAGAGGGCGGGGCCAACATCAGCTGCTTACTCCAAAAAATACCAAAACACAGATTTTTTTGGTCTTCTGTGTTCTTCCTAAACGTGTTCTGGCCCACGGGTCGTAACGTGGTTAGCATGACGAACACAAAGGCGGTAGAACTGCACTGAAGCAGACGTTAGTTGTTTTAGTTGCGTTGGGATTTGTAAGCAGCGTTTTTAAAATCCCAAGTGCAGAGCTGACATAATTAATACACATTCATGATATCATATCTTCATTGTGTTTGTGACCAACTGTTGTCTAAATCAGGTCCCTGCCTATCTTTGCGACTCACTTCTAAAACAGTCCTATTGGGATCCAACTGTTTGGGATAGCGACACTTGCGTCGGTTCCACAGCTTTTGAGGGAACATTGCACAATTCCAGATCGTCCTCTCCCGCACCTTCAACATCCACTCACCCAAATCACTTCCAGGCTCACCCGCACCTCCTTGACTTCCTCTCACTTAGAGAGCCCCCCCATGCCCCCTTCACCCCTTTTCAGTTGAGAAGTAAGAGGCCTCTTTTCCCCCATGTGCCCCCCTTACCCCTTTTCAGTTGAGAAGTAAGAGGCCTCTCCCCCCTCCCCATTTCCCCCATCAGCCCTTTTCAGTTGAGAAGTAAGAGGCCTCTATCCCCCATTTTCCCCCATTTCCCCCTTCAGCCCTTTTCAGTTGAAAAGTAAGAGGCCTCCCCCCCCATTTCCCCCTTCAGCCCTTTTCAGTTGAGAAGTAAGAGGCCTCTTTCACCCCCATGCCCCCCTTCACCCCTTTTCAATTGAGAGGTAAGAGGCCTTTTTTCCCTCCCCATTCCCCCTTTCACCCCTTTTCAATTGAGAGGTAAGAGGCCTCTTTCCCCCCCATGCCCTCTTCACCCCTTTTCAGTTGAGAAGTAAGAGGCCTCTTTCTCCCCATTCCCCGCTTCACCCCTTTTCAGTTGAGAAGTAAGAGGCCTCTTCCTTCCCCCCCATTTCCCCTTTCAGCCCTTTTCAGTTGAGAAGTAAGAGGCCTCTTTTCCCCCCCATTCATCCCCTTCACCCCTTTTCAATTGAGAGGTAAGAGGCCTCTTTCCCCCCATTCCCCCTCCACCCGTTTTCAGTTGAGAAGTAAGAGGCCTCTTTTCTCCCCCCATGTGCCTCCTTCACCCCTTTTCAGTTGAGAGGTAAGAGGCCTCTTATTGCCCCATGCCCCCTCACCCTTTTTCAGTTGAGAAGTAAGAGGCCTCTCCCCCCTTCCCCCCTTTTCAGTTGAGAAGTAAGAGGCCTTCCCCCATGCTCCCCCCTTCACCTCTTTTTAGTTGAGAGGTAAGAGGTGTCTTTCCCCCCCATTCCCCCCATTCACCCCTTTTTAATTGAGAGGTAAGAGGCGTATTTCCCCCCATTCCCCCTCTTCACCCCTTTTTAATTGAGAGGTAAGAGGCGTATTTCCCCCCATGCCCCCCATTTTCAGTTGAGAAGTAAGAAGCCTTTTTCCCCATGCCCCCCTTCACCCCTTTTTAGTTGAGAGGTAAGAGGCCTCTTTTACCCCCCATGCCCCCCTTTTCAGTTGAGAAGTAAGGGGCATTTTTACCCCCCCATACCCCCCATTCACCCCTTTTCAGTTGAGAAGTAAGAGGCCTCTACCCCCCCCCCCCCCTTTTCAGTTGAGAAGTAAGAGGCCTCTTTTACCCCCCATACCCCCCTTTTCAGTTGAGAAGTAAGAGGCCATGTACTTTATCATCCCAAGCAACCTGATGCTTTTGTACTGGGGGTGCCAGCATCTGTACTTGTGTGTGTGTGATATCATGTGCGATAAAAGCAGTCCTGCTAGCATATTTACTTGTGTGTGATATCATGTGCGATAAAAGCAGTCCTGCTAGTGTATTTACTTGTGTGTGATATCATGTGCGATAAAAGCAGTCCTGCAGCATGTTTACTTGTGTGTGATATCATGTGCGATACAAACAATCCTGCTGAGTGCTTACTTGTGTGTGATATAATGTGCGGTACAAACAGTCCTGCTGAGTGTTTACTAGTGTGTGATATCATGTGCAATACAAGCAGTCCTGCAGAGTGTCTACTTGTGTGTGATATCATGTGTGATACAAGCACTCCTGCAGAGTGTTTACTTGTGTGTGATATTATGTGCGATACAAGCAGTCCTGCAGAGTGTCTACTTGTGTGTGATATCATGTGTGATATAAGGAGTCCTGCAGAGTGTTTACTTGTGCGCAACGTAATGTTTGATACAAGCAGTCCTGCACGGTGTTTAGTTGTGTGTGATATCATGTGCAATACAAGCAGTCCTGCAGCGTATTTACTTGTGTGTGATATAATGTGCGATACAAGCAGTCCTGCACGGTGTTTACTTGTGTGTGGTATCATGTGTGATACAAGCAGTCCTGCAGAGGATTTACTTGTGTGCAACATTATGTGCGATACAATCAGTCCTGCACAGTGTTACTTGTGTGTGATATCATGTGCGATACAAGCAGTCCTGCAGCGTGTTTACTTGTGTGTGATATCATGTGCGATACATGCAGTCCTGCAGAGTGTCTACTTGTGTGTGATATCATGTGTGATACAAGGAGTCCTGCAGAGTGTTTGCTTGTGTGCAACATTTATCATGTGCAATACAAGCAGTCTTGCACAGTGTTTACTTGTGTGCGATATCATGTGCGATACAAGCAGTCTTGCATAGTGTTTACTTGTGTGTGATATCATGTGCAATACAAGCAGTCCTGCAGAGTGTTTACTTGTGTGTGATATCATGTGCGATGCAAGCAGTCCTGCACAGTGTTTACTTGTGTGTGATATCATGTGTGATACAAGCAGACCTGCACAGTGTTTACTTGTGTGCGACATCATGTGCGATAGAATCAGTCTTGCACAGTGTTTACTTGTGTGTGATATCATGTGCGATACAAGCAGTCCTGCAGCGGGTTATTTGTGCGTGATATAATGTGCGATACAAGCATTCCTGCAGACTGTTTACTTGTGTGTGATATAATGTGCGATACAAGCATTCCTGCAGACTGTTTACTTGTGTGTGATATCATATGTGATACAAGCAGTCCTGCAGAGTGTTTACTTGCGTGTGATATCATGTGCGATACAAGCAGTCCTGCAGAGTGTTTACTTGTGTGTGATATCATGTGTGATACAAGCAGTCCTGCTGCGTGTTTACTTATGTGTGATATCATGTGCGATACAAGCAGTCCTGCAGTGTGTTTACTTGTCTGTGATATCATGTGCAACACAAACAGTCTCGCAGAGTGTTTACTTGTGTACGCTATCATGTGCGATACAAGCAGTCTGCACAGTGTTAACTTGTGTGTGATATCATGTGCAATACAAGCAGTCCTGTGCGGTGTTTTCTTGTGTGTGATATCATGTGCGATACAAGCAGTCCTGCACAGTGTTTGCTTGTATGCGATATCATGTGTGATACAAGCAGTCCTGCAGAGTTTTTATTTGTGTGTTATCATAAGCGATACAAGCAGTTCTGCAGTGTGTTTACTTGTGTGTGATATCATGTGCGATACAAGCCGTTCTGCAGTGTGTTTACTTGTGTGTGATATCATGTGCGATACAAGCAGTCCTGCAGTGTGTTTACTTGTGTGTGATATCATGTGCGATACAAGCAGTCCTGCAGAGTGTTACTTGTGCAAAGTTAACATCTGAATGTCCTCCTATTTAACTAAAGTCATTTACAAAAGGTAAACATGCTAGGCTATAAGCTACTTGGAGCTAGCAGCTACACAACAGACAAGCATACAATAGCACACAAGCTAAACACAGGTAATAATCATTGAACAATAAAACAATACAAACAATCATCAAATAATTTAAGTTGTTTATAACTTACACATACAAAGTCTCCAAAGTATCCAGTAACAAACGTGTTTAGCATCATTCAACTTTACCACACTGACCACAAATGTCCACTTTTTATTAACTTGACACAAACTTTCCATTTTTATTAACTTGACAAAAAGTTTTCATTTTTATTAACTTGACAAAAAGTTTCCATTTTTATTAACTTGACAAAAATTTGATATTTTAAATAACTTAACAAAAATATACACTTTTAATTATTCAGACAAAAATGTAGATGTTTAAACAACTAGACAAAAATCTGCATTTTTTCATTAACTAGACAAACAGATACAGATTTTTATCAACCAGACAAAATTATCCACTTTTTATTAACCATACAACAATGTCACTTTTTATTAACTAGACTAAAAATATACAATTTTTATTAACGAGACCAAAATATCCACTTTTTTTATTATCTCGACAAAAATATCCACTTTTTATTAGCGAGACAAAAATATCCACTTTTTATAAAGTAGACTAAATATCTCACTTTTCTATTAAGTAGACAAAAATATACATTTTTAAATAACTAGACAAAAATATCCACTTTTTATAAAGTAGACTAAAAATCTCACTTTTCTATTAAGTAGACAAAAATATAAATTTTTAAATAACTAGACAAAAATATCCCATTTTTATTAATTAGACAAAAATGAGAGGACATGAGAGAAACTTCAAGAACCTTTGATCTGGTGAAGACAGAGAAGGAGGGATGAGCAAAACAGACTCTATAGGATTGGGAGTGTTTTGATTAAATGTTGGCAAAGGCAGTAATACAGTATCAATCACAAAAGACACCCACTTGGAGAGTAAGCTTTGATCAAAAGACAAAAACAATATAAATGAGTATGTATGTATATATATATGTATATAAAGTGGACATTTTGTCAAGGTAATACAAATTTAAATGTTTGTTTTGTTTATATAAAGTGGACATTTTTGTAAAGTTATTAAAACATTTACATTTTTATGTAGTCAATGAAAATGGACATTTTTGTTTATTTAATAAAAAGTGGACATTCTTGTCAAGTTAATAAAAAAATTCAAATGTATATCTAGTTAATACAAATTGACATTTTTGTCGAGTTAAATAAAGATTTGACATTTTTATCTAGTCAAAATGTCCATTTTTATTAACTAGATGTACATTTAAATGTTTTAATTAACTTGACAAAAATGTCCACTTTATATAAACGAAACGAAAATGTCCATTTTTTATTAACTTGACGAAAATGTCCACTTTTTGATAAATAAACACAAATGTAAATTTTTATTAACTACATAAAAATGTCAATTTTTTTATTAACTTGACAAAAATGTCCACTTTATATAAACGAAACAAAAATCAAAATTTTGTGTCAATTTTTGTACAAAAAAAAAAAAAAAAAAAAAAAAATATATATATATATATATATATATATATATATATATATATATATATATATATATATATATATATATATATATATATATATATATATATATATATATATATATATATATATATATATACATAAAGTGGACATTTTGTCAAGGTAATACAAATTTAAATGTTTGTTTTGTTTATACAAAGTGGACATTTTTGTAAAGTTATTAAAAAATTTACATTTTTATGTAGTCAATGAAAATGGACATTTTTGTTTATTTAATAAAAAGTGGACATTCTTGTCAAGTTAATAAAAAAATTTAAATGTACATCTAGTTAATACAAATTGACATTTTTGTGAAGTTAAATAAAGATTTGACATTTTTATCTAGTCAAAATGTCCATTTTTATTAACTAGATGTACATTTAAATGTTTTAATTAACTTGACAAAATGTCCACTTTTTATAAACGAAACGAAAAAGTCAATTTTTATTAACTTGACGAAAATTTCCACTTTTTAATAAATAAACACAAATGTCAATTTTTATTAACTACATAAAAATGTCAATTTTTTTATTAACTTGACAAAAATGTCCACTTTATATAAACGAAACAAAAATTAAAATGTTGTGTCAATTTTTGTGCATATATATATATATATATATATATATATATATATATATATATATATATATATATATATATATATATATATATATATATATATATATATATATATATATATATATATATATATATATATATATAGTGGACATTTTGTCAAGGTAATACAAATTTAAATTTTTGTTTCGTTTATATAAAGTGGACATTTTTGTCAAGTTATTAAAAAATTTAAATTTTTATGTAGTTAATAAAAATGGACATTTTTGTTTATTTAATAAAAAGTGGACATTCTTGTCAAGTTAATAAATATCTAGTTAATACAAATTGACATTTTTGCCGAGTTAAATAAAGATTTGACATTTTTATCTAGTCAAAATGTCCAATTTTATTAACTGGATGCACATTTAAATGTTTTAATTAACTTGACAAAAATGTCCACTTTATATAAACGAAACGAAAATGTCCATTTTTATTAACTTGACAAAAATTTCCACTTTTTAATAAATAAACACAAATGTAAATTTTTATTAACTACATAAAAATGTCAATTTTTTTATTAACTTGACAAAAATGTCCACTTTATATAAACGAAACAAAAATTAAAATGTTGTGTCAATTCTTGTACATAAATATATATATATATATATATATATATATATATATATATATATATATATATATATATATATATATATATATATATATATATATATATATATATATATATATATATATATATATATATATATATATATATATATATATATATATATATAAAGTGGACATTTTGTCAAGGTAATACAAATTTAAATTTTTGTTTTGTTTATATAAAGTGGACATTTTTGTCAAGTTATTAAAAAATTTACATTTTTATGTAGTTAATAAAAATGGACATTTTTGTTTATTTAATAAAAAGTGGACATTCTTGTCAAGTTAATAAATATCTAGTTAATACAAATTGACATTTTTGTCAAGTTAAAAAAAGATTTGACATTTTTATCTAGTCAAAATGTCCATTTTTATTAACTGGATGCACATTTAAATGTTTTAATTAACTTGACAAAAATGTCCACTTTATATAAACGAAACGAAAATGTCCATTTTTATTAACTTGACGAAAATGTCCACTTTTTGATAAATAAACACAAATGTAAATTTTTATTAACTACATAAAAATGTCAATTTTTTTATTAACTTGACAAAAATGTCCACTTTATATAAACGAAACAAAAATTAAAATTTTGTGTCAATTTTTGTACATAAATATATATATATATATATATATATATATATATATTTATATATATATATATATATATATATATATATATATATATATATATATATATATATATATATATATATATATATATATATATATATATATATATATATATATATATATATATATGTATATATATATATATATATATATATATATATATATATATATATATATATATATATATATATATATATATATATATATATATATATATATATATATATATAAAGTGGACATTTTGTCAAGGTAATACAAATTTAAATGTTTGTTTTGTTTATATAAAGTGGACATTTTTGTCAAGTTATTAAAAAATTTAATTTTTTATGTAGTTAATAAAAATTGACATTTTTGTTTATTTAATAAAAAGTGGACATTCTTGTCAAGTTAATAAAAAAATTCAAATGTATATCTAGTTAATACAAATTGACATTTTTGCAGAGTTAAATGAAGATTTGACATTTTTATCTAGTCAAAATGTCCATTTTTATTAACTAGATTTACATTTAAATGTTTTAATTAACTTGACAAAAATGTCCACTTTATATAAACGAAACGAAAATGTCCATTTTTATTAACTTGATGGAAAAGTCCACTTTTTAATAAATAAACACAAATGTAAATTTTTATTAACTACATAAAAATGTCAATTTTTTTATTAACTTGACAAAAATGTCCACTTTATATAAACGAAACAAAAATTGAAATTTTTGTGTCAATTTTTGTATGTATATATAAAAAGTGGACATTTTGTCAAGTTAATAAAAATTGACATTTTTGTTTCATTTATATAAAGTGGACATTTTTGTCAAGATAATAAAAAAATTGACATTTTTGTCAAGTTAATAAAAAAATTGACATTTTTATGTAGTTAATAAAAATTGACAATTTCGTTGAGTTAAATAAAGTATTTACATTTTTATCTAGTCAACAAAAAGGACATTTTTGTTCCGTTTATATAAAATGGACATTTTTGCGGAATTGTTAAAAATGCACACTTTTGTCTAGTTAATAGAGAGGACATTTTTGGTAATTGTTAATATTTGCAGTAAGCGGAGTGATGCGGACACGTCTGTTACTAGACACTATATAATCGGTATTAAAACACAAAGCTAGGTGTCAAAGTATATCATTATTCATTATTACTAACACACTCGCAGATTTCTCTTAATACATTCCATCTTTTTACCATACAATTTTACGAGGGCCCAACTATCAAAACTGCCATCTTGGGGCCGCACTTTGGACACCCCTCCTTTATATCCTCTTTATTGCGCAACACCAAAAAAACAGGAATAAAAAGATGAAAATACAAAAAGGAAGGAGGAAGAGAGGATGCAGTATTATCCACCTGCTGGTTGTTTGAGCACACTGCAGCTCCAGTCCCTCGCAGGATTCTCACGAGGGGGGGCAAAAATGCTACTGTAGCTGGCGTTGCCAAGGAAACGCCGACACACACACACACACACACACACACACACACACACACACACACACACACACACACACACACACACACACACACACACACACACACACACACACACACACACACACACACACACACACACACACAGTGGGTATCAGCAAAGAAAGGCTCAGACGACAAGTGCAGATGAGGAGTTAAGTTAAGTTAAGTTAAGATGGTGTGCAGTGGAAGCGAGGACTGCGTGGGCGACAACCATGATGATGATGATGATGATGATGATGCTGCAGCTGCTCCGCTCCCCGCATTTGCTTTTTATAGCCAAGCTGCTCATTTGTCTCCCTTTTACGTCACACACACACGCACACACGCACACACGCACACACACACACACACACACACACGCACACACTGTAATTATTCAGAGTCGCGGTGAAGTTCACCTGCTGTGTGTCTGGTTTGTGTCTGTCAAATTCACGCTGCAGCTAATATACTTTTCCACAACTCCCACTAACACTACAGTACTAGCAATTAGAGTACTAGCAAGTACAGTACGAGCAAGTTGAGTACTAACAAGTAGAGTACTAGCAAGTACACAAGTGTGTCAAAGTGGGTCAAAGGGGGGCAGGAGTGCATCAAAGAGGGTCAAAGGTGGGTGGAAGTGTGTAAAAGGGGGTCAATGTGGGCGACAGTGCGTCAAAGGGGGTCAAAGGTGGGCAGCCGTGCATGAAATGGGGTCAATGGTGGGCGGCAGTGCATCAAAGGGGGTCAAAGGTGGGCAGCAGTTCATCAAAGGGGGTCAATGGTGGGCAGCAGTGCGTCAAAGGTGGGAAGCAGTGCATCAAAAAGGGGGTCAAAGGTGGGTGGCAGTGCATCAAAGGGGGTCAAAGGTGGGCGGTAGTGTGTCAAAGGTGGTCAAAGGTGGGCGGAAGTGCATCAAAGGGGGTCAAAGGTGGGCGGAAGTGCGTCAAAGGTGGTCAAAAGTGGGCAGCAGTGCGTCAAAGGGGGTCAATGGTGGGCAGCGGTGTATCAAAGGGGGTCAAAGGTGGGCGGCCGTGCATGAAAGGGGGTTAATGGTGGGCAGCAGTGCATCAAAGGGGGTCAAAGGTGGGCGGAAGTGCATCAAAGGGGGTCAAAGGTAGGCTGCAGTGCATCAAAGGGGGTCAAAAGTGGGCGGCTGTGCATCAAAGGGGGTCAAAGGTGGGCGGCAGTGTGTCAAAAGGGGTCAATGGTGTGCAGCAGTGCGTCAAAGGTGGGAAGCAGTGCATCAAAGGGGGTAAAAGGTGGGCGGAAGTGCATCAAAGGGGGTCAAAGGTGGGCGGTAGTGCGTCAAAGGTGGTCAAAGGTGGGCGGAAGTGCATCAAAGGGGTTCAAAGGTGGGCGGAAGTGCGTCAAAGGTGGTCAAAAGTGGGCAGCAGTGCGTCAAAGGGGGTCAATGGTGGGCAGCAGTGTATCAAAGGGGGTCAAAGGTGGGCGGAAGTGCGTCAAAGTGGGTCAAAGGTGGGCAGCAGTGCGTCAAAGAGGGTCAAAGGTGGGCAGCAGTGTGTCAAAGGGGGTCAAAGGTGGGCGGAAGTGCATCAAAGGGGGTCAATGGTAGGCTGCAGTGCATCAAAGGGGGTAAAAAGTGGGCGGGAGTGCATCAAAAGGGGGTCAAAGGTGGGCGGCAGTGTGTCAAAAGGGGTCAATGGTGGGCAGCAGTGCGTCAAAGGTGGGAAGCAGTGCATCAAAGGGGGTCAATGGTGGGCAGCAGTGCGTCAAAGGGGGTCAAAGGTGGGTGGTAGGGCGTCAAAAGTGGTCAAAGGTGGGTGGAAGTGCATCAAAGGGGGTCAAAGGTGGGCGGAAGTGCGTCAAAGGTGTTCAAAAGTGGGCAGCAGTGCGTCAAAGGGGGGTCAATGGTGGGCAGCAGTGTATCAAAGGGGGTCAAAGGTGGGTGGGCGTGCATGAAAGGGGGTTAATGGTGTGCAGCAGTGCGTCAAAGGGGGTCAAGGTGGGCGGAAGTGCACCAAAGGGGGTCAAAGGTGGGCGGAAGTGCATCAAACGGGGTCAAAGGTAGGCTGCAGTGCATCAAAGGGGGTCAAAAGTGGGCGGATGTGCATCAAAGGGGGTCAAAGGTGGGCGGAAGTGTGTCAAAAGGGGTCAATGGTGGGCAGCAGTGCGTCAAAGGTGGGAAGCAGTGCATCAAAGGGGGTCAAAGGTGGGCGGCAGTGCATCAAAGGGGGTAAAAGGTGGGCGGTAGTGCGTCAAAGGTGGTCAAAGGTGGGGGGAAGTGCATCAAAGGGGTTCAAAGGTGGGCGGAAGTGCGTCAAAGGTGGTCAAAAGTGGGCAGCAGTGCGTCAAAGGGGGTCAATGGATGTGCAGCGGTGTATCAAAGGGGGTCAAAGGTGGGCGGCCGTGCATGAAAGGGGGTTAATGGTGGGCAGCAGTGCGTCAAAGGGGGTCAAAGGTGGGCGGCAGTGCATCAAAGGGGGTCAAAGGTAGGCTGCAGTGCATCAAAGGGGGTAAAAAGTGGGCGGATGTGCATCAAAGGGGGTCAAAGGTGGGCGGCAGTGTGTCAAAAGGGGTCAATGGTGTGCAGCAGTGCGTCAAAGGTGGGAAGCAGTGCATCAAAGGGGATAAAAGGTGGGCGGAAGTGCATCAAAGGGGGTCAAAGGTGGGCGGTAATGCGTCAAAGGTGGTCAAAGGTGGGCGGAAGTGCATGAAAGGGGGTTAATGGTGTGCAGCAGTGCGTCAAAGGGGGGCAAGGTGGGCGGAAGTGCACCAAAGGGGGTCAAAGGTGGGCGGCAGTGCATCAAACGGGGTCAAAGGTAGGCTGCAGTGCATCAAAGGGGGTCAAAAGTGGGCGGCTGTGCATCAAAGGGGGTCAAAGGTGGGCGGCAGTGTGTCAAAAGGGGTCAATGGTGGGCAGCAGTGCGTCAAAGGTGGGAAGCAGTGCATCAAAGGGGGTAAAAGGTGGGCGGTAGTGCATCAAAGGGGGTAAAAGGTGGGCGGTAGTCCGTCAAAGGTGGTCAAAGGTGGGCGGGAGTGCATCAAAGGGGTTCAAAGGTGGGCGGAAGTGCGTCAAAGGTGGTCAAAAGTGGGCAGCAGTGCGTCAAAGGGGGTCAATGGTGGGCAGCAGTGTTTCAAAGGGGGTCAAAGGTGGGCGGAAGTGCGTCAAAGTGGGTCAAAGGTGGGCAGAAGTGCGTCAAAGTGGGTCAAAGGTGGGCAGCAGTGCGTCAAAGGGGGTCAAAGGTGGGCGGAAGTGCATCAAAGGGGGTAAATGGTAGGCTGCAGTGCATCAAAGGGGCTCAAAAGTGGGTGGAAGTGCATCAAAAGGGGGTCAAAGGTGGGCGGAAGTGTGTCAAAAGGGGTCAATGGTGGGCAGCAGTGCGTCAAAGGTGGGAAGCAGTGCATCAAAGGGGGTAAAAGGTGGGCGGAGGTGCATCAGAGGGGGTCAAAGGTGGGCGGTAGTGCGTCAAAGGTGGTCAAAGGTGGGCGGAAGTGCATCAAAGGGGGTCAAAGGTGGGCGGAAGTGCATCAAAGGTGGTCAAAAGTGGGCAGCAGTGCGTCAAAGGGGGTCAATGGTGGGCAGCAGTGCTTCAAAGGGGTTCAATGGTGGGCAGCAGTGTGTCAAAGCGGGTCAATGGTGGGCAGCAGTGTGTCAAAGGTGAGCAGCAGTGCATCAAAGGGGGTAAAAGGTGGGCGGCAGTGTGTCAAAGGGGGTCAAAGGTGGGCAGCAGTGCATCAAAGTGGGTCAAAGGTGGGCAGCAGTGTGTCAAAGGGGGTAAAAGGTAGGCAGCAGTGCATCAAAGAGGGTCAAAGGTGGGCAGCAGTGTTTCAAAGGGGGTCAAAGGTGGGAAGCAGTGTGTCATAGGGGGGCAAAGGTGGGCGGAGGTGCGTCAAAGTGGGTCAAAGGTGGGCAGCAGTGCGTCAAAGGGGGTCAAAGGTGGGCGGCAGTGCGTCAAAGTGAGTCAATGGTGGGCTGCAGTCCATCAAAGGGGGTCAAAGGTGGGTGGTAGTGCGTCAAAGGGGGTCAAAGGTGGGCGGGAGTGCGTCAAAGTGAGTCAATGGTGGGCTGCAGTCCATCAAAGGGGGTCAAAGGTGGGCGGTAGTGCTTCAAAAGGGGTAAAAGGTGGGCAGCAGTGCATCAAAGGGGGTCAAAGGTGGGCAGCAGTGTGTCAAAAGGGGTAAAAGGTGGGCAGCAGTGCATCAAAGGGGGTCAAAGGTGGACAGTAGTGTGTCAAAGGGGGTCAAAGGTGGGCAGCAGTGCGTCAAAGGGGGTCAAAGGTGGACAGTAGTGTGTCAAAGGGGGTAAAAGGTGGGCGGAAGTGCATCAAAGGGGGTCAAAGGTGGGCAGCAGTGCTTCAAAGAGGGTCAAAGGTCAGTCGGCTAGAGAACACACAAAGGTGCCAGTTGATGAACGCGGAGAAGCAGCGTGAAGCTAGTGAGGGGAAATACAACCAGAACAGGAAGTGTAACAAAATAAGAGCACAAGAAAATAAGTGAAACATGTTTTATCACCTCCACAAAAATGTCCACTTTTTAATTCAAACACAAATGTATTTTTGGACATTTCACCAAAGTTTCACCAAAAACTGCCCGTATCTTTGAAAACTAACTAAGTAACTAACTAACTAACTAACTAACTAACTAACTAACTAATTAATTAATTAATTAATTAATTAATTAATTAATTAATTAATTAATTAATTAACTAACTAACTAAGTAACTAACTAACTAACTAAGTCATGGTGATCAGGAGAAACCCCAAAATCTGATCACTTCCACTTATCCGAGTTGGGGTCACGGTTGAAACAAGCTGAAGCAGAGAAGCCTTAGACTTGCTTCATCCCAGCTACTTAGTCCAGCTCCTCCCCGGGGACCCTGAGGCGTTCCCAGGCCAGCCGGGAGACATAGTCTTCCCTACGTGTCCTGGGTCTTCCCCGTGGCCTCATACCGGTCAGACGTGCCCTAAACACCTCCCTAGGGAAGCGTTCGGGTGGCATCCTGACCAGATGCCAGAACCACCTCATCTGGCTCCTCTCCATGTGGAGGAGCAGCGGCTTTACTTTGAGTGCCTCCCGGATGACAGAGCTTCTCACCCTATCTCTAAGGGTGAGACCCTCCCACTGATGGAGGAAACTCATTTGAGTTGCTTTTACCCGTGATCTTGTCCTTTCGGTCATAACCCAAAGATCATGACCATAGGTGAGGATGGGAACGTAGGTAAATTGAGAGCTTTGCCTTCCGGCTCAGCTCATTCTTCACCACAAAGGATCGATACAGGGTTCGCATCACTGCAGACGCCAAACTGATCCGCCTGTCGATCTCACGATCTACTCTTCCAAGACTCATGAACAAGACTCAGAGGTACTTGAACTCCTCCACTTGGGGAAAGATCTCCTCCCCAACCCGGAGATGGCACACCACCCTTTTCCGGGCGAGAACCATGGACTCGGACCTAGAGGTGCTGATTCTCATCCCAGTCCCTTCATACTTGGCTGTGAACCGATTCAGCGAGAGCTGAAGATCCTGGCCAGATGAAGCCATCAGGACTATGTCATCTGCAAAAAGCTGAGACCTAATCCTGCAGCCACCAAACTGGATCCCCTCAACGCCCTGACTGCGCCCAGAAATTCTGTTCATAACTTGCATGGATGACAAAGGGCAGCCCTTTCGGAGTCCAAACCTCACTGGAAATGGATCCGACTTAATGCGGACCAAGCTCTGACACGATAATACAGGGAGCAGACCGCCACAATCCGGCGGTCTGATACCCCATACTCTCTGAGCACTCCCCACAAGACTTCCTGAGAGACACGGTTGAAGGCCTTCTCCAAGTCCATAAAACACATGTAGACTGGTTCGGCAAACTCCTGCAGAGAGTATAGAGCCGGTCCACAGTTCCATGACCAGGACAAAAACCACACTGCTCCTCCTGAATCCGAGGTTTGACCATCCAGCGTAGCTTCCTCTCCAGTGCACTTGAATAGACCTTCCCAGGAAGACTAAGGAGTGTGATCCCACGATAGTGGGATCACACTCCTTAGTCCCACAATGTCCACGCAATGCTGCAGAGTTTTGTCAACCCAGACAGCTCCCCAGCATCTAGAGCCTTGAGGATCTCCGGGCGGATCTCATCCACTCCTGTGGCCCTGCCACAGAGAATCTTCTTAACTACCTCGGCAACCTCAGTCTTAGAAATAGTAGAGTCCACTACAGATTCCCCAGGCACTGCTTCCTCATAGGAAGACGTGTAGGTGGGATTGAGGAGGTCTGCAAAGTATTCCCTCCACCGATTTACAATGTCCTGAGTCGAGGTCAGCAGCGCACCGTCCTCACCACACACGGTGTTGACAGTGCACTGCTTTCCCCTCCTGAGGTGGTGGTTCAGAACTATCCCCATGTCCGACGCTTGGCCTGTCGGTACCTGTCTGCTTCCTCAGGGGTCCCTTGAGCCAAAATGACCCGATTCTACTCTTTCTTCAGCTTGACGGCATCCCTCACCGAGTTTTGGGATTGAAGCCACGACTGGCACCAACCACCTTGCAGCCACAGCTCCGATGGGCTGCCTCGACAATAGAGGCACAGAACCTGGTCAACTCGGAATCAATGTCCAGTGCCTCCCTTGTGACATGTTCAAAGATCTTCCGGAGGTGGAAATTGAAACTCCCTCTGACAGGAGACTCTGTCAGACGTTCCCAGCAGACCCTCACAATGGATTTGGGCCTGCCAGGTCTGGCCGGCATCCTCCCCCACCATCAGAGCTACGCTAACAAGATCAATAACATGTGCTAGGCTAAGAAGAATAACACGTGCTACGCTAACAAAATCAATGACACATGTGCTACGCTAACAAGATCAATAACATGTGCTATGCTAACAAGACCAATAACATATGTGCTACGCTAACAAGATCAATCACACGTGCTATGCTAACAAGATCAATAACACATGCTATGCTATCAAGATCAATAACACGTGCTACGCTGGTTGGTTGATTGATTTGATTGTCCGATTGTTGATTTGTTGGTTAATTGTTGAGTGGTGGGGTATTTGGTGTGAGGATTGTTATTTTTGGTTAGTTGTTCAGTTATTCGGTTGTTTGGTTGGTTGTTTGGTTGGTTGTTTAGTTATTTGGTTGGTTGTTTGGTTATTTAATTGTTTGGTTGGTTGGTTGGTTGTTTAGTTATTCGGTTGTTTAGATGGTTGGTTGGTTGGTTCTTCGGTTGTTTTGTTGTTTGGTTGGTTGTTTGGTTGTTTAGTTATTTGGTTGGCTGTTTGTTTGTTTAGTTGTTTGGTTGGTTGGTTGGTTAGTTGGTTGGTTGGTTGGTAGATTTGTTGTTTGGTTGTTTAGTTATTTGGTTGGTTGGTTGTTTGGTTGTGTGGTTGGTTGGTCGTTTGGTTGGTTGGTTGTTTGTTTGGGTGGTTGTTGTTTGTTTGGTTGGTTGTTTGGTTTGTTGGTTGGTTGGTTTGTTTGTTGATGAGTTGGTTGTTTGGTTGGTTGTTTAGGTGGTTGTTTGGTTAGTTGTTTGGTTGGTTGTTTGGGTGGTTGTTTGGTTAGTTGTTTGGCTGGTTGGTTTGTTGGTTGTTTGGTTGGTTGGTTGGTTATTTGTTTGGTTGGTTGTTTGGTTGTTTGGTGGGTTGGTTGTTTGGTTGTTTGGTTAGTTGGTTGTTTGGTTGTTTGGTTGGTTGTTTGGGTGTCAGACAGCCCTGATGCTGACTGCCCCCTGCACTGGTCACCAGGTACCTCAGGACGAGTGGAGTGGCTTCTCCCCTCTGGGGAAGGAGGAGGACATTCCGTGTCGGCGGATGAGGAGCGGCAGTTACGTCAAAGCCATGACGGAGGACGACAGCGACTCAGACGGAAGTCCCAAACCTTCTCCCAAGATGCAAGCACGACGCGCCAGCTACCTGAAAGCCACACAGCCATCACTGACTGAGATGACCACGCTACAGTAAGTTCAGGTCTTGGTCACCCACTGTGGAACACAGCCGGTCAACCAGCGAATAAGAAGAAACAGCAGCACTTGTACTTGTCACGGCATGCTCTGTCCCTCAGGATCTCGTCGGAACATTCGCCCAAGCTGCAGATCCGGAGCCACAGTTACCTGCGTGCGGTGAGTGAGGTTTCCATCAATAGAAGCCTGGACACCCTGGACCCCAAAACTCTCCTCGACCCCAAATCGCTGCTCTCCTCACCCCAATACCGCTCACGCAATGAAAGCTACATGAGGGCCATGAGCACCATCAGTCAGGTCAGTTGGACATGCTACCTCTCTGCTCTCGTGCTTAGTCCTGGAGACATCGCTTCAATATGCACTAGTGCACTCAGCATAGTACACTCAGTACTCTACAGTACTCAGTACAGTACACTCACATAAGACATGATGGATGAACACAACAAATGAGACATGAGACAAGATCATGAGATCTAATTGAGACACGAGACATGAGACATATACCGCTCACGCAATGAAAGCTACATGAGGGCCATGAGCACCATCAGTCAGGTCAGTTGGACATGCTACCTCTCTGCTCTCGTGCTTAGTCCTGGAGACATCGCTTCAATATGCACTAGTGCACTCAGCATAGTACACTCAGTACACTACAGTACTCAGTACATTACACTCACATAAGACATGATGGATGAACACAACAAATGAGACATGAGACAAGATCATGAGATCTAATTGAGACACGAGACATGAGACATGAGGCATGATAGACAATAATACAACATTAGATAAGACATGAGAAACGCAACATGAGACCTAAGAGGTGAGAAATGAGACGTCATATCCTACCAAGCAGTCCAGCACTGATGTCTCATGAGTGTTCTCAGGTGTTTGGCAGAACGGTCCAACTTCCCGCATCCTCACACTTTGTCCTTCTTCCTCGGTCCCCGTCCTGGTCCTGGTCCTGGTCCCGGTCCTTGTCCCGGTCCCGGTGTCCAGCTGAGCGAGCTTGAGGTGAACGGTCAGATGGAGCAGGTGTGTGAGCAGGTGTACAGCCAGCTGCAGGCGCAGGCCATGGAGGCGGCCATGGAGGGCATGGACACGCTGCCCATGCCCTCCATGTCCTCCATGGCCTCCATGCCCTCCATGCCCTCCATGGCCTCCATGCCCTCCATGCCCTCCATGCCCTCCATGCCAGGCTGCTTCCGCATGCGCAGCCACAGCTACGTACGCGCCATCGACCAGGGCTGCAGCGCCGACGACCACCACCAGGGGGAGGGGGGGCGCCCGCTGCTCCTGCTGCCCGCCTCTCCGCCCAGGACCTCCGCCACCACCGTCAGGACCATCCAGAGCAGCACAGGTATGATAGTACTACTACTTCCTGACTTTGTAGTACTCTTTACAGTACCTGCTGAGCAAATACACCGCTTTTTATGGGATGTCTACCATAATACTTCATGAGAAAATACACATCTTACAATAATAATAATAATAGACTCTATTTGTAAAAAGCACTTTACATTGAGCAAGCAACCTCAAAGTGCTACAGTGTATTAAAAAAATAAATGAAAAGATAATAAAAATAAATAAAAATAAAAACTAGAACTAGCACGCATATATCTAAAAAAAAGGCTTTTTTAAAAAGAAGGGTCCACAGTCTGTGGTGCCCTCAGGTGGTCAGGGAGAGCGTTCCACAGACTGGGAGCGGCGAAGCAAAAAGCCCGGTCTCCCATTGTTCGTAGCTTTGTCCTCGGAGGTTGGAGGAGGTTGGTCTGTCCGGAGCGGAGGTGTCGTGTGGAGGATTTGGGAGTGAGCAGTTCTTTGAGGTAGAGGGGGGCATTTCAATGGAGGCACTGGTGAGTTATTAGGGAGACATTGTGTTCAATCCTGAAGGGATTTGAGAACTGGTGTGATGTGGTCGTATTTCCGCACTCTCATCAGGATCCTAGCAGCACTGTTCTGTAAGTACTGCAGCTTCTGGATGTTCTTGCTGGGGATCTCGACAAGAAGTGCGTTGCAGTAGTCTAGCCTGGAGGAGACAAAGGCGTGGACGAGCCTCTCGGCATCAGAGAGAGTGAGTGAGGGGTGGAGTTTTGCAATGCTCCTTAGGTAGCAGAAGGAGGTCTTGCACAGTTGTTTTATCGGAGCCTCAAAGGTCAGGTGAGGGTCCATTCTAACACCCAGATTAGTGACTGAGGATGAGAGGTGAATGTCGTGGCCGGAAGGTGATGCTGGTGATGGTGTATGACTGGGTCTGATGTGGGGTTTTGGGGCTGTTCAGTTGCAGAACATTGTGTTTCATCCACGCCTTTATCTCCTCCAGGTAGTTGGTAAGTGTGGATGATGGCAGGGCTGCAGAGGGGGGTTGGGTTGGTTTTCAGGTAGAGTTGGGTGTCATCGGCATAGCAGTGGAATGATATTCCGTGCTGGCTGATGACACGGCCAAGGGGGAGCATGTAGAGTGTGAAAAGGGTGGGGCCGAGGACTGATCCTTGAGGGTCACCACAGGTGACAGAGAGTGTCACCTCCTAGAGAGACGAACTCTGTTCTTTCGGTGAGGTAGGACGTGAACCAGTTTAGGGCAGTGTCAGAGAGTCCGATGGTGGAGTGTAGGCGGTGTAGGAGGATGCGGTGATCAACAGTGTGGAATGCTGCAGTGAGGTCAAGGAGGATGAGAAGAGACGGTGAGCCAGCATCAGCAGTCATCAGCAGGTCATTGGTGACCCTGACCAGAGCAGTCTCCGTGCTGTGGCCAAAACGGAAACCAGACTGGACCTTTCCATAAAGGATGTTGGTTTTAAGATGGTCATGAAGTTGGGCAGCAACTACCTTTTCCAGCACCTTTGAGAGGAATGGGAGGTTGGAGATCGGTCGGTAGTTGGCCAGAACTTCTGGGTCTAGGCTGGGCTTTTTGAGGAGTGGTTTGATGACTGCAGTTTTCAGGACAGCGGGGACCTGACCAGCCTGGAGGGAGTGGTTAATGATTTTGGTGATCAAAGGACTTATGGCAGGGGTGTGCGTTTTTACCAGGGCTGGCGGAAAGGGGTCCAGGACACAGGTGGAGGGTTTCATCTTCCTCATGATGCCCTCAACCTCTCGCTGCGAAGCAGCAGAGAAGCTGAGTGGTCCCAGGCTGAGGGTCGTCAGCTGGGACTGGGGGGGGGGGGGGGGGGGTGTTTGGAGAGAGAGGAGCGGATGTTTTCTACTTTAGTCCTGAAGAAAGAGATGCAATTGTTGCATTGCTCCTGTGTGGTGTCTGGGTGTAGGGGAGTTTCTAGGCTAGTATCTTTATGATACTTCATGAGAAAATATCAATCAATCAATCAATCAATCAATCAATCAATCAATCAAAGTTGACTTATATAGCCCTAAATCACAAGTGTCTCAAAGGGCTGCACAAGCCACAACCACATCCTTGGCTCAGATCCCACATACATCAAATACACATCTTTGTAATACTTTGTGAGAAAATACACATGTTATAGTACATAAGACATATGGCATGAGACATAAGACATGAGATATATGACATGAGCTATAACACATGATTAATGAGATATATGACATGAGACATGATTAATGAGACATATAACATGAGACATAAGACATTTGAAATAAGACATGTGACGTGAGACATAACACATGATAAAGGAAACATAACGCATATGACCTGAGACATAAGACATGACAAACGAGACATACTGTATGATATGACACATACGACATATGACGTGACACATAAGACATGATACATATGACATGAAACATAAGACATGATAAATGAGACATATGACATGAGACATAAGAAATATGACATGAAACATAAGACATGATAAATGAGTCATATGACATGAGACATAAGAAATATGACATGAAACATACGACATGATAAATGAGACATATGACAGAGACATACGACATATGACAGGAGACATAAACATATGACATGAGATATAATCAATCAATCAATCAATCAATGTTTATTTATACAGCCCTAAATCACAAGTGTCTCAAAGGGCTGTACAAGCCACAACGACATCCTCGGTACAGATATGACATATGACATGAAACATAAGACATGATAAATGAGACATATGACATGAGACATAAGACATATGACATGAAACATAAGACATGATAAATGAGACATATGACATGAGACATAAGACATATGACATGAAACATAAGACATGATAAATGAGACATATGACATGAGACATAAGACATATGACATGAAACATAAGACATGATAAATGAGTCATATGACATGAGACAAAAGAAATATGACATGCAACATAAGACATGATGAATGAGACATATGACAGGAGATATAAGACATATGACATATGACATATAACATGAGACATGAGACATGAGACATAAGACATAAGACATATGACATGAAACATAAGACATGATAAATGAGACATATGACATGAGACATAAGACATATGACATGAAACATAAGACATGATAAATGAGACATATGACATGAGACATAAGTCATATGACATGAAACATAAGACATGATAAATGAGTCATATGACATGAGACATAAGAAATATGACATGCAACATAAGACATGATGAATGAGACATATGACAGGAGACATAAGACATATGACATATGACATATAACATGAGACATGAGACATGAGACATAAGACATAAGACATATGACATGAAACATAAGACATGATAAATGAGACATGACATGAGACACAAGACATATGAGACATATGACATGAGACATACGAAATATGACATGAAACATAAGCCATGATAAATGAGTCATATGACATGAGACATAAGAAATATGACATGCAACATAAGACATGATGAATGAGACATATGACAGGAGACATATGACATACAACATGAGACATGAGACATGAGACATAAGACATAAGACATAAGACATATGACATGAAACACAAGACATGATAAATGAGACATGACATGAGACATAAGACATGAAAGGAGACATAAGACATATGACATATGACATATGACATGAGACATGAGACATGATAAATTAGACATATGACATGAGACATAAGACATATGACAATCAATGTTTATTTATACAGCCCTAAATCACAAGTGTCTCAAAGGGCTGTACAAGCCACAACGACATCCTCGGTACAGATATGACATATGACATGAAACATAAGACATGATAAATGAGACATATGACATGAGACATAAGACATATGACATGAAACATAAGACATGATAAATGAGACATATGACATGAGACATAAGACATATGACATGAAACATAAGACATGATAAATGAGACATATGACATGAGACATAAGACATATGACATGAAACATAAGACATGATAAATGAGTCATATGACATGAGACAAAAGAAATATGACATGCAACATAAGACATGATGAATGAGACATATGACAGGAGATATAAGACATATGACATATGACATATAACATGAGACATGAGACATGAGACATAAGACATAAGACATATGACATGAAACATACGACATGATAAATGAGACATATGACATGAGACATAAGACATATGACATGAAACATAAGACATGATAAATGAGACATATGACATGAGACATAAGTCATATGACATGAAACATAAGACATGATAAATGAGTCATATGACATGAGACATAAGAAATATGACATGCAACATAAGACATGATGAATGAGACATATGACAGGAGACATAAGACATATGACATATGACATATAACATGAGACATGAGACATGAGACATAAGACATAAGACATATGACATGAAACATAAGACATGATAAATGAGACATGACATGAGACACAAGACATATGAGACATATGACATGAGACATACGAAATATGACATGAAACATAAGCCATGATAAATGAGTCATATGACATGAGACATAAGAAATATGACATGCAACATAAGACATGATGAATGAGACATATGACAGGAGACATATGACATACAACATGAGACATGAGACATGAGACATAAGACATAAGACATAAGACATATGACATGAAACATAAGACATGATAAATGAGACATGACATGAGACATAAGACATGAAAGGAGACATAAGACATATGACATATGACATATGACATGAGACATGAGACATGATAAATTAGACATATGACATGAGACATAAGACATATGACATGACACATAAGGCATGATACATATGACATGAAACATAAGACATGATAAATGAGACATATGACATGAGACATAAGAAATATGACATGAAACATAAGACATGATAAATGAGACATATGACAGAGACATACAACATATGACAGGAGACATAAACATATGACATGAGATATAAGACATATGACATGAAACATAAGACATGATATATGAGACGTATGACCTGAGACATAAGAAATATGACATGAAACATAAGACATGATAAATGAGACATATGACAGAGACATAAGAAATATGACATGCAACATAAGACAGTATAAATGAGACATATGGCACGAGACATATGACATGAAACATAAGACATGATAAATGAGACATATGACTTGAGACATAAGAAATATGACATTAAAAAATAAGACATAATAAATGAGTCATATGACATGAGACATAAGAAATATGACATGCAACATAAGACATGATGAATGAGACATATGACAGGAGACATAAGACATATGACATATAACATGAGACATGGGACATGAGACATAAGACATATGACATGAAACATAAGACATGATAAATGAGACATGACATGAGACATAAGACAAGACATAAGACATATGAGACATATGACATGAGACATAAGAAATATGACATGAAACATAAGACATGATAAATGAGTCATATGACATGAGACATAAGAAATATGACATGAAACATAAGACATGATAAATGAGACATATGACATATGACAGGAGACATAAACATATGACATGAGATATAAGACATATGACATGAAACATAAGACATGATAAATGAGACATATGACCTGAGACATAAGAAATATGACATGAAACATAAGACATGATTAATGAGACATATGACAGAGACATAAGAAATATGACATGCAACATAAGACATTATAAATGAGACATATGGCACGAGACATATCACATGAAACATAAGACATGATAAATGAGACATATGACATGAGACATAAGAAATATGACATGAAACATAAGACATTATAAATGATTCATATGACATGAGACATAAGAAATATGACATGCAACATAAGACATGATGAATGAGACATATGACAGGAGACATAAGACATATGACATATAACATGAGACCATGAGACATAAGACATAAGACATATGACATGAAACATAAGACATGACAAATGAGACATGACATGAGACATAAGACATATGACATGAAACATAAGACATGATAAATGAGACATGACATGAGACATAAGACATATGAAAGGAGACATAAGACATATGAGACATATGACATGAAACATAAGAAATATGACATGAAACATAAGCCATGATAAATGGTCATATGATATGAGACATAAGAAATATGACATGCAACATAAGACATGATAAATGAGACATATGACAGGAGACATAAGACATATGACATACGACAATATGACATGAGACATGAGACATGATAAATTAGACATATGGACATGAGACATAAGACATATGACAGGAGACATAAGACATGACATAATAAATGAGACATATGACAGGAGACATAAGACATATGACATGAGACATAAGACATGACAGGAGACATAAGACATGACCATAATAATGAGACATATGGACAGGAGACATAAGACATATGACATATAACATGAGACATGAGACATGAGACAAAAGACATATGACATGAAACATAAGACATGATAAATGAGACAAGACATGAGACATAAGACATATGAAAGGAGACATAAGACATATGACATACGGCATGTGACATGAGATATGAGACATGATAATTAGACATATGACATGAGACATAAGACATATGACAGGAGACATAAGACATGACATAATAAATGAGACATATGACAGGAGACATAGACATATGACATATAACATGAGACATGAGGACATAAGACACAAGACATATGACATGAAACATAAGACATGATAAATGAGACAAGACATGAGACATAAGACATATGACATATGACATATAACATGAGACATAAGACACAAGACATATGACATGAAACATAAGACATGATAAATGAGACAAGACATGAGACATAAGACATATGAAAGGAGACATAAGACATATGACATACGACATATGACATGAGATATGAGACATGATAAATTAGACATATGACATGAGACAAATAAGACATATGACAGGAGACATAAGACATGACATATTAAATGAGACATATGACCGGAGACGTAAGACATATGACATATAACATGAGACATGAGACATAAGACATAAGACATATGACATGAAACATAAGACATGATAAATGAGACAAGACATGAGACATAAGACATATGAAAGAGACATAGACATATGACATATGACATGAGACATGAGACATGATAAATTAGACATATGACATGAGACATAAGACATATGACAGGAGACATAAGACATATGACAGGAGACATAAGACATGACATAGTGAATGAGACATATGACAGGAGACATAAGACATTTGACATATGACATAGACATATAACATGAGACATGAGACATGAGACATGAGACATAAGACATAAGACTTATGACATGAAACATAAGACATGATAATGAGACAAGACATGAGACATAAGACATATGAAAGGAGACATAAGACATATGACATGAGACATGAGACATAAGACATATGACATGAAACATAAGACATGATAAATGAGACAAGAACATGAGACATAAGACATATGAAAGGAGATATAAGACATATGACATATGACATGAGACATGAGACATGAGACATAAGACATATGACATGAAACAAGACATGATAAATTAGACATATGACATGAGACATAGACATATGACAGGAGACATAAGACATGACATAATAAATGAGACATATGACATGAGACATAAGTAAAACGAGGTGTGTAGATTGTACAGTAAGACTGATGATGTTTCTTCACATGCTGACAGTTTGTTTATTTACCATCAATCTGCAATGGTTTTATTTACATCGCATTGCTGAAAACAGACAAAAGGGTCCCACTTTTGTTATAAAAACAATGCCTGCTCGGTTATGTCTTCTGACCGTAAGATCTATGTTTAACAATCCAGTACACACGCTTCAGTAACACGCACACTAGCAGGTGAGTCACTGGCCCCAATTGCCTTTTTACCTGACACATGAAACGTGACAAATTGGAGACGGCAGTAGCGTGTCTTCACATGTGTTTTCGTGCCACTCTGCAAACACTGGCGGGGAACAATCTGCTGACAAAACAGCCTTGACCCGGTCTAAAAATATTCTGCTGAGAGTCGCACTTGTGACTAGTTTGTTGCGTCCCCGGAGTAGAGACCCTCCATCTTGGCGTGTGGACTGCAGACGTCAAAAGTGATCCCAGAGTAGTGGGAGAGACGTTCCAGGCCGACCCTAGGGCTGATACTCACACTTTGCTCTTCAAAATGTGCATTAGAATGTTGTATTTTGTTTAAAATAGCTTTTCATACAAGCTGGCTAACGTGGCTCGAGCTAGTAAATCACCATGTCAGACTAGCAGCAAACGGACTTTGCTATAATTGACTACATTTCATGAATGATTAGATAGCACATCTACTTTAAAAACACACATCAATTCTCTCATCACCCGAGCGAGCTAATGCAACTATTGTGAATACGGACTACATATCATCTAATAACTCTCCAAAAACTACTTTTTGGTCGTAGTTTCATCCTGTATCACCACGTACAAGAAACTCCCCCGCCCGTCCCACCGAGGACCTCCACCTGCTCCACGTCCTCCAAGCCGTACATCTCCATCACAGCACAGAGCAGCACAGAGTCTGCGCAGGTAAGACCGAGGTCGGTATGTCATACCATATCCTCACCCTCAAACAGTTACCCTACACCAGGGACTGGATGGAACAACATCATTTATCAGCGGCACTGCATCACGGTAAAACGGTTAGGTATGCTGGATGATCAGTGTCAGAGCTTGGTCCGCATTGCCGGCAGTAAGTCGGACTCGTTTCCAGTGAGGGTCGGACTCCGCCAAGGCTGCCCTTTGTCACCGATTCTGTTCATAACTTTTATGGACAAAATTTCTATGAACAGTCAGGGCGTTGAGGAGATCTTGTTCGGTGGCTGCAGGATTAGGTCTCTGCTTTTTGCAGATGCTGTGGTCCTGATGGCTTCATCTGGCCAAGATCTTCAGCTCTCACTGGATCGGTTCGCAGCGAGTGTGAAGCGACTTGGGATGGAATCAGCACCTCCAAGTCCGAGTCTATGGTTCTCGCCCGGAAAAGGGTGGAGTGCCATCTCCGGGTTGGGGAGGAGATCTTGCCCCAAGTGGAGGAGTTCAAGTACCTCCGAGTCTTGTTCACGAATGGGGGGAAAAGTGGATCGTGAGATTGACAGGCGGATCGGTGCGGCATCTTCAGTAATGCGGACGCTGTATCGATCCGTTGTGGTGAAGAAGGAGCTGAGCCGGAAGGCAAAAGCTCTCAATTTACCGGTCGATCTACGTTCCCATCCTCACCTATGGTCATGAGCTTTGGGTTATGACCGAAAGGACAAGATCACGGGTACAAGCGGCCCAAAGTAGTTTCCTCCGCCGGGTGGCGGGGCTCTCCCTTAGAGATAGGGTGAGAAGCTCTGTCGTCCGGGGGGAGCTCAAAGTAAAGCCACTGCTCCTCCACAAGGAGAGGAGCCAGATGAGGTGGTTCGGGCATCTGGTCAGGATGCCACCCGAACGCCTCCCTAGGGATTTATTTGGATAAGCAGAGGAAGCTGGATGGATGGATGGATGGTTAGGTATGCTTTTGTCCTTTAATTCCTTTTTCCGGACTCCAGGACGCATACATGGAGGAGGAAGGACCGAGGGGGGACATGACCATCCAGTCAGGGCTCAGCAACTCCACCGAAAGCATCGACAGCATGAAGGCACTGACGGCGGCCATCGAGGCGGCCAACGCCCAGGTGAGTTGACCGATGATAATAACAACGCCATAAAAATGGCAATCCTTCATGAATTGGCGTGAAGTCTGGGTCAGTTCCCGACCTTAAAGCCCGGAAGGAGAGCTGATCTTTCAAAGGCGAGCTATGACAGAGCAGTTTTTGCCCAACCACGAAAAGGTGTGGATAGGTACGGAACCATCCGGCAATGCGAGGTGTCATCTTCGTCATTCGAACCAAGTCTTGTCAAGATCTGAATTCGTGGGGCAGGGTTACAAGTGTTGAAAGCTCTGTGGCAGTTCCTCGAATCATGCCACGCCACATCTTGGGGGTGTAGGCACGATTCCTTCGCCCTTCTGTCGCTTTAACCACGGCTCATTCGGTCAAAGTCCCTAGGGACGAGGTTCGCTAAAGTACGACCCCTGTTTTTCCGCCTAAAAATGGCTGACGGAAACCAAGATGGCCGACTCCCTGTTCCCTTAAAACATGGGTTCTCGAGACTTCTACATGCGGCCTCTAATGATGGACACCTCCAGCGATTTTCCTGATGATACGTGAATCTGCTGCCACGTGGATCCAACAGTTTGATAAGTGTGCCGCTTGTCTTCAACATCTCTTCTGCAGATCCACGGACCAGCGAGTCAGCACGTGAGTCACAGCACCATGACCAGCAGCACCCACGTGCCTTCAGTCCTGAGCCGGGGTCGGATGGTTGAAGATTACAGGAAAGAAGCACTCAGGAAGGGGAAATGTCTCTCAAATAGGGATTCAGGTAGGCTACTAGCACGCTAGCTCTTTTCCTAAAGCTTATTTTGGACCATACATATATATTTAGGTGATATTTTCACAAACAATCATTCTATACTACAGACGTGGTCCATCTTGCAGGTAGATGGACCAGAGGAGATTCAGGACCCAGAGGACCCATCCAAGTTCACTTCTGTGGGCGTCCAAGTAGAGAACGACAGAGGGTACGTAGTTGAGCTAGTTAAGTAGGACTAAAAGAACTAAAAGAGAGTCTCTGTCTCAGAGCTAGAGGCCACAGCCCTAAGATAGAATCAATCAATCAAATTTTATTTATATAGCCCTTAATCACAAGTGTCCTCATAGGGCTGGCCAAGCCACAACAACATCCTCGGCTCAGATCTCACATCAGGGCAAGAAAAAACTCACCCCAATGGGCACAAGGAGAAACCTCGGAGGGGACCGCAGATGTGGGCACCCCCTCCCTGGGAAACCGGTGCAATGGATGTCGAGTGGATCTCGTTATAATGTGAGAGTCCAGTCCATAGAAGCTGTTCCTCAGCCTGTTAGTGGTGGACCTGATGGTTCTGATCACTTCTTGGGTTGTAGTGGTTCAAAGAGTGGGTTACCAGTGGCTGTGGAGTTTAGGGAGATTTTCTTGGCCTTCCTTCCTCAGTCTTCTGGTGCAAAGTGGGTCCGGGGCGAGGGAGCTCCAGCCCAATTCTGTGCAAATCTGTGCAGGGCCGTCCTCTCAGCCACTGCGCCAGAGCCGTGTATGGACAAGTCGGTTTTCAGAGTTGGCTCCGAACATGGCGCCCTGGAGTCACGGGAGGAGCTTTTGACCAATCAGAGAGAGTATATGTCCAGACATTCTCTCAAATGATGGTCAAACTCTACTCACGTGACTCCAGGGGGCCATGTTTGTCACCAACTCTGAGAGCGTAACTCTCTCTGTATGCGTCTCGGCACTGTGCAGCTGGCAAAACCACACAACGGTGCAGTTGCTGAGGATGCTCTCAAAAGAGCTCCATATCAACTGAGCATCAGCGTCTGGGGAAGTTGGGCCTGCTTCAGCTTCCGAGAAGAACAGTCTCTTTTGGGCTTTGACCAGGTTTGAGGTGTTAGCAGCCGCCATTTGGTTGGGAAGGAATTTCAGGCTCTCCTAATTTCCACGGCTTCTCCGTGGATGTGGAGTGGGAGGCGGTCTGCACCCTTTGTTTTTTGAAAAAGCTATGATTATTTCTTGGTTTTTGTGGTGTTGAGGATCAAGTTATTATTCTCGCACCAATCAGCCAGGTATTCCACCTGGTGAACTGTAGTTGTCTGTGATGAGGCCCATAAATGGAGAAAACTTTATGATGTGGTTGGAGCTATAGACGGGTGTTCAGTCATGAGTAAGACGTGTGAAGATGCCCTTGGGTGCACCATGTTCTGGGTAACGACAGAGGTGTGGTGTCCTATTCTCACTTGCTGTGGTCTTCCTGTGAGAAAGTCCATAATCCAGGAACACAGTGGGAGCCCAGGCCTAGAATGTCCAGTTTGTTCACCAGTTCTGAGAGATGGCCGTGTTAAATGCGAGACTAAAGTCAACAAAGAACATCCACACGAGGTGTTGGGTTTATCTAGGTGGGTCAGGGCTGTGGAGAGGGTGGTGTCAACCACATCCTTTGTGGAACAGTTTAGTCTGATGACAGTCCATGACTTGATGTGCGTAAGCACCAGCCTCTCAAAGCATCCCATTGCGGCAGGGCGATAGTCGTTTAGTTCTTTCGCTGATGACTTTTGAGGCACCGGGTCAATGGTGGACGACTTTAGACACGTGGGACGGTTGAAGATTGCAAGCAGAGGTTGAAGATGCTAGTGAAAACCCCTGCAAGTTGTTCAGTTGTTCTGCCTCTTTGCGTGGGTGACTTTATGGAAGGTGGCCCTCCTCTGGTGTTGTAGGTGGGTTTGTTTGTGGGGCAAGTCTCTCCCTCGGAGTGTCAAAGCAGGCGAAGAATTGGTTGAGCACATCAGGGAGTTTAGCATCTTCTCTGGGCAGCAGGCATCTGGATTCATAGTCAGCCAGTACCGGACGCCCTTCCTGCTCCTCCACATAGAAAGGAGCCAGGTGAAGTGGTTGGGGAACCTGGTCAGGATGCCCCCCGAAGGCCTCCCTGGGAAGGTGTTTGGGCACGTCCAACTGGTAGAAGGTCACAGGCAAGACCCAGGACACGTTTGGGGGACTACGTCTCCCGGCTGGCCTGGGAATGCCCCGGGATCCCCCGAGAGGAGCTGGACCAAATGGCTGGTGAGAGGGAAGTCTGGACTTCTCTACTTAGGCCTGCTGCCCTTGGGACCAGACTTCGGATAAGTGGAAGAAGACGGATGGATGGAGGGTGCCCTCTTTTAGTGCTCTCACAGTGGTGGGGAAAAAACTTAGTTTTTAGTGACTTAATATTTTCCGAGCACAACTTAATGGAATCCAACACAGAGCCAGTATGTTCCTCCAAGTCTTTGTGTGCAAGCTGGTCCCAATCAGTGCTACCAGAGCAGTCCTGCAGCATTGGGGGGAGGGGAGAGGGGGGTTCTCACGCCACCCGGCTTAGTTCTGAGAACTGGTTTTGATCTACAAATGAGTGAATGTAAAACCTGAAGCAAAAGTAGTAAAAAATAACCGAATAGCGTGTTTATGTCAGCATAATAACATGTTAACGCTAGCATGCTAACAAGGGAACAGTTAGCGTACTTACAAGATGGCGCCAAGTATCAAAATCTAAGATTTTTAAGTCTAAAGATAAAATGCTGCAATAAAAAGTTAGTATGGTACTGTTAGCATGATGACATGTGCATACTTCTAAGATGGCGCCAAGTATCAAAAGCATTAATTTTTAGCTTTAATTTGATCAAATAAGCTAACGCTAACATAAAGTATTAGCATATTGCAACATAGGAAAAGTTAGCGTACTTCTAAGATGGCGCTAAGTATCTAAAGCCATGATATTTAGGTTTGAACAAATAAAACTAGCAAAAATACTAGTTTGACACATGCTAATATACGATAAGTTAGCATAATTAGAATAAAAAATTATGAGATTTAGGTTTAAACAAATACAATTAGATTAAATGCTCTCATGAAACGTTAGCATGCTAACCTTAGCATGAGGACATGGGGAAATTTTGCGTACTCCCAAGACGGCGGCAAGTATCAAAAGCATTGATTTTCAGGTTAAAATTTATCAAAGGAGCTAAAATGCTAGCTTAAATGTTAACATGCTAACATTAGCATGTTGACAGGAAAAAAATAGCATACTTCTAAAATGGTGCCAAGTATCAAAAGCCATGATATTTAGGTTTGAATAATAAATGTCCAAAAATGCTAGTATACAACGTTAGCATGCTAATTTTGGCTTGTTAATACAGGGTAAGTTAGCATACCTGTAAGATAGCGGCAAGTATCAAAAAGCCATGATTTTGTAGGTTTAAATTCATTTAATAATATAAAATGCTAGCATAAAACATTAGCATGTTAACCTTAAGATGAGGACATAGATACAAATGTTTTAAAATGTATAAAATTAGCGTACTTGTTTAGGTTAAAACTTATCAAATTTGCACCAATGCTAGCATAAAATGTTAGCATGCTAACATAGGAAGAGTACGCATAAGATGGCGCCGAGTTGAAAAGCCTTGATATTTAGGTTTTAATCAGCCAAAATGCTAGCTTAAACATTAGCATTCAAAAGTGGGCATGCTAATTTAGGTTAAGTCAGTTTAAGGATAAGAAGTTGAATCTTCTTTCATCGGAAATAATAGTTTTTGCATTTATTTTGTGGTTAACAATCAATTGTAAAGTTTATGAAAAAATGTCATTTCACGGAACTGTTGCCCTGAGCAAGATGGCCGCCACATCAACACAGGCTGCTCCGAGCTATGTGGCGCTATAGTTTGGTTTGATGGCGTGTTCATTGCTATTGTTCATTATTCTCACACAGTTCAACAATAATTTGTGTTTTGTACTTTAATACAGTTTCAGGTCTTTACTTAGTCAAGCCTTGGACTTGTTTACTTGGGTGCAAAAGTAAACAAATGTTTACAAAGGTGTTGCTTCTTGCGTGCAGGTAAACAAATGTTTACAAAGGTGTTGCTTCCTGCGTGCAGGTACCGTCGCTTCCAGCGCTCCAACAGTGTGACTACGGCTGTACAAGTAAGTCTCCGGACAAAGTACTTACCAAATATGAAGTACTTACCAAATATGAAGTATTTACCAAATATGAAGTATTTAACAAATAGGAAGTATTTACAATATATTAAACATTTACCATATATTAAGTATTTACCAAATATAAATGATTTACCAAATATTAAGTATTTACAAAATATAAAGTATTTACCAAATATTAAGTGTTTACCAAATATAAAGTATTTACCAAATATTAAGTAATTACCAAATATTAAGTATTCACAAAATATAAAGTATTTACCAAATAATAAGTAATTACCAAATATTAAGTATTTACAAAATATGAAGTGTTTTCAAAATATTAAATATTTCCACATTTTAAGTATTTACCAAATATGAAGTATTTTCAAAATATAAAATATGTAAAAATTGTAAGTATTTACCAAACATTAGGTATTTACCAAATATAAAGTATTTACCAAATGTTACGTTTTTACCAAATATTAGGTATTTACCAAATATTAAGTATTTACCAAATATTAAGTATTTACAAAATATGAAGTATTTCCAAATTTTAAGTATTTACCAAATATTAAGTATTTACAACATATAAAGTATTTACCAAAAATTAAGGTTTTACGAAATATGAAGTATTTATGAAATATGAAGTATTTACCAAATATTAAGTATTTACAAAATATTAAGTATTTACCAAATATTAGGTATTTACCAACTATTAGGTATTTACCAAATAGTAAGTATTTACCAAATACAAAATATTTACCAAATATTAAGTATTTACAAAATATAAAGTACTTACCAAATATTAAGTATTTACCAAATATTAGGTATTTACCAACTATTAAGTATTTAACAAATATTAGGTATTTACCATATATAAAGTATTTACCAAATGTTATGTTTTGACCAAATATTGGGTATTTCCAAATTTTAAGTAATTACCAAATATTAAGTATTTACAAAATAAAAAGTATTTACCAAATATAAAATATTTACCAAATATTAAGTATTTACAAAATGTTAAGTATTTACCAAATATTAAGTATTTACCAAATATTAGGTATTTACCATATACAAAGTATTTACCAAATGTTATGTTTTGACCAAATATTGGGTATTTCCAAATTTTAAGTAATTACCAAATATAAAGTATTTACAAAATAGTAAGTATTTGCCAAATATAAAGTATTTACCAAATAATAAGTAATTACCAAATATAAAGTATTTACCAAATATTAAGTATTTACCAAATATTAAGTATTTACCAAATATTAAGTATTTACAAAATATAAAGTATTTACCAAATATTAAGTATTTACAAAATGTTAAGTATTTACCAAATATTAAGTATTTACCAAATATTAGGTATTTACCATATACAAAGTATTTACCAAATGTTATGTTTTGACCAAATATTGGGTATTTCCAAATTTTAAGTAATTACCAAATATAAAGTATTTACAAAATAGTAAGTATTTACCAAATATAAAGTATTTTCAAAATATTAAGTATTTCCACATTTTAAGTATTTACCAAATAGTACGTTTTTACGAAATATTAAGTTTTTACAAAATATAAAGTATTTACCAAATATTAAGTATTTACCAAATATTAAGTATCTACAAAATATAAAGTATTTACCAAATATTAAGTATTTACAAAATATTACATTTTTACAAAATATAAAGTATTTACCAAATATAAAGTATTTACCAAATTTTCAGTTTTTTTTACAAAATATTAAGTATTTACCAAATAGTAAGTATTTAACAAATATAAAGTATCTACAACATATAAAGTATTTACCAAATTTTAAGTATTACACAAATATAAAGTATTTACAAAATATTAAGTATTTACCAAGTATTAAATATTTACCAAATATTAAGTATTTACAAAATATTTAGCATTTACAACATATAAAGTATTTACCAAATTTTAAGTATTTACCAAATATAAAGTATTTACAAAATATAAAGTATTTACCAAATATTAAGTATTTACCAAATATTAGGTATTTACCATATATAAAGTATTTACCAAATGTTATGTTTTGACCAAATATTGGGTATTTCCAAATTTTAAGTAATTACCAAATATTAAGTATTTACAAAATAGCAAGTATTTACCAAATAATAAGTAATTACCAAATATAAAGTATTTACCAAATATTAAGTATTTACCAAATATAAAGTATTTACAAAATATGAAGTATTTTCAAAATATGAAGTATTTCCACATTTTAAGTATTTACCAAATATTACGTTTTTACGAAATATTAAGTATTTACAAAATATAAAGTATTTACCAAATATTAAGTATTTACCAAATATTAAGTATTTACAAAATATAAAGTATTTACCAAATATTAAGTATTTACAAAATATTACATTTTTACAAAATATAAAGTATTTACCAAATATAAAGTATTTACCAAATATTAAGTGTTTTACAAAATATTAAGTATTTACCAAATAGTAAGTATTTAACAAATATAAAGTATCTACAACATATAAAGTATTTACCAAATTTTAATTATTACACAAATATAAAGTATTTACAAAATATTAAGTATTTACCAAGTATTAAGTATTTGCCAAATATTAAGTATTTACAATATATTTACTATTTACAACATATAAAGTATTTACCAAATTTTAAGTATTTACCGAACATAAAGTATTTACAAAATATAAAGTATTTACCAAATATTAAGTATTTACCAAATATTAGGTATTTACCATAATGTTATGTTTTGACCAAATATTGGGTATTTCCAAATTTTAAGTAATTACCAAATATTAAGTATTTACAAAATAGTAAGTATTTACCAAATATAAAGTATTTACCAAATAATAAGTAATTACCAAATATAAAGTATTTACCAAATATTAAGTATTTACCAAATATAAAGTATTTACAAAATATGAAGTATTTTCAAAATATGAAGTATTTCCACATTTTAAGTATTTACCAAATATGACGTTTTTATGAAATATTAAGTATTTACAAAATATAAAGTATTTACCAAATATTAAGTATTTACCAAATATTAAGTATTTACAAAATATAAAGTATTTACCAAATATTAAGTATTTACAAAATATTTAATTTTTACAAAATATAAAGTATTTACCAAATATAAAGTATTTACCAAATATTAAGTGTTTTACAAAATATTAAGTATTTAACAAATAGTAAGTATTTAACAAATATAAAGTATCTACAACATATAAAGTATTTACCAAATTTTAAGTATTACACAAATATAAAGTATTTACAAAATATTAAGTATTTACCAAGTATTAAGTATTTACCAAATATTAAGTATTTACAAAATACTTAGTATTTACAACATATAAAGTATTTACCAAATTTTAAGTATTTACCAAATATAAAGTATTTACCAAGTATTAAGTATTTCCCAAATATTGTGTGTACTGAGCAGAGGAGGCGGACTGCACACATATAAAGGTATGCACTTCTTCATTCAGGCCGACTTGGACACACCAGACCTGCCGGAGACTCCTCTGGACTCTCCCGACACCGACGTGGAGGTCCTGTCGTCCGGTGCACTTTCTCGCCAGTACTCCCGCGAGGCCGCAGCCTGCGCCTCCTCCTCCACGGTCAGCATCCAAGGCTCAGGGAACCATTACCACGCCTGTGCCTCCGACGACTACGAGGACGTGGGCTTCGACCCGTCCATCCTGCCTCCGCCCGACCCCTGGATCGACGGCGCCGGCGAGGACCCGCTGGAAGTCGGCTTCAACAACTCGGCCATCCTAGAGGTAGGCGGGCTCCCGCTTCTGAAAGTCATGAGCGGTTTTAGTCGTGGTTCACGGAAGTAAGGAAAGGTGTGCTGGCAGGCGGTGCAGAGATCGGCGTGTCAGCGCGACGGCCGCTGGTTCCTGAAGCTGCTACAGGCGGAGACGGAGCGCATGGAGGGGTGGTGTCGACAGATGGACGCCGACCAACAACAACAAGAGCTTCCAGACGACGGTGCGACACTTTAGTCAGCATGCTAACAGCTAGCATGTGTTTGGCAGTCAAATGATCTAAAAGAGTTAGCATGCTTATGTTAGCGTGCTAACAATTAGCATGTATCAAGTACCAAATGATATGGCTCGGAGATGTTTGACTGCAAAATCAGTTAAGAAAAATTAGCATGCTAATTTTAGCATGCTACCATGCTAACATTGGCATACTAAAAGTTAGCATTTGTCAAAACCCAAGTTATGTGACATTTTTAGGTGTACGGCTGCAAAATTGGCAAAAAAAACGTTAGCATGTATCAAGTACCAAATTGTATGGCTCGGAGGTGTTTGACTGCAAAATTAGTTAAGAAAATTAGCATGCTAATTTTAGCATGCTAGAATTGGCACACTAAAAGCTAGCATTTGTCAAAACCCAAGTTATGTGACATTTTTAGGTGTACGGCTGCAAAATGTGCAAAAAAAAAAAGTTAGCATGTATCAAGTACCAAATTATATGGCTCGGAGATGTTTGACTGCAAAATTAGTTAAGAAAAATTAGCATGCTAATTTTAGCATGCTAGAATTGGCATACTAAAAGTTAGCATTTGTCAAAACCCAAGTTATGTGACATTTTTAGGTGTACGGCTGCAAAATTGGCAAAAATACGTTAGCATGTATCAAGTACCAAATTGTATGGCTCGGAGGTGTTTGACTGCAAAATCCGTTAAGAAAAATTAGCATGCTAATTTTAGCATGCCACCATGCTAACATAGGCATACTAAAAGTTAGCATTTGTCAAAACCCAAGTTATGTGAAATTTTTAGGTGTACGGCTGCAAAATTTGCAAAAAAAAAGTTAGCATGTATCAAGTACCAAATTGTATGGCTTGGAGATGTTTGACTGCAAAATTAGTTAAGAAAAATTAGCATGCTAATTTTAGCATGCTAGAATTGGCATACTAAAAGTTAGCATTTGTCAAAACCCAAGTTATGTGACATTTTTAGGTGTACGGCTGCAAAATTGGCAAAAATACGTTAGCATGTATCAAGTACCAAATTATATGGCTCGGAAGTGTTTGACTGCAAAATCAGTTAAGAAAAATTAGCATGCTAATTTTAGCATGCTACCATGCTAACATTGGCATACTCAAAGTTAGCATTTGTCAAAACCCAAGTTATGTGAAATTTTTAGGTGTACGGCTGCATAATTGGCAAAAAAAACGTTAGCATGTATCAAGTACCAAATTGTATGGCTCAGAGGTGTTTGACTGCAAAATCAGTTAAGAAAATTTAGCATGCTAATTTTAGCATGCCACCATGCTAACATAGGCATACTAACAGTTAGCATTTGTCAAAACCCAAGTTATGTGAAATTTTTAGGTGTACGGCTGCAAAATTTGCAAAAATACGTTAGCATGTATCAAGTACCAAATGATAAGGCTCGGAGGTGTTTGACTGCAAAATTAGTTAAGAAAAATTAGCATGCTAATTTTAGCATGCTACCATGCTAACATAGGCATACTAACAGTTAGCATTTGTCAAAACCCAAGTTATGTGAAATTTTTAGGTGTACGGCTGCAAAATTGGCAAACATACGTTAGCATGTATCAAGTACCAAATGATATGGCTCGGAGGTGTTTGACTGCAAAATCAGTTAAGAAAAATTAGCATGCTAATTTTAGCATGCTACCATGCTAACATTGGCATACTAACATTTAGCATTTGTCAAAACCCAAGTTATGTGACATTTTTAGGTGTACGGCTGCAAAATTTGCAAAAAAAAAAGTTAGCATGTATCAAGTACCAAATTGTATGGCTCGGAGATGTTTGACTGCAAAATCAGTTAAGAAAAATTAGCATGCTAATTTTTGGCATGCTAGAATTGGCATACTAAAAGTTAGCATTTGTCAAAACCCAAGTTATGTAAAATTTTTAGGTGTACGGCTGCAAAATTTGCAAAAAAAAAGTTAGCATGTATCAAATACCAAATTGTATGGCTCGGAGGTGTTTGACTGCAAAATCAGTTAAGAAAAATTAGCATGCTAATTTTAGCATGCTACCATGCTAACATTGCCATACTCAAAGTTAGCATTTGTCAAAACCCAAGTTATGTGACATTTTTAGGTGTACGGCTGCAAAATGTGCAAAAAAAAAAGTTAGCATGTATCAAGTACCAAATTATATGGCTCGGAGATGTTTGACTGCAAAATCCGTTAAGAAAAATTAGCATGCTAATTTTAGCATGCTAGAATTGGCATACTAAAAGTTAGCATTTGTCAAAACCCAAGTTATGTGACATTTTTAGGTGTACGGCTGCAAAATTGGCAAAAATACGTTAGCATGTATCAAGTACCAAATTGTATGGCTCGGAGGTGTTTGACTGCAAAATCCGTTAAGAAAAATTAGCATGCTAATTTTAGCATGCCACCATGCTAACATAGGCATACTAACAGTTAGCATTTGTCAAAACCCAAGTTATGTGAAATTTTTAGGTGTACGGCTGCAAAATTGTCAAAAAAAAACATTAGCATGTATCAAGTACCAAATTGTATGGCTTAGAGGTGTTTGACTCCAAAATCAGTTAAGAAAATTTACCATGCTAATTTTAGCATGCCACCATGCTAAAATAGGCATACTAACAGTTAGCATTTGTCAAAACCCAAGTTATGTGACATTTTTAGGTGTACGGCTGCAAAATTGGCAAAAATACGTTAGCATGTATCAAGTACCAAATGATATGGCTCGGAGGTGTTTGACTGCAAAATCAGTTAAGAAAAATTAGCATGCTAATTTTAGCATGCTACCATGCTAACATTGGCATACTAACAGTTACCATTTGTCAAAACCCAAGTTATGTGAAATTTTTAGGTGTACGGCTGCAAAATTTGCAAAAAAAAAGTTAGCATGTATCAAGTACCAAATTGTATGGCTCAGAGGTGTTTGACTCCAAAATCAGTTAAGAAAATTTAGCATGCTAATTTTAGCATGCCACCATACTAACATTGGCATACTAACAGTTAGCATTTGTCAAAACCCAAGTTATGTGAAATTTTTAGGTGTACGGCTGCAAAATTTGCAAAAAAAAAGTTAGCATGTATCAAGTACCAAATTGTATGGCTCGGAGATGTTTGACTGCAAAATTAGTTAAGAAAAATTAGCATGCTAATTTTAGCATGCTAGAATTGGCATACTAAAAGTTAGCATTTGTCAAAACCTAAGTTATGTGACATTTTTAGGTGTACGGCTGCAAAATTTTCCAAAAATACGTTAGCATGTATCAGGTACCAAATGATATGGCTCGGAGGTGTTTGACTGCAAAATCAGTTAAGAAAAATTAGCATGCTAATTTTAGCATGCTACCATGCTAACATTGGCATACTAACATTTAGCATTTGTCAAAACCCAAGTTATGTGAAATTTTTAGGTGTACGGCTGCAAAATTTGCACAAAAAAAAGTTAGCATGTATCAAGTACCAAATTGTATGGCTCGGAGATGTTTGACTGCAAAATCAGTTAAGAAAAATTAGCATGCTAATTTTAGCATGCTAGAATTGGCATCCTAAAAGTTAGCATTTGTCAAAACCCAAGTTATTTGAAATTTTTAGGTGTACGGCTGCAAAATTGGCAAAAAAACGTTAGCATGTATCAAGTACCAAATTGTATGGCTCGGAGGTGTTTGACTGCAAAATTAGTTAAGAAAAATTAGCATGCTAATTTTAGCATGCCACCATGCTAACATAGGCATACTAACAGTTAGCATTTGTCAAAACCCAAGTTATGTGAAATTTTTAGGTGTACGGCTGCAAAATTTGCAAAAAAAAAGTTAGCATGTATCAAGTACCAAATTGTATGGCTCGGAGGTGTTTGACTGCAAAATCAGTTAAGAAAAATTAGCATGCTAATTTTAGCATGCTACCATGCTAACATTGGCATACTCAAAGTTAGCATTTGTCAAAACCCAAGTTATGTGACATTTTTAGGTGTACGGCTGCAAAATTGGCCAAAAAAGTTAGCATTGTAATTGTAGCATACTAGCATGCTAACAGCTATTGCATGTGTCAAGTACTAAGTTATATGAATTTAAAAAATGTTGGCAGTAAAATTATCTGAAAGAGTTAGCATGTATCATGTACCAAGTTAGCGTGCTAATGGTAGCATACTTACAGCTAGCATGTGTCAAATACAAATGTATATAACTGTAAGGTGTTTGGCTGTAAAACTATCCAAAAAAAGTTAACATGCTAACAGGTAGCATGTGTCAAATACCAAATTAAATGACTCTAGGTGTTTGGCTGCAAAATAACTAAAGAAAAAATAACCCGCTCATGTTAGCATACTAACATGCTAACATGAGCATGCTAACATACTCTCGGGTGTTCGGCTGCAAAATTGGCCAAAAAAGTTAGCATTGTAATGCTGGCGTACTAGTATGCTAACAGCTAGCATGTGTCAAGCACTAAGTTATATGACTCTAGGTGTTCAGCTGCAAAATTAGCTAAAAAAAAATTGCATGCTTATGTTAGCATACTAGCACGCTAACATGAGAATGCTAACAGCTATCATTTGGGAAAACACAAGTTACGTGACGCTCAGGTGTTTGTCTACAAAATTGGCCAAAAAAGTTAGCATTGTAATGGTAGCATACTAGCATGCTAACAGCTAGCTTGTGTCAAGTACTAAGTTATAGGAATTTAAAAAATGTTGGCAGTAAAATGATCTAAAAGAGTTAGCATGTGTCATGCACCAAATGATATGGCTCTGAGGTGTTTGACTGCAAAATTAGCCAAGAAAAATTAGCATGATCTTTTTAGCATACTACCATGCTAACATTGGCATACTAACAGTTAGCATGTGTCAAAACCCAAGTTATGTGAAATGTTTAGGTGTACGGTTGCATAATTGTCCCAAAAAAAAGTTAGCGTGCTACTGGTAGCATACTAGCATACTTACAGCTAGCATGTGTATAAAAATTACATAACTTTTAGGGGTTTGGCAGTAAAAATATCAAAAAAGTTAGCATGCTAAAAGTAAGTATGTGTCAATTACCAAATTACATGACGCTGAGGTATTCGGCTGCAAAATTAGCTATTAAAAATGTGCATACTAACATTAGCATAGTAACAGTTAGCATTTGTCAAAACCCAAGTTATGTGAATCTTAGGTGCTGGACTGCAACATTGGCTAAAAAGTTAGCATGCTAATGGCAGCCAAGAAAAATTTGCATGCTAATTTTAGCAGGCTAGCATGCTAACATTGGCATGCTAACAGTTAGCATTTGTCAAAACCCTAGCTATATGAAATGTTTAGGTGTACGGCTGCAAAATTGGCCAAAAATGTTAGCATTGTAATGGTAGCATACTAGCATGCTAACAGCTATTGCATGTGTCAAGTACTAAGTTATATGAATTTTTTAAATGTTGGCTGTAAAATGATCTGAAAGAGTTAGCATGTACCAAATGATATGGCTCTGAGGCGTTCGACTGCAAAATTATCCAAGAAAAATTAGCATGATAATTTTAGCATACTACCATGCTAACATTGGCACACTAACAGTTAGCATTTGTCAAAACCCAAGTTATGTAAAATGTTTAGGTGTACGGTTGCAAAACTGTCCCGAAAAAAAGTTAGCGTGCTACTGGTAGCATACTAGCATACTTACAGCTAGCATGTGTATAAAAGTTACATAACTTTTAGGGGTTTGGCTGTAAAAATATCAAAAAAGTTAGCATGCTAACAGTAAGTATGTGTCAATTACCAAATTACATGACTTTGAGGTATTCGGCTGCAAAATTAGCTATTAAAAATGTGCACGCTAACATTAGCATAGTAACAGTTAGCATTTGTCAAAACCCAAGTTATGTGAGTCTTAGGTGCTGGGCTGCAACATTGGCTAAAAAAGTTAGCGTGCTAATGGTAGCCAAGAAAAATTAGCATGCAAATTTTAGCAGACTAGCATGCTAACATTGGCATGCTAACAGTTAGCATTTGTCAAAACCCAAGCTATGTGAAATGTTTAGGTGTACAGTTGCAAAATTGTCCCGAAAAAAATTTAGCGTGCTACTGGTAGCATACTAGCATGCTAACAGCTATTGCATGTGTCAAGTACTAATTTATATGAATTTTTAAAATGTTGGCAGTAAAATGATCTGAAAGAGTTAGCATGTACCAAATGATATGGCTCTGAGGTGTTCGACTGCAAAATTAGCCAAGAAAAATTTGCATGATAATTTTAGCATACTACCATGCTAACATTGGCATACTAACAGTTAGCATTTGTCAAAACCCAAGTTATGTGAAATGTTTAGGTGTACGGTTGCAAAATTGTCCCCAAAAAAAGTTAGCGTGCTACTGGTAGCATACTAGCATACTTACAGCTAGCATGTGTCAAGTATAAAAGTTACATAACTTTTAGGGGTTTGGCTGTAAAAATATCAAAAAAGTTAGCATGCTAAAAGTAAGTATGTGTCAATTACCAAATTACATGACTCTGAGGTATTCGGCTGCAAAATTAGCTATTAAAAATGTGCACGCTAACATTAGCATAGTAACAGTTAGCATTTGTCAAAACCCAAGTTATGTGAGTCTTAGGTGCTAGACTGCAATATTGGCTAAAAAAGTTAGCGCGCTAATTGTAGCCAAGAAAAATTAGCATGCAAATTTTAGCAGACTAGCATGCTAACATTGGCATACTAACAGTTAGCATTTGTCAAAACCCAAGCTATATGAAATGTTTAGGTGTACGGCTGCAAAATTGGCCAAAAAAGTTAGCATTGTAATGGTAGCATACTAGCATGCTATCAGCTATTGCATAAGTCAAGTACTAAGTTATATGAATTTTTAAAATGTTGGCACTAAAATGATCTGAAAGAGTTAGCATGTACCAAATGATATGGCTCTGAGGTGTTTGACTGCAAAATTAGCCAAGAAAAATTAGCATGATAATTTTAGCATACTACCATGCTAACATTGGCATACTAACAGTTAGCATTTGTCAAAACCCAAGTTATGTAAAATGTTTAGGTGTACGGTTGCAAAATTGTCCCGAAAAAAATTTAGCGTGCTACTGGTAGCATACTAGCATACTTACAGCTGGCATGTGTATAAAAGTTACATAACTTTTAGGGGTTTGGCTGTAAAAATATCAAAAAAGTTAGCATGCTAACAGTAGGTATGTGTCGATTACCAAATTACATGACGCTGAGGTATTCGGCTGCAAAATTAGCTATTAAAAATGTGCATGCTAACATTAGCATAGTAACAGTTAGCATTTGTCAAAACCCAAGTTATGTGAGTCTTAGGTGCTAGACTGCAATATTGGCTACAAAAGTTAGCGTGCTAATGGTAGCCAAGAAAAATTAGCATGCTAATTTTAGCAGACTAGCATGCTAACATTGGCATACTAACAGTTAGCATTTGTCAAAACCCAAGCTATATGAAATGTTTAGGTGTACGGCTGCAAAATTGGCCAAAAAAGTTAGCATTGTAATGGTAGCATACTAGCATGCTAACAGCTATTGCATGTGTCAAGTACTAAGTTATATGAATTTTTAAAATGTTGGCAGTAAAATGATCTGAAAGAGTTAGCATGTACCAAATGATTTAGGGCTATATAAATAAACATTGATTGATTGAAATGATATGGCTCTGAGGCGTTCGACTGCAAAATTAGCCAAGAAAAATTAGCATGATAATTTTAGCATACTACCATGCTAACATTGGCATACTAACAGTTAGCATTTGTCAAAACCAAAGTTATGTGAAATGTTTAGGTGTACGGTTGCAAAATTGTCCCCAAAAAAAGTTAGTGTGCTACTGGTAGCATACTAGCATACTTACAGCTAGCATGTGTATAAAAGTTACATAACTTTTAGGGGTTTGGCTGTAAAAATATCTAAAAAGTTAGCATGCTGACTGTAAGTGTGTGTCAATTACCAAATTACATGACTCTGAGGTATTCGGCTGCAAAATTAGCTATTAAAAATGTGCATACTAACATTAGCATAGTAACAGTTAGCATTTGTCAAAACCCAAGTTATGTGAGTCTTAGGTGCTGGACTGCAACATTGGCTAAAAAAGTTAGCGTGCTAATGGTAGCCAAGAAAAATTAGCATGCTAATTTTAGCAGACTAGCATGCTAACAATGGCATGCTAACAGTTAGCATTTGTCAAAACCCAAGCTATATGAAATGTTTAGGTGTACGGCTGCAAAATTGGCCCAAAAAAGTTAGCATTGTAATTGTAGCATACTAGCATGCTAACAGCTATTGCATGTGTCAAGTACTAAGTTATATGAATTTTTAAAATGTTGGCAGTAAAATGATCTGAAAGAGTTAGCATGTACCAAATGATATGGCTCTGAGGTGTTCGACTGCAAAATTAGCCAAGAAAAATTAGCATGATTATTTTAGCATACTACCATGCTAACATTGGCATACTAACAGTTAGCATTTGTCAAAACCCAAGTTATGTAAAATGTTTAGGTGTACGGTTGCAAAACTGTCCCGAAAAAAATTTAGCGTGCTACTGGTAGCATACTAGCATACTTACAGCTAGCATGTGTCAAGTATAAAAGTTACATAACTTTTAGGGGTTTGGCTGTAAAAATATCTAAAAAGTTAGCATGCTAACAGTAACTATGTGTCAATTACCAAATTACATGACTCTGAGGTATTCGGCTGCAAAATTAGCTATTAAAAATGTGCATGCTAACATTAGCGTAGTAGCAGATAGCATTTGTCAAAACCCAAGTTATGTGAATCTTAGGTGCTGGACTGCAACATTGGCTACAAAAGTTAGCGTGCTAATGGTAGCCAAGAAAAATTAGCATGCTAATTTTAGCAGACTAGCATGCTAACATTGGCATACTAACAGTTAACATTTGTCAAAACCCAAGCTATATGAAATGTTTAGGTGTACGGCCGCAAAATTGGCCAAAAAAGTTAGCATTGTAATGGTAGCATACTAGCAGGCTAACAGCTATTGCATGTGTCAAGTACTAAGTTATATGAATTTTTAAAATGTTGGCAGTAAAATGATCTGAAAGAGTTAGCATGTACCAAATGATATGGCTCTGAGGTGTTCGACTGCAAAATTAGCCAAGAAAAATTAGCATGCTAATTTTAGCAGACTAGCATGCTAACATTGGCATACTAACAGTTAGCATTTGTCAAAACCCAAGTTATGTAAAATGTTTAGGTGTACTGTTGCAAAACTGTCCCGAAAAAAAGTTAGCGTGCTACTGGTAGCATACTAGCATACTTACAGCTAGCATGTGTATAAAAGTTACATAAATTTTAGGGGTTTGGCAGTAAAAATATCTAAAAAGTTAGCATCCTAACAGTAAGTATGTGTCAATTACCAAATTACATGACGCTGAGGTATTCGGCTGCAAAATTAGCTAGTAAAAATGTGCACGCTAACATTAGCGTAGTAACAGTTAGCTTTGGTCAAAACCCAAGTTATGTGAATCTTAAGTGCTGGACTGCAACATTGGCTAAAAAAGTTAGCGTGCTAATGGTAGCCAAGAAAAATTAGCATGCTAATTTTAGCAGACTAGCATGCTAACATTGGCATGCTAACAGTTAGCATTTGTCAAAACCCAAGCTATATGAAATGTTTAGGTGTACGGCTGCAAAATTGGCCCAAAAACTTTAGCATTGTAATGGTAGCATACTAGCATGCTAACATGAGCATGCTAACAGCTATCATTTGTCAAAACTCAAGTTACGTGACGCTCAGGTGTTCGGCCAAAAAAAGTTAGCATTGTAATGGTAGCACACTAGCATGCTAACAGCTAGCATGTGTCAAGTACTAAGTTATATGGCTGTGAAACACATGAAACATGCTAAGTGTTGCTCCGCCCACATCCACTAGAAACAAAGCTGCCTGCAGGAAGCAAGCACAAAGGGGGGAAGAGGAAGAGGAAGAGGAACAGGAAGTACCACAATAAGAGTTTTGTGTGTGTCCGTGCTCGTAGTTGTCGGCAAGATGCGGAGTGCGGTGGGAAGTGCTCAGCTGCTGATGTCCAAGAAGTTCCAGCAGTTCCGGGAGTTGTGTGAGGAGAACTTGGTGAGACACATATTCTTGTCTGCTTGAAAAGCTAACCGATAGCATGCTAGCCAGATAGCATCACGTAAAAAATGTTTTGAAAAAAATGAGAAAAATTATCCAAAAAAAAAAAAAAAAAAGCTAGCATGCTAACGCTACTATGCTAACAATTACATGCCTACAGTTAGCATTAGCGAAATACCAAAATAAATGACACTAAAGTTTATTCTTCCTGAATTAGTTAAAAAAAAGCTAGTATGCTAACAGCAATATGCTAAAATGCTAACAAAAACGTGCTTACAGTTAGCATTAGTGAGGTACCAAAATATATGACACTGAGGTGTATACCTACTAAAGTAGCTAAAAAATCTAGCATGCTAACAGAAATATGCTAAAATGCTAACAATAACATGCTTAACAGTTAGCATTAGTGAGGTACCAAAATATATGACGCTGAGATGTATACCTGCTAAATTAGCTAAATAAGCTAGCTTGCTAATAGTAGTATGCTAACAATAGCATGCTTTCTGACACTGTTAAGATAGCTAAAAAAGCTAGCATGCTAACAGTAATATGCTAAAATGCTAACAATAATATGCTCACAGTTAGCATTACTGAAGTACCAAAATATATGACACTGAGATATATACCTCCTAAATTAGCTAAAAATTCTAGCATGCTAACAGCAATATGCTATAATGCTAACAATAACATGCTTACAGTTAGCATTAGTGAAGTACCATAATATATGACAGTGAGGTGTATACCTACTAAATTAGATAAAAAAGTTAGCATGTTGGCTATTCTATGCTAACAATAACATGCTTACAGTTAGCATCAGTGAAGTACCAAAATATATGACGCTGAGGTGTATACCTACTAAATTAGCTCAATAAGCTAACTTGCTAATAGTAGTATGCTAACAATGGCATGCTTTCTGACGCTGTTAAGATAGCTAAAAAAGCTATCATGCTAACAGCAATATGCTAAAATGCTAACAACAACATGCTTACAGTTAGCATTAGTGAGGTACTGAAATATACAACACTAAGATGTATACCTTCTAAATTAGCTAAATAAGCTAATTTGCTAATAGAAGTATGCTAACAATAGCCTGTTAAGATAGCTGAAAAAAGATAGCATGCTAACAGCAATATGCTAAAATGCTAACAATAACATGCTTACAGTTAGCATTAGTGAAGTACCAAAATATATGACGCTGAGATGTATACCTACTAAATTAGCTAAATAAGCTAGCTTGCTAATAGTAGTATGCTAACAATAGCATGCTTTCTGAAGCTATTTAACTCCTAAATTAGCTAAAAATTCTAGCAAGCTAACAGCAATATGCTAAAATGCTAACAATAGCATGCTTACAGTTAGCATTAGTGAAGTACCATAATATATGACAGTGAGGTGTATACCTACTAAATTAGCTAAAAATGGTAGCATGTTGGATATTCTATGCCAACATGCTAACAAAAACATGCTTACAGTTAGCATTAGTGAGGTACCAAAATATATTACACTGAGATATATACCTCCTAAATTAGCTAAATAAGCTAACTTGCTAATAGTAGTATGCTAACAATAGCATGCTTTCTGATGCTGTTAAGATAGCTAACAAATCTAGCATGCTAACAGTAGTATGCTAACAATGACATGCTAACAATTAGCATTAGTGAAGTACCAAAATATATGACACTGAGATGTATACCTGCTAAATTAGCTATTAAAAGCTAGCATCATGTCTATTCTATGCTAACATGCTAACAATAACATGCTTACAGTTAGCATTAGTGAGGTACCAAAATATATGACACTGAGATATATACCTCTTAAATTAACAAAATAAGCTAACTTGCTAATAGTAGTATGCTAACAATAGCATGCTTTATGATGCTGTTAAGATAGCTAAAAAATCTAGCATGCTAGTATGCTAAAATGCTAACAATGACATGCTAACAGCAGCATGCTAAAATGTTAACAATTAAATGCTAACAGAAGTATGCTAAAATTCTAACAATAACATGCTAACAGAAGTATGCTAAAATGCTAACAATAACATGCTTACAGTAGTATGCTAAAATGCTAACAATAACATGCCAACGATAGTATGCTAAAATGCTAACAATAACATGCTAACAGTAGTATGCTAAAATGCTAACAATAACATGCTAACTGTAGTATGCTAAAATGCTAACAATAAAATGCTAACAGTAGTATGCTAAAATGCTAACAATTAAATGATAACAGAAGTATGCTAAAATGCTAAAAATAACATGCTAACAGTAGTATGCTAAAATGCTAACAATAACATGCTTACGGTAGTATGCTAAAATGCTAACAATAACATGCCAACAGTAGTATGCTAAAATGCTAACAATAAAATGCTAACAGTAGTATGCTAAAATGCTAACAATAACATGCTAACAGCAGTATGTTAAAATGCTAACAATGACATGCTAACAGTAGTATGCTAAAATGCTAACAATAACATGCTAACAGTAGGATGCTAAAATGCTAACTATAACATGCTAACAGTAGTATGCTAAAATGCTAACAATAACATGCTGACAGTAGTATGCTAAAATGCTAACAATAACATGCTAACAGTAGTATGCTAAAATGCTAACAATAACATGCTAACAGTAATATGCTAAAATGTTCTCATGTCTTCTTTGGCCCCAGGACCCCAACGCCCGCCCTCGGCCCGGGGCCTCGGACCTGGCCGGGTTCTGGGACATGCTGCAGTTGTCCATCGAGAACATTAGCCTCAAGTTTGATGAGCTCCATCAACTGAGGGCCAACAACTGGAGGCCCCTAGACCCCCCTGAGAGGAAGGTAGGGCAGAAGAACATCATGCAACATACACAACATAGTAGTCTACGGCCTAGGATGTGGGCAACGTACACAACATAGTAGTCCACGGCCTAGGATGTGGGCAACGTACACAACATAGTAGTCTACGGCCTAGGGTGTGGGCAAGGTACACAACATAGTAGTCTACGGCCTAGGGTGTGGGCAACGTACACAACATAGTAGTCTACGGCCTAGGATGTGGGCAACGTACACAACATAGTAGTCTACGGCCTAGGATGTGGGCAACGTACACAACATAGTAGTCTACGGCCTAGGATGTGGGCAACATACACAACATAGTAGTCTACGGCCTAGGATGTGGGCAACGTACACAACATAGTAGTCTACGGCCTAGGATGTGGGCAAGGTACACAACATAGTAGTCTACGGCCTAGGGTGTGGGCAACGTACACAACATAGTAGTCTACGGCCTAGGGTGTGGGCAACGTACACAACATAGTAGTCTACGGCCTAGGATGTGGGCAACGTACACAACATAGTAGTCTACGGCCTAGGATGTGGGCAACGTACACAACATAGTAGTCTACGGCCTAGGATGTGGGCAACGTACACAACATAGTAGTCTACGGCCTAGGATGTGGGCAACGTACACAACATAGTAGTCTACGGCCTAGGCTGTGGGCAACGTACACAACATAGTAGTCTACGGCCTAGGATGTGGGCAACGTACACAACATAGTAGTCTACGGCCTAGGATGTGGGCAACGTACACAACATAGTAGTCTACGGCCTAGGATGTGGGCAACGTACACAACATAGTAGTCTACGGCCTAGGCTGTGGGCAACGTACACAACATAGTAGTCTACGGCCTAGGATGTGGGCAACGTACACAACATAGTAGTCTACGGCCTAGGCTGTGGGCAACGTACACAACATAGTAGTCTACGGCCTAGGATGTGGGCAACGTACACAACATAGTAGTCTACGGCCTAGGCTGTGGGCAACGTACACAACATAGTAGTCTACGGCCTAGGATGTGGGCGGGGCCAGTGATAAACTCCCAAGGTCATTCTGATGAAGGTGTCGACCTTGTTGAGGTCAAAGTTGATTGTTAAGATGTTGGCCACACCCCCAAGTGATGCATTGTGGGTACTGCTGGAGTGCTGACAGAATGACCCAGAAAGTGGGTTAAATACTTGCAATGACTTCTTATGGGTTAACTGTGTAGTTACGTCATGGATGGACTGATGATCTAATAAGACAAACAGTATTAAGTCATCATGGCAGTCTTTTACTTCCTGCTTTGGGACTCATGGCTTCTTTTTTTGGTCCTGTTCTTTTATTCTGCTTCTTTTATTGGTCCTGTTCTTTTCTTCTGCTTCTTTTATTGGTCCTGTTCTTTTATTATGCTTCTTTTTTTGGTCCTGTTCTTTCTTCTGCTTCTTTTATTGGTCCTGTTATTTCTTCTGCTTCTGTTGTTGGTCCTGTTCTTTCTTTTGCTTCTTTTATTGGTCCTGTTGTGTCTTCTGCTTCTTTCTATTGGTCCTGTTTTTTCTTCTGCTTCTTTTTATTGGTCCTGTTCTTTTCTTCTGCTACTTTTGTTGGTCCTGTTCTTTCTTCTGCTTCTTTTATTGGTCCTGTTCTTACTTCTGCTTCTTTTATTGGTCCTGTTCTTACTTCTGCTTCTTTTATTGGTCCTGTTCTTACTTTTGCTTCTTTTATTGGTCCTGTTGTGTCTTCTGCTTCTTTCTATTGGTCCTGTTTTTTCTTCTGCTTCTTTTTATTGGTCCTGTTCTTTTCTTCTGCTACTTTTGTTGGTCCTGTTCTTTCTTCTGCTTCTTTTATTGGTCCTGTTCTTACTTCTGCTTCTTTTATTGGTCCTGTTCTTACTTCTGCTTCTTTTATTGGTCCTGTTCTTACTTCTGTTTTTTTATTGGTCCTGTTCTTACTTCTGTTTTTTTATTGGTCCTGTTCTTTCTTCTGCTTCTTTTATTGGTCCTGTTCTTACTTCTTTTTTTATTTATTGGTCCTGTTCTTTCTTCTGCTTCTTTTATTGGTCCTGTTCTTTCTTCTGCTTCTTTTATTGGTCCTGTTCTTACTTCTGTTTTTTTATTGGTCCTGTTCTTTCTCCTCATTTTTTTATTGGTCCTGTTCTTACTTCTGTTTCTTTTATTGGTCCTGTTCTTACTTCTGTTTCTTTTATTGGTCCTGTTCTTACTTCTGTTTTTTTATTGGTCCTGTTCTTTCTTCTCATTTTTTTTATTGGTCCTGTTCTTACTTCTGTTTTTTTATTGGTCCTGTTCTTTCTTCTCATTTTTTATTGGTCCTGTTCTTTCTTCTGCTTCTTTTATCGGTCCTGTTCTTACTTCTGTTTTTTTATTGGTCCTGTTCTTTCTTCTCATGTGTTTATTGGACCTGTTCTTTCTTCTGTTTCTTTTATTGGTCCTGTTCTTTCTTATGTTTCTTTTATTGGTCCTGTTCTGTCTTCTGCTTCTTTTATTGGTCCTGTTCTTTCTTCTGCTTCTTTTATTGGTCCTGTTCTGTCTTCTGCTTCTTTTATTGGTCCTGTTCTGTCTTTTGCATCCTTTATTTGTCCTGTTCTTTCTTCTGCTTATTTTCATCGGTCCTGTTCTTTCTTTTGCTTCTTTTGTTGGTCCTGTTAGTTCTTCTGCCTCTTTTGTTAGTCCTGTTCTGTCTTCTGCTTCTTTTTATCGGGCCTGTTCTGTCTTCTGCTTCTTTCTATTGGTCCTGTTTTTTCTTCTGCTTCTTTTTATTGGTCCTGTTCTTTTCTTCTGCTACTTTTGTTGGTCCTGTTCTTTCTTCTGCTTCTTTTATTGGTCCTGTTCTTTTCTTCTGCTTCTTTTATTGGTCCTGTTCTTACTTCTGCTTCTTTTATTGGTCCTGTTCTTACTTCTGCTTCTTTTATTGGTCCTGTTCTTACGTCTGTTTTATATTGGTCCTGTTCTTTCTTCTGTTTCTTTTATTGGTCCTGTTCTTACTTCTTTCTTTTTTTTATTGGTCCTGTTCTTTCTTCTCATTTTTTTATTGGTCCTGTTCTTACTTCTGCTTCTTTAATTGGTCCTGTTCTTACTTCTGTTTTTTTATTGGTCCTGTTCTTTCTTCTCATTTTTTTATTGGTCCTGTTCTTTCTTCTGTTTCTTTTATTGGTCCTGTTCTTTCTTCTGCTTCTTTTATTGGTGCTGTCCTTACTTCTGTTTTTTTATTGGTCCTGTTCTTTCTTCTGCTTCTTTTATTGGTCCTGTTCTGTCTTCTGCTTCTTTTATTGGTCATGTTCTTTTTTCTGCTTCTTTTATTGGTCCTGTTCTGTCTTTTGCATCCTTTATTTGTCCTGTTCTTTCTTCTGCTTATTTTCATCGGTCCTGTTCTTTCTTTTGCTTCTTTTGTTGGTCCTGTTAGTTCTTCTGCCTCTTTTGTTAGTCCTGTTCTGTCTTCTGCTTCTTTCTATTGGTCCTGTTTTTCTTCTGCTTCTTTTTATTGGTCCTGTTCTTTTCTTCTGCTACTTTTGTTGGTCCTGTTCTTTCTTCTGCTTCTTTTATTGGTCCTGTTCTTTTCTTCTGCTTCTTTTATTGGTCCTGTTCTTACTTCTGCTTCTTTTATTGGTCCTGTTCTTGCTTCTGCTTCTTTTATTGGTCCTGTTCTTACTTCTGTTTTTTTATTGGTCCTGTTCTTACATCTGTTTTTTTATTGGTCCTGTTCTTTCTTCTGTTTCTTTTATTGGTCCTGTTCTTACTTCTTTCTTTTTTTTATTGGTCCTGTTCTTTCTTCTCATTTTTTTATTGGTCCTGTTCTTACTTCTGTTTCTTTTATTGGTCCTGTTCTTTCTTCTTCTTTTTTTTATTGGTCCTGTTCTTTGTTCTCATTTTTTTATTGGTCCTGTTCTTACTTCTGTTTCTTTTATTGGTCCTGTTCTTTCTTCTTCTTCTTTTATTGGTCCTGTTCTTACTTCTGTTTTTTTATTGGTCCTGTTCTTTCTTCTGTTTTTTTTATTGGTCCTGTTCTTTCTTCTGCTTCTTTTATTGGTCCTGTTCTTACTTCTGTTTTTTTATTGGTCCTGTTCTTACGTCTGTTTTTTTATTGGTCTTGTTCTTACTTCTGTTTTTTTATTGGTCCTGTTCTTTCTTCTCATTTTTTTATTGGTCCTGTTCTTTCTTCTGTTTCTTTTATTGGTCCTGTTCTTTCTTGTGTTTCTTTTATTGGTCCTGTTCTGTCTTCTGCTTCTTTTATTGGTCCTGTTATTTCTTCTGCTTCTTTTTATTGGTCCTGTTCTGTCTTCTGCTTCTTTTATTGGTCCTGTTCTTTCTTTTGCTTCTTTTTATTGGTCCTGTTCTTTCTTCTGCTTCTTTTATTGGTCCTGTTCTGTCTTATGCTTCTTTTATTGGTCCTGTTCTTTCTTCTGCTTCTTTTATTGGTCCTGTTCTGTCTTCTGCTTCTTTTATTGGTCATGTTCTTTTTTATGCTTCTTTTATTGGTCCTGTTCTGTCTTTTGCATCCTTTATTTGTCCTGTTCTTTCTTCTGCTTATTTTCATCGGTCCTGTTCTTTCTTTTGCTTGTTTTGTTGGTCCTGTTAGTTCTTCTGCCTCTTTTGTTAGTCCTGTTCTGTCTTCTGCTTCTTTTTATCGGGCCTGTTTTTTCTTCTGCTTCTTTCTATTGGTCCTGTTTTTTCTTCTGCTTCTTTTTATTGGTCCTGTTCTTTTCTTCTGCTACTTTTGTTGGTCCTGTTCTTTCTTCTGCTTCTTTTATTGGTCCTGTTCTTTTCTTCTGCTTCTTTTATTGGTCCTGTTCTTACTTCTGCTTCTTTTATTGGTCCTGTTCTTACTTCTGCTTCTTTTATTGGTCCTGTTCTTACGTCTGTTTTTTATTGGTCCTGTTCTTTCTTCTGTTTCTTTTATTGGTCCTGTTCTTACTTCTTTCTTTTTTTTTATTGGTCCTGTTCTTTCTTCTCATTTTTTTATTGGTCCTGTTCTTACTTCTGCTTCTTTTATTGGTCCTGTTCTTACTTCTGTTTTTTTATTGGTCCTGTTCTTTCTTCTCATTTTTTATTGGTCCTGTTCTTTCTTCTGTTTCTTTTATTGGTCCTGTTCTTTCTTCTGCTTCTTTTATTGGTGCTGTCCTTACTTCTGTTTTTTTATTGGTCCTGTTCTTTCTTCTGCTTCTTTTATTGGTCCTGTTCTGTCTTCTGCTTCTTTTATTGGTCATGTTCTTTTTTCTGCTTCTTTTATTGGTCCTGTTCTGTCTTTTGCATCCTTTATTTGTCCTGTTCTTTCTTCTGCTTATTTTCATCGGTCCTGTTCTTTCTTTTGCTTCTTTTGTTGGTCCTGTTAGTTCTTCTGCCTCTTTTGTTAGTCCTGTTCTGTCTTCTGCTTCTTTCTATTGGTCCTGTTTTTTCTTCTGCTTCTTTTTATTGGTCCTGTTCTTTTCTTCTGCTACTTTTGTTGGTCCTGTTCTTTCTTCTGCTTCTTTTATTGGTCCTGATCTTTTCTTCTGCTTCTTTTATTGGTCCTGTTTTTACTTCTGCTTCTTTTATTGGTCCTGTTCTTACTTCTGCTTCTTTTATTGGTCCTGTTCTTACTTCTGCTTCTTTTATTGGTCCTGTTCTTACTTCTGCTTCTTTTATTGGTCCTGTTCTTACTTCTGTTTTTTTATTGGTCCTGTTCTTACGTCTGTTTTTTTATTGGTCCTGTTCTTTCTTCTGTTTCTTTTATTGGTCCTGTTCTTACTTCTTTCTTTTTTTTTATTGGTCCTGTTCTTTCTTCTCATTTTTTTATTGGTCCTGTTCTTACTTCTGTTTCTTTTATTGGTCCTGTTCTTTCTTCTGCTTCTTTTATTGGTCCTGTTCTTACTTCTGTTTTTTTATTGGCCCTGTTCTTTCTTCTGTTTTTTTTATTGGTCCTGTTCTTTCTTCTGCTTCTTTTATTGGTCCTGTTCTTACTTCTGTTTTTTTATAGGTCCTGTTCTTACATCTGTTTTTTTATTGGTCCTGTTCTTACTTCTGTTTTTTTATTGGTCCTGTTCTTTCTTCTCATTTTTTTATTGGTCCTGTTCTTTCTTCTGTTTCTTTTATTGGTCCTGTTCTTTCTTATGTTTCTTTTATTGGTCCTGTTCTGTCTTCTGCTTCTTTTATTGGTCCTGTTCTGTCTTCTGCTTCTTTTATTGGTCCTGTTCTGTCTTTTGCATCCTTTATTTGTCCTGTTCTTTCTTCTGCTTATTTTCATCGGTCCTGTTCTTTCTTTTGCTTCTTTTGTTGGTCCTGTTAGTTCTTCTGCCTCTTTTGTTAGTCCTGTTCTGTCTTCTGCTTCTTTTTATCGGGCCTGTTCTGTCTTCTGCTTCTTTCTATTGGTCCTGTTTTTTCTTCTGCTTCTTTTTATTGGTCCTGTTCTTTTCTTCTGCTACTTTTGTTGGTCCTGTTCTTTCTTCTGCTTCTTTTATTGGTCCTGTTCTTTTCTTCTGCTTCTTTTATTGGTCCTGTTCTTACTTCTGCTTCTTTTATTGGTCCTGTTCTTACTTCTGCTTCTTTTATTGGTCCTGTTCTTACGTCTGTTTTATATTGGTCCTGTTCTTTCTTCTGTTTCTTTTATTGGTCCTGTTCTTACTTCTTTCTTTTTTTTATTGGTCCTGTTCTTTCTTCTCATTTTTTTATTGGTCCTGTTCTTACTTCTGCTTCTTTAATTGGTCCTGTTCTTTCTTCTCATTTTTTTATTGGTCCTGTTCTTTCTTCTGTTTCTTTTATTGGTCCTGTTCTTTCTTCTGCTTCTTTTATTGGTGCTGTCCTTACTTCTGTTTTTTTATTGGTCCTGTTCTTTCTTCTGCTTCTTTTATTGGTCCTGTTCTGTCTTCTGCTTCTTTTATTGGTCATGTTCTTTTTTCTGCTTCTTTTATTGGTCCTGTTCTGTCTTTTGCATCCTTTATTTGTCCTGTTCTTTCTTCTGCTTATTTTCATCGGTCCTGTTCTTTCTTTTGCTTCTTTTGTTGGTCCTGTTAGTTCTTCTGCCTCTTTTGTTAGTCCTGTTCTGTCTTCTGCTTCTTTCTATTGGTCCTGTTTTTCTTCTGCTTCTTTTTATTGGTCCTGTTCTTTTCTTCTGCTACTTTTGTTGGTCCTGTTCTTTCTTCTGCTTCTTTTATTGGTCCTGTTCTTTTCTTCTGCTTCTTTTATTGGTCCTGTTCTTACTTCTGCTTCTTTTATTGGTCCTGTTCTTGCTTCTGCTTCTTTTATTGGTCCTGTTCTTACTTCTGTTTTTTTATTGGTCCTGTTCTTACATCTGTTTTTTTATTGGTCCTGTTCTTTCTTCTGTTTCTTTTATTGGTCCTGTTCTTACTTCTTTCTTTTTTTTATTGGTCCTGTTCTTTCTTCTCATTTTTTTATTGGTCCTGTTCTTACTTCTGTTTCTTTTATTGGTCCTGTTCTTTCTTCTTCTTTTTTTTTATTGGTCCTGTTCTTTGTTCTCATTTTTTTATTGGTCCTGTTCTTACTTCTGTTTCTTTTATTGGTCCTGTTCTTTCTTCTTCTTCTTTTATTGGTCCTGTTCTTACTTCTGTTTTTTTATTGGTCCTGTTCTTTCTTCTGTTTTTTTTATTGGTCCTGTTCTTTCTTCTGCTTCTTTTATTGGTCCTGTTCTTACTTCTGTTTTTTTATTGGTCCTGTTCTTACGTCTGTTTTTTTATTGGTCTTGTTCTTACTTCTGTTTTTTTATTGGTCCTGTTCTTTCTTCTCATTTTTTTATTGGTCCTGTTCTTTCTTCTGTTTCTTTTATTGGTCCTGTTCTTTCTTGTGTTTCTTTTATTGGTCCTGTTCTGTCTTCTGCTTCTTTTATTGGTCCTGTTATTTCTTCTGCTTCTTTTTATTGGTCCTGTTCTGTCTTCTGCTTCTTTTATTGGTCCTGTTCTTTCTTTTGCTTCTTTTTATTGGTCCTGTTCTTTCTTCTGCTTCTTTTATTGGTCCTGTTCTGTCTTATGCTTCTTTTATTGGTCCTGTTCTTTCTTCTGCTTCTTTTATTGGTCCTGTTCTGTCTTCTGCTTCTTTTATTGGTCATGTTCTTTTTTATGCTTCTTTTATTGGTCCTGTTCTGTCTTTTGCATCCTTTATTTGTCCTGTTCTTTCTTCTGCTTATTTTCATCGGTCCTGTTCTTTCTTTTGCTTCTTTTGTTGGTCCTGTTAGTTCTTCTGCCTCTTTTGTTAGTCCTGTTCTGTCTTCTGCTTCTTTTTATCGGGCCTGTTTTTTCTTCTGCTTCTTTCTATTGGTCCTGTTTTTTCTTCTGCTTCTTTTTATTGGTCCTGTTCTTTTCTTCTGCTACTTTTGTTGGTCCTGTTCTTTCTTCTGCTTCTTTTATTGGTCCTGTTCTTTTCTTCTGCTTCTTTTATTGGTCCTGTTCTTACTTCTGCTTCTTTTATTGGTCCTGTTCTTACTTCTGCTTCTTTTATTGGTCCTGTTCTTACGTCTGTTTTTTATTGGTCCTGTTCTTTCTTCTGTTTCTTTTATTGGTCCTGTTCTTACTTATTTCTTTTTTTTTATTGGTCCTGTTCTTTCTTCTCATTTTTTTATTGGTCCTGTTCTTACTTCTGCTTCTTTTATTGGTCCTGTTCTTACTTCTGTTTTTTTATTGGTCCTGTTCTTTCTTCTCATTTTTTATTGGTCCTGTTCTTTCTTCTGTTTCTTTTATTGGTCCTGTTCTTTCTTCTGCTTCTTTTATTGGTGCTGTCCTTACTTCTGTTTTTTTATTGGTCCTGTTCTTTCTTCTGCTTCTTTTATTGGTCCTGTTCTGTCTTCTGCTTCTTTTATTGGTCATGTTCTTTTTTCTGCTTCTTTTATTGGTCCTGTTCTGTCTTTTGCATCCTTTATTTGTCCTGTTCTTTCTTCTGCTTATTTTCATCGGTCCTGTTCTTTCTTTTGCTTCTTTTGTTGGTCCTGTTAGTTCTTCTGCCTCTTTTGTTAGTCCTGTTCTGTCTTCTGCTTCTTTCTATTGGTCCTGTTTTTTCTTCTGCTTCTTTTTATTGGTCCTGTTCTTTTCTTCTGCTACTTTTGTTGGTCCTGTTCTTTCTTCTGCTTCTTTTATTGGTCCTGATCTTTTCTTCTGCTTCTTTTATTGGTCCTGTTTTTACTTCTGCTTCTTTTATTGGTCCTGTTCTTACTTCTGCTTCTTTTATTGGTCCTGTTCTTACTTCTGCTTCTTTTATTGGTCCTGTTCTTACTTCTGCTTCTTTTATTGGTCCTGTTCTTACTTCTGTTTTTTTATTGGTCCTGTTCTTACGTCTGTTTTTTTATTGGTCCTGTTCTTTCTTCTGTTTCTTTTATTGGTCCTGTTCTTACTTCTTTCTTTTTTTTTATTGGTCCTGTTCTTTCTTCTCATTTTTTTATTGGTCCTGTTCTTACTTCTGTTTCTTTTATTGGTCCTGTTCTTTCTTCTGCTTCTTTTATTGGTCCTGTTCTTACTTCTGTTTTTTTATTGGCCCTGTTCTTTCTTCTGTTTTTTTTTTATTGGTCCTGTTCTTTCTTCTGCTTCTTTTATTGGTCCTGTTCTTACTTCTGTTTTTTTATAGGTCCTGTTCTTACATCTGTTTTTTTATTGGTCCTGTTCTTACTTCTGTTTTTTTATTGGTCCTGTTCTTTCTTCTCATTTTTTTATTGGTCCTGTTCTTTCTTCTGTTTCTTTTATTGGTCCTGTTCTTTCTTATGTTTCTTTTATTGGTCCTGTTCTGTCTTCTGCTTCTTTTATTGGTCCTGTTCTTTCTTCTGCTTCTTTTTATTGGTCCTGTTCTGTCTTGTGCTTCTTTTATTGGTCCTGTTCTTTCTTTTGCTTCTTTTTAATGGTCCTGTTCTGTCTTCTGCTTCTTTTATTGGTCCTGTTCTGTCTTATGCTTCTTTTATTGGTCCTGTTCTTTCTTCTGCTTCTTTTATTGGTCCTGTTCTGTCTTCTGCTTCTTTTATTCGTCATGTTCTTTTTTCTGCTTCTTTTATTGGTCCTGTTCTGTCTTTTGCATCCTTTATTTGTCCTGTTCTTTCTTCTGCTTATTTTCATCGGTCCTGTTCTTTCTTTTGCTTCTTTTGTTGGTCCTGTTAGTTCTTCTGCCTCTTTTGTTAGTCCTGTTCTGTCTTCTGCTTCTTTTTATTGGTCCTGTTCTGTCTTCTGCTTCTTTCTATTGGTCCTGTTTTTTCTTCTGCTTCTTTTTATTGGTCCTGTTCTTTTTTCTGCTGTTTTCTAATGGTTCTGTTCTTTCTTCTGCTTTTTTTTATTGGTCCTGTTCTTTCTTCTACTTCTTTTGTTGGTCCTGTTCTGTCTTCTGCTTGTTTTGTTGGTCCTATTCTTTCTTTTGCTTCTTTTATTGGTCCTGTTTTGTCTTCTGCTTCTTTCTATTGGTCCTGTTCTGTCTTCTGCTTATTTTATTGGTCCTGTTTTTTCTTCTGCTTCTTTTTATTGGTCCTGTTCTTTCTTCTGCTTCTTTTTATTGGTCCTGTTCTTTCTTCTGCTTCTTTTTATTGGTCCTGTTCTTTCTTCTGCTTCTTTTTATTGGTCCTGTTCTGTCTTCTGCTTCTTTGTGTTGACAGTGACAGCGCTGGCGAGTCCCTCTGGTCCATCATGTCTGTCTGTCCTCACATCTTCCACCTCCCACCTGTCTTCTGCTGCTGCCTCGTCGCATATATATATATATATATATATATATATATATATATATATATATATATATATATATATATATATATATATATATATATATATATATATATATATATATATATATATATATATATATATATATATATATATATCGTGAAATAACCTGATTTTATGACAAAAACACTAAATATGCTATATTTTCTCTCAAAATATTTTCAAAGTGTAATATTTGATGTGAACTTAAATATGTCAATAATTCATAACAATGTTGATTTTGAAAAAAATATTATATTTTGAGCAGTTTAAAAAAGTTTTAAAAAATCCCATTAAAATCCTTAGGGATCCAAAAAGGTCCCACTATTTTTTTAGTTTAGTTGTTTGTTTTGTTGTATGCCCGTTTTTTGTCATAGAAGACTTGCTTTTTTAACATAATTTATGCAATATTACGGCCAAATAATATTTCAAAGTATAATCACTCTTATTTGCATCTGCGGACTTTATTTTGTAGCTAACTGAAGACTGCGAGAAGCGCCAAAGCGAAGGCAGCAAGCGTAAATGCCACTCCTACCCATTACATACATATATTTACATATATATATATGTATGTATATATGTATATATGTATTTGTTTCCCCCATCAAGTCTTAGAATGCGCCGCCCGTGTGTCCTTTTCCTGAATTGTGCTTCCCTCCCCTCCCCCGCCGCCCGGCCCCCACCAGGAGAGACGGCTCCCGCCCCCGGTGCCCAAGAAGCCCCCGAAGGCCCCGCACCACCACCACCCGCCCCTGGCCAGGGACCGCTCGCTGGAGAGCTCGGAGAAGCAGCGGCAGGAGGCCAGGAAGCGTCTGATGGCGGCCAAGAGAGCGGCGTCCGTGCGGCAGAACTCGGCCACGGAGAGCGCCGACAGCATCGAGATTTACATCCCCGAGGCACAGACCCGCCTGTGAGAAGGTTCCGGGGGTGTCCTCCACCTTTACGTGTCCACAGCCCACCTACGCCATAGTTGTTAGACGCCATGACGCTCATGGAGGTTCGGTCTTAGATTTGGTAGCAACACTGGACCTCATTCAGCAATAACTCCTAAAGTAACCTTTCAAACATTTTCATTAGCACCTTTGGGTTATTTACCAATAGATTACCAGTTTTTAAAGAATATTTATTTATCCATTTATTTATTTATATATTGACTTTTTACCAAAAAACGTATATTTATGTATTCATTTATAACTTTTAGCTTCCTACATTTATGTTTTTGTGCATTTAAAAATATATATAATAATTAATTAATTTATTAATTAATTTATTCATTTATTTATTTATATATATTTACTAATAATTTCCTACTTTTATATGTTTTTGTGCATTTAGAAAAATATTTATTCATTTTTTTGAATTATTTATGTATTTGTTTATTTATTTATTTATATATTTTTTTACTACCAATAGTTTTTTATTTCTGTTTTTTTGTGCATTTAAAAATAATTATTATTTATTACCAATATTTTTGCATTTTAATTAATTAATTAATTAATTAATTAATTAATTAATTTATTTATTTATTTATTTATTTATTTATTTATTCATTTATTTATTCATGTATTTATTTTTTACTAATAGTTTCCTTCTTGTATGTGTTTTTGCGCATTTAAAAATATGTATTAATTTATTAATTTATAATTTATTGAATAATGTATTATTTATTTATTCATTTATTTATTTATATGTATTTTTTAATCAATAGTTTTGTATTTTTGTTTCTTTGTGCATTTTTTTAATAAAATGTATTTATTTATTACCAGTAGGGCTTTCTACTTTTATGTTTTTTTTGTGCATTCAAAAAATATATAATTATTCATTTATTCATTTATTCATTTATTCATTTTTTTACTAATAGTTTCCTACTTTTATGTGTTTTTGTGCATTTAAAACATATCTATTTATTTATTTATTCATTTTTTTCATTTATTCATTTATTTACTCATTTATTTATTCATTTATTTATTATTTATTTATTTGTTCATTCATTTATTTATCCACATTTTATTTTTTTTACCAATAGTTTTGTATTTCTGTTTTTTTTGTACATTTAAAAAAATATATTTATTTATTTATTACCAATTGCTTCCTTGTTTTATATTTAAAAAAATATATACATGTATTTATTTATTTGTTCATTTATTTAACTTTTGTACCTATAGTTTCTTATGGTTTTTTTTGGCATTTAAAAAAATATATATTTATTTATTACCAATAGTTTCTTACTTTTATGTTGTTTGTGCAGTTTAAAAATAATAATAATTATTATTATATAAAAAAAACATTTTTATCAAGAGTTTCCTACTTTTATGTTTTTTTGTACAATTAAAAAATACATTAGTTTAATTATTTATTTATTTATTTATTTATTTGTTTATCTATTTATAATTACCACTAAAGACTTTCTTAATTGCGAGTTGGCGGGGGAAAAAAATCCATGATTCTTAGGTTCTAACAAACAAAAATTGCTAAAATGTTAACATAAAACATTAGCATGAAAAAGGTTAACACAATTGTAAAATGGCAACAAGCAAAAAAAAAACAATGATTCTTAGATTTACACAAAAATATTTTTGTTTTGCTAAAATGCTAACATAAAACTTTTCATGCTAATGTTAGCATGGTAACATGAGAAAAGTTAGCATAGTTGCAAATGGCAACAGCTATAAAAATCCATGATTCTTTGGTTTGAACAAAAATAACATTTCCTAAAATGCTAACATTAAATATTAGCATGCTAATGTTAGCCTGTTAACATGAGAAAAGTTAACACAATTGTAAAATGGTGACAAGCATTGAGAGCAACGATTCTTAGATTTAAACAAAAAAACAAATATTTTGCTAAAATGCTAACATAAAACATGATATGCTAATGTTAGCATGGTAGCATGAGAAAAGTTAGCATGGTTGCAAATGGCAACAACTGTATGCAAAAATTAAATGAGCTAAGGTGCTAACATAAAACATTAGCATGCTAACATGAGAGAAGTTAGCACAATTACAAGATGGCAAAAATCTTGTTTAAACAAAGTAAAAAAATTCAAAATGCTAACATAAAGCATTAGCATGCTAACATGAGAAAAGTTAGCACAATTTGTTAGCACAATTGGTCCTGAATGCTAACAGGTTGGTTAAAAACAACAACAAACGAGAGTTATTGTTGAATCAGGCTCATTGTTTGTCCGTGTGAGGGTGATATCACGTTGCAGATTATCCATATCGGCCATCTCTCCCTGAATTTGCCATTTTAGCCGCTGATTGCCGATCTGCTGACCGATACCGGCCCGATATCAACAAGAACAACAAATCAAGTATGGACGATATCTGTTGGCAAGTCAGTTACAAAAAGGTCAACACGCCAGGCTACAGGCTACTCGCAGCTACACAACAGCTAAGCATACAATAGCACACAAGCTACACCCAGCCATTGGCAACGTCAACAAGTATCACATGATTATAGCTTCATGTTAAAAAGTATCCAAGGCAGATTAGAAAGTATCCCGTATCAAACGTGTCTTAAATTCATGAAGTATTCTGGCCACAAAGACCACTCCACTTCGACTTAAAGACAGCAGAGGTCAAGTGTGTATTGTTCCTGCCGATATCACGTTGGATTGACGTCGGTGTCCGCCGACACGTGGAAATGCTGTATCAGGGCAGCCCCCGATATTGCGATGATGTCATCAAACTCCGTGTTTATTTCCGTTGTTTTTCTTTTGTTGCCGTACTTCTTGCTGTGTTCCAAAATACGGGGCTGTAAAAAAGAAAGGGGCGTGGCCTCGCGTGGAAAGCGGTCTTATATCCGGGTCCACACCAGAACTGAATTTTAGACTGAAGTATTTTAGACTGAAGTGATGTTTTTTATGGTACTTCTGTATTATTACACAGGTGAGACATCTAATTACCTCCGTCTTGAAACCACTATGAGCCATATTTGGTGTGACATACCGCTGATCGGCCCAAGAAAAGGGCCTTGTAAATACTCCAGTGTAGTGTGTGGTATACACGAGTGTGGTATACACGAGTGTGGTATACACGCTTGTCGTGGGTGGTATACACGAGTGTGGTATACACGCTTGTCGTGTGTGGAATACATGAGTGCCGTGTGTGGTATATACGCTTGTCGTGTGTGGTGTACACGGGTGTCGTGTGTGGTATACACGAGTGTCGTGTGTGGTATACACAAGTGTGGTATACACACTTGTCGTGTGTGGTATACACGAGTGTCGTGTGTGGTATACACGAGTGTCGTGTGTGGTATACACAAGTGTTGTGTGTGTTATATACACTTGTCGTGTGTGGTATACACGAGTGTCGTGTGTGGTATACGCGAGTGTTGTGTATGGTATACACCAGTGTCGTGTGTGGTATACACAAGTGTCGTGTGTGGTATACACGGGTGTCGTGTGTGGTGTACACGCTTGTCCTGTGTGGTATACACAGGTGTCGTGTGTGGTATACACGAGTGTATGGTATACACAAGTGTCAAGTGTGTGTTATACATGCTTGTCGTGTGTGGTATACACGCTTGTCGTGTGTGGTATACACGCTTATCGTGTGTGGTATACACGCTTGTCGTGTGTGGTGTACACGAGTGTCGTGTGGGGTATACACGAGTGGGGTATACACGAGTGTGGTATACACGCTTGTCGTGTGTGGTATACACGAGTGTCGTGTGTGGTATACACAAGTGTGGTATACACACTTGTCGTGTGTGGTATACACGAGTGTCGTGTGTGGTATACACGAGTGTATGGTATACACAAGTGTTGTGTGTGTTATAAACGCTTGTCGTGTGTGGTATACACGAGTGTCGTGTTTGGTATACGCGAGTGTTGTGTATGGTATACTCGAGTATCGTGTGTGGTATACACCACTGTCGTGTGTGGTATACACGAGTGTCGTGTGTGGTATACACGAGTGTGGTATACACACATGTCGTGTGTAGTGTACACGAGTGTCGTGTGTGGCATACACGCTTGTCGTGTGTGTTATATACGCTTGTCGTGTGTGGTATACACGCTTGTCGTGTGTGGTATACACGAGTGTCGTGTGTGGTATACCCGAGTGTCGTGTGTGGTATACGCGAGTGTTGTGTATGGTATACACGAGTGTCGTGTGTGGCATACACAAGTGTCATGTGTGGTATACACGAGTGTCGTGTGTGGTATACACGAGTGTGGTATACACACTTGTCGTGTGTAGTGCACACGAGTGTTGTGTGTGGTATACACGAGTGTGGTATACACACTTGTCGTGTGTGGTATACACGAGTGTCGTGTGTGGCATACACGCTTATCGTGTGTGGTATACACGAGTGTCGTGTGTGGTGTACACACTTGTCCTGTGCGGTATACATGAGTGTCATGTGTGGTATACACACTTGTCGTGTGTGGTATACATGAGTGCCGTGTGTGGTATACACACTTGTCCTGTGCGGTATACACGAGTGTCATGTGTGGTATACACACTTGTCGTGTGTGGTATACATGAGTGCCGTGTGTGGTATACACACTTGTCATGTGCGGTATACACGAGTGCCGTGTGCGGTATACATGAGTGTGGTGTACACGAGTGCGGTATACATGAGTGTCGTGTGCGGTATACACACTTGTCATGTGTGGTATACACGAGTGTCGTGTGTGGTATACACGCTTGTCCTCAAAACGATGCATATTCTTCTTGGCGATTGTTAGTCGGTAGATTGTACGTGGTAAAATAAGAACTAGACTTTTTATCGCCTTTAAAGATGACATCATACATGAATGTTGAAGATGACATCATACATGAATGTTGAAGATGACATCATGCATGAATGTTGAAGATGACATCATACATGAATGTTGAAGATGACATCATGCATGAATGTTGAAGATGACATCATGCATGAATGTTGAAGATGACATCATGCATGAATGTTGAAGATGACATCATGCATGAATGTGGAAGATGACATCACACATGAATGTTGAAGATGACATCATGCATGAATGTGGAAGATGACATCACACATGAATGTTGAAGATGACATCATGCATGAATGTTGAAGATGACATCATGCATGAATGTGGAAGATGACATTATGCATGAATGTTGAAGATGACATCACGCATGAATGTGGAAGATGACATCATGCATGAATGTTGAAGATGACATCATGCATGAACGTTGAAGATGACATCATGCATGAATGTTGAAGATGACATCATGCATGAACGTTGAAGATGACATCATGCATGAATGTTGAAGATGACATCATGCATGAATGTTGAAGATGACATCATGCATGAATGTAGAAGATGACATCATGCATGAATGTTGAAGATGACATCATGCATGAATGTGGAAGATGACATCATGCATGAATGTTGAAGATGACATCATGCATGAACGTTGAAGATGACATCATGCATGAATGTTGAAGATGACATCACGCATGAATGTTGAAGATGACATCACCCATGAATGTTGAAGATGACATCAGGCATGAATGTTGAAGATGAAATCATGCATGGATGTTGAAGATGACATCATACATGAATGTTAGCAGGTTAAAAAAAAAAAAAAAAACCTATTAACTTCTACACAAAGAAGTCCATGGACTCGGGAAAGGACCAACTGACAAGAAGGTCCCAAGTACCCAAAAAGGACTATCTTCCCCCTGGAGGTCCCGAAAGACCCCAAATAGTCCTACGGACCCACAGAACCCAAACACAGACTTACCCTTAAAAGTCCCGGTGCCCCAAAGGGTCAGAAATGTACTTACAAAAACTAGGCGCAGCGCCGGGCTGGGGCCCTAATGGACTCAATTCGGACCTTTTAGGGCCACGCAGTGTTCTTGGACCCTCAGCATGAATAATTAAAATACAAAAAAATAATACAAATATATAATACAATATTTTTATACAAATAAATAAATTCATAAATCAATAATAATAATAATAATAATGTTAATAATAATAATAATAATAAAAAATACTAAAACAAAAAATATATAAATTATAATATAAATATATAATAAAATATTTTTTACAAATAAACAAATTAATACATCAATAAATTAATAATAATAATCATAAACATATTAATAATAATAATAATAATAATTTTTAAAAAAATACCAAAACAAAAAATATAAACATACAATGAAATATTTTTACAAATACATTGATTAATAAATCAATAAATCAATAGTAATAATCGTCTTATTAATAATAATAATAATAATAATAATAATAATAATAAAAATACTAAAACAAAAAATATATAAATTATAATATAAATATATAATAAAATATTTTTACAAATAAACAAATTAGTACATCAATAAATTAATAGTAGTAATAATAATAATAAACATATTAATAATAATAATAATAGTAATATAATAAAAAATATTAAAACAAAAAAATATAAACATAATAAAATATTTTTACAAATATATTGATGAATAAATCAATAAATCAGTAATAATAATCGTCATATTAATAATAATAATAATATAATGAAAATACTACAATAAAAAAATATACACATTATAATATAAATATATAATAAAATATTTTTTTAAATAAATAAATTAATACATAGATAAATAATATTAAATATAAAAACAATAACATAATAATGATAAAAATATAAGTAAAACTAATATTGTAATAAAGATACTCAAACTAAAAAGATAAATAATAATGTAAATATATAATTAATTAATTAATAAATGGGACAATTTGGGTTCTTTTCGGATCTTCCCAGACACCTCCAGGGCCGAAGTGGCTTCAGTACGGATCTGGTTGGTCCCTTCTTCTATTTTATTAAAGTCATCGACAAAAAGTAAACATGCTAGGCTGCGGGCTACTCGGCGCTAGCAGCTACACGACAGCTAAACGCACAGTAGCACACAAGCTAGACACAGGTGATAATCATCGAACAATAAAAACAAGTATCAAAGCTGCGTATTACTTACGCATACAAAGACAGAGTACCCAGTAACAAGCGTGTCCGCGTGTTTTATCCCGCCACACAAACCGAGACGCCTACGCCTCGTTTCGGGGACAAGTTTTTCCTAGACGAGTGGTTCCAGTAGCAAGGGGACTTTGTGTTGTTTTTGCCGCAAACTCGAAGTAGTTGTGACCGTGCCTATTTTTCGCAGGGAAGACGTCGCCGTGGCGTTTTTATTCAACAAAAGGGAAAACTGAAGAACTGCCAACCGCGCGTATTTTTTTAACGGTTTTTATCCGCGTCGCATTGGAGGGAGAAAAAAAACAAAAAACAAACCCTCAATGTCGCTGCTGAAAAACCTGAATTCCTGCCGGCGCTTTGTGTCGACGAGCTCTCAGGAAGAAAGGCAGGATGTGACGTGTGTGTGTGTGTGTGTGTGTGTGTGTGTGTGTGTGTGTGTGTGTGTGTGTGTGTGTGTGTGTGTGTGTGTGTGTGTGTGTGTGTGTGTGTGTGTGTGTGTGTGTGTGTGTGTGTGTGTGTGTGTGTGTGTGTGTGTGTGCGTGTGTGTGTGTGTGTACATCGTGGAAGATTTGTGACGAACGCTCTTTCTCCGAAGTGCTTCCTCCACAGGTGGTTTTAGCCCATCCTGGACTGTGTACAGAACTCCAATATTCATAACGCATGCGCACACAATACGAGTACTTACTGGATTATCCGCAGCGGGCAAAGGGGTTTGGTACGGTCTCGCGCGAGAGGAAGGAGTCGGAATGGCAGCCAACACATTTGGCGAGAGAGCCCGACACGCCGAAAGCGGATGTTTTGTCACGTTTCACGTGTCGGGTAAACCGTACGAATCCCCTTCCGGCTGTGTTGTGTTGCTTTATTCCCGATTGATTGATTTCTTTTGTCTGACCGTGTGTTTTATTGTGAAGGGATGAATAAATGTCAACAACAATAAAACCGGGATCTTTCCAGTCCGTGATTCAGTTTTTGTTATGAATGTTTATTATCATCATTGTATTGCTATCATTATTACTATCAGTAGTATTTTATTTGTATTAATATAGCTGTTATAATATCAATATTTATTAACCAATATTATTATTTCACTACTTATTTTTACTGTTATTATCATTATTATTCCTATAATAATATCATTATTTTGACCATTATCATTATATCACTACTACTATTATTATTATTATATTACAATAATTATTACTATCATTACTGTTACTATTTGTATCATTATTGTCATTTTTATTATCATTCAAGTGATCTGTAGTAGTTTAGCGCCCTCCCGTGTCCACAAGCAGTACTGCATGGTTGCCCTAATAGCCAATTATTATTATTTGTTTCCCAAAAAATGTTATTTTAATAAAAGTTTAATAATGACATTTAACAATTCCAATAACGATAATCAAGTATTTTCATAAAAAAAACAAGAATTAACACGTAAACATAAAGGAGTAGCAAATAACACACACAAATAAAATAAAATGAAAACAATTTTTTTTAAAAATACAAATAAAACATAAAGGAGTAGTAAATAACACACACAAATAAAATAAAATGAAAATGAATTAAAAAATATAAATAAAACATAAAGGTGTAGCAAATAACACACGCAAATAAAATAAAATGAAAATTAATTTTAAAAAATATAAATAAAACATAAAGGAGTAGTAAATAACACACACAAATAAAATAAAATGAAAATGAATTAAAAAATATATAAATAAAACATAAAGGAGTAGCAAATAACACACGCAAATAAAATAAAATTAAAATGAATTTAAAAAATACAAATAAAACATAAATGAGTAGCAAATAACACATGCAAATAAAATAAAATGGAAATGAATTTTAAAAAATATAAATAAAACATAAAGGAGTAGCAAATAACACACACAAATAAAATAAAATGAAAATGATTTTGAAAAAATACAAATAAAACATAAAGGAGTAGCAAATAACACACGCAAATAAAATAAAATGAAAACAATTTTTAAAAAATACAAATAAAACATAAAGGAGTAGTAAATAACACACACAAATAAAATAAAATGAAAATGAATTAAAAAAATATAAATAAAACATAAAGGTGTAGCAAATAACACACGCAAATAAAATAAAATGAAAATGAATTTTAAAAAATACAAATAAAACATAAAGGAGTAGTAAATAACACACACAAATAAAATAAAATGAAAATGAATTAAAAAAATATAAATAAAACATAAAGGAGTAGCAAATAACACACGCAAATAAAATAAAATTAAAATGAATTAAAAAAATACAAATAAAACATAAATGAGTAGCAAATAACACATGCAAATAAAATAAAATGGAAATGAATTTTAAAAAATATAAATAAAACATAAAGGAGTAGCAAATAACACACACAAATAAAATAAAATGAAAATGATTTAAAAAAAATACAAATAAAACAAAAAGGAGTAGCAAATAACACACGCAAATAAAATAAAATGAAAATTAATTTTAAAAAATACAAATAAAACATAAAGGAGTAGCAAATAACACACGCAAATATAATAAAATGAAAATGAATTTTAAAAAATATAAATAAAACATAAAGGAGTAGTAAATAACACACGCAAATAAAATAAAATGAAAATGATTTTAAAAAATACAAATAAAACATAAAAGAGTGCAAATAACACACGCAAATAAAATAAAATGAAAAATAATTTTAAAAAAATATGAATAAAACATAAAGGATTAGCAAATAACACACGCAAATAAAATAAAATGAAAATGAATTTTTTTCAATACAAATAAAACATAAAGGAGTAGCAAATAACACACGCAAATAAAATAAAATTAACATGAATTTAAAAAATACAAATAAAACATAAATGAGTAGCAAATAACACATGCAAATAAAATAAAATGGAAATGAATTTTAAAAAATATAAATAAAAGATGAAAGAGTAGCAAATAACACACACAAATAAAATAAAATGAAAATGATTTTTAAAAAATACAAATAAAACATAAAGGAGTAGCAAATAACACACGCAAATAAAATAAAATGAAAATTAATTTTAAAAAATACAAATAAAACATAAAGGAGTAGCAAATAACACACGCAAATATAATAAAATGAAAATGAATTTTAAAAAATATAAATAAAACATAAAGGAGCAGTAAATAACACACGCAAATAAAATAAAATGAAAATGATTTAAAAAAATACAAATAAAACATAAAAGAGTAGCAAATAACACACGCAAATAAAATAAAATGAAAATTACTTTAAAAAAAATATGAATAAAACATAAAGGATTAGCAAATAACACACGCAAATTAAATAAAATGAAAAGGAATTTTTTTTCAATACAAATAAAACATAAAGGAGTAACAAATAACACACGCAAATAAAATACAATTAAAATGAATTAAAAAAATACAAATAAAACATAAATGAGTAGCAAATAACACACACAAAAAAATGAAAATGAATTTTAAAAAATACAAATAAAACATAAAGGAGTAGTAAATAACACACACAAATAAAATAAAATGAAAATGAATTTAAAAAAATAAAAATAAATCATAAAGGAGTAGCAAATATCACACACAAATAAAATAAAATGAAATCGAATTTAAAAAATACAAATAAAACATAAAGGAGTAGCAAATAACACACGCAAATAAAATAAAATGAAAATGAATTTTAAAAAATACAAATAAATCATAAAGGTGTAGCAAATACCACATACAAATAAAATAAAATGAAAATGAATTTAAAAAATACAAATAAAACATAAAGGAGTAGCAAATAACTTGCGCAAATAAAATACAATGAAAATGAATTTAAAAAAAATACAAATAAAAGATAAAGGAGTAGCAAATAACACACACAAATAAAATAAAATGAAAATGAATTTTAAAAAATACAAATAAAACATAAAGGAGTAGCAAATAACACACGCAAATAAAATACAATGAAAATGAATTTAAAAAAATACAAATAAAAGATAAAGGAGTAGCAAATAACACAAGAAAATAAAATAAAATGAAAATGAATTAAAAATAATACAAATAAAACATAAAGGAGTAGTAAATAACACATGCAAATAAAATAAAATGAAAATGAATTTAAAAAAATACAAATACAACGTGACATGAGCAAAGCAATAACACTAAATAAAAGCAAATAAAATATACATTTATATTTTATTTGACCGTTTTTGTGAGGTTAAAATGGCCGTGTTGTTTTCCTTTGTCATTACTTGTTTACAACAATTATGGCAAAATTCCAAATTTAAATTATGTACTGAAATTATGTGAGCCTATGGCTTTGCACTTTGTTTGTTTCATATATATATATATATATATATATATATATATATATATATATATATATATATATATATATATATATATATATATATATATATATATATATATATATATATATATATATATATATATATATATATATATATATATATATATATATATATATATATATATGAAATATATATATATATATATATATATATATATAAATATATATATATATATATATATATATATATATGTATATATATATATATATATATATATATATATATATATATATATATATATATATATATATATATATATATATATATATATATATATATATATATATATATATACATATATATATATATATATATATATATATATATATATATATATATATATATATATATATATATATATATATATATATATATATATATATATATATATATATATATATATATATATATTGCATTCTATTTTAGTTACTTTATTGAGTTTACAACCCCCTGGCGCTGTTTTTGTACTTATTTTTGTACTTATTTTTGATTATTCTTTCTCAACTATTTGTAAATGTTGCATATTATAAATAAAGGTTTATAAAATTAAAAAATAATTAAAATTATGGTAAAGAAATCATCCATCCATCCATCTATCCATTTTCTACCGCTTGTCCCTTTTGGGGTAACGGGGGGTGCTGGAATCAATCTTTTTTAAACTACTTTATATACATCAATTCACCATAGTGACAAATGTTTAAGTCTAATTTTGTTAGGTCGCAGGTAAATATTTAAGTTACAAAGGTGCCTTATTTTTAAAAAAAATTAAAAATCAACATTTTAAAGAAGAAAAAACGCGGTGTGAGTGAGTGACGCCCCCGTGCGGCGTACATTGCAATGACACAAGCGTGAAAATGCTCAAAATGATGGCGATAATACTCCATTATTTTATTTTGAAATCTACGTCTTTTTCCCTTTTACTCCTAGATAATATATCTTTAAACACAATATTAATAAAACATTCAAATATCACAGAACGTGACGTCGTAGAAGATCTGGCCTTAAAAAATAAATATATACATTTAAAAAAAATGAATAAATAAAATAAATAAATAAAATAAATAAAATAAATAAAAAAAATAAAACCGGAAGTTACTCCCATTATTTTATTTTTAAATCTACATATTTTTCCCTTTTACTCCTAGATAATATATTTTTAAACACAACATTAATAAAACATTCAAATATCACAGAACGTGACGTCGTAGAAGATCTGGCCTTAAAAAATAAATGAATGGATGAATAAAATAAAATAAAAAAATTTTTAAAAAAATGTAAAAAAAATTAAATTAAAAAAATTAAAAAAAATTAAACCGGCAGTTACTCCCATTATTTTATTTTTAAATCTACATATTTTTCCCTTTTACTCCTAGATAATATATTTTTAAACACAACATTAATAAAACATTTCAATACCACAGAACGTGACGTCGTAGAAGATCTGGCCTTAAAAAATAAATGAATGGATGAATAAAATTAAAAATAAAGTAAAAACAAATAAATTAAAAAATTAAATAAAAATTTTTTAAAAATATAAAACCGGAAGTTACTCCCATTATTTTATTTTGAAATCTACCTCTTTTTCCCTTTTACTCCTAGATAATATATCTCTAAACACAACATTAATAAAACATTCAAATATCATAGAACGTGATGTCGTAGAAGATCTGGCCTTAAAAAATAAATAAATACATTTAAAAAAAATAAAAAAAATAAAATAAATAAATAAAAAAATAAAAAATAAATAAAACCGGAAGTTACTCCCATTATTTTATTTTTAAATCTACATATTTTTCCCTTTTACTCCTAGATAATATACTTTTAAACACAACATTAATAAAACATTCAAATATCACAGAACGTGACGTCGTAGAAGATCTGGCCTTAAAAAAATAAATGAATGGATGAATAAAATAAAATTAAAAAATTAAAAAAAAAATTAAAAAAAAATTTAATTAAAAAAATTAAAAAATATAAAACCGGCAGTTACTCCCATTATTTTATTTTTAAATCTACATATTTTTCCCTTTTACTCCTAGATAATATCTTTTTAAACACAACATTAATAAAACATTTTAATATCACAGAACGTGACGTCGTAGAAGATCTGGCCTTAAAAAATAAATGAATAGATGAATAAAATAAAAAATAAAATAAAAACAAAAAAATAAAAAACTTTTAAAAAATTTAAAAAATTGAAAAAATTAAATTGAAAAAATTAAAAAATATAAAACCGGAAGTTACTCCCATTATTTTATTTTTAAATCTACATATTTTTCCCTTTTACTACTAGATAATATATTTTTAAACACAACATTAATAAAACATTTCAATATCACAGAACGTGACGTCGTAGAAGATCTGGCCTTAAAAAATAAATGAATAGATGAATAAAATAAAAAATAAAATAAAAACAAATAAATAAAAAAAATAAATTAAAAAATTAAATAAAAAAAATAAAAATATATAAAACCGGAAGTTACTCCCATTATTTTAATTTTTAAATAAACATATTTTTCCCTTTTACTCCTAGATAATATATTTTCAAACACAACATTAATAAAACATTTCAATATCACAGAACGTGACGTCGTAGAAGATTTGGCCTTAAAAAATAAATGAATAGATGAATAAAATAAAAAATAAAATAAAAACAAATAAATAAAACACAAAAATAAATAAAAAAATAAAAAAAATAAAAATATATAAAACCGGAAGTTACTCCCATTATTTTATTTTGAAATCTACATATTTTTCCCTTTTACTCCTAGATAATATATCTTTAAACACAACATTAATAAAACATTGAAATATCACAGAACGTGACGTCGTAGAAGATCTGGCCTCAAAAAATAAAACATAAAAAAATTTAAATAATTATAAAAATAAAACCGGAAGTGACGTTATCTATTACATCATTGTTATGGATGGTAAGTATGTTTATATAATAACATCATTTAAATGTTCCGTGTTATGGAAGTATGTTTATATAAAATCATTGAAATGTTCTACAACACAGGTGTCAAACTCAAGGCCCGGGGGCCACACCATTTTATTTGGCCCTCGAAGCCTGGAAATAATATGTATCAATAAAGTACTGTAACTTTTCTTACTAAATGTATTTTTTCTTTCTATTTTGGGAGAAAAAAAATGTGTGCATGTACTCCTTGTTAGCGCAAATGATGTACACTTAAATATTGTCTAATTATGCAAAAATATATTATCAAACCATTTTTTTCAATAGAAATACATAATAATAATAATGATTTGAAAGCAAGTTATCCATCAAATTGTGCAATGTAGAAGTAGAAATAGATTTCATGCTCAAATTGTGACATTTACTGTGCTTTTTACAGCATGTTTCTCTAAATAAAAAAACACTACTTTTTTTTTTGGCATTTACAGTAATACACCCAATTATATACACTTGTTGATTTGCGGTTAAAAAAAAAAAAAAAAAAAAAAGGCAGCTCAGGTGCCAAAATTTTACTTTAAAATTGCAGTTTTGTTAATTTACAGTAAAAAAAATAAAATGTAAATATTACTGTAAAATTTCAGTTTTTTATTTACAGTAAAAAGAAAATTAAATTTTACTGTAAAATTGCAGCTGTTTTATTTACAGTAAAACGAATGTAAATGTTACTGTAAAATTGCTGGTTTTTATTTACAGTAAAAAAAACAAATGTACATTTTACATTAAAATTCTGGCAACTCAGCTACCTTTTTTTTTTTTTTTTTAACCATAAAAACAGCAGTATTGTTTGTCCATGTACAGTAATATATACTACATTTTCTCTAAATGAAAAAACAGTACTTTTTTTTTGCATTTACAGTAATACACCCAAAAATATACACCTGTTGATTTACGGTTTAAAAAAACAAAAAAAACTGGCAGCTGAGGTGCCAAAATGTTACTGTAAAATTGCAGGTTTTTTTTATTTACAGTAAAAAACAAATGTAAATATTACTGTTTAATTACAGTTTTTTTTATTTACAGTTAAAAAAACCAAATGTATATTTTACAGTAAAATTGCTGTTTTTTGTGTACAGTAAAAAAACAGAACAAATGTAAATTTTACTGTAACATTTTTGTTTTTTATGTACATAAAAAAAATAATGTACATTTTACAGAAACATTTTGGCAAATCAGCTGCCTTCTTTTTTTTTTTCTTTTTTTTTTTAACCATAAAACAGCAGTACGTTTGTCCATGTACAGTAATATACACTACTTTTTCTGTAAATGAAAAAACAGTACTTTTTTTTTTTTTTGCATTTACAGTAATACACCCAAAAATATACACCTGTTGATTTACGGTTAAAAAAAAACAAAAAAAAACCTGTCAGCTCAGGTGCCAAAATTTTACTGTAAAATTGCAGGTTTTTTTTTATTTACAGTAAAAAAGCAAAACAAATGCACATTTTACTGTAAAATTGCTGTTTTTTATGAACAGTAAAAAAACAGAACAAATGTACATTTTACTGTAACATTTCTGTTTTTTTATTTACATAAAAAAATAATGTACATTTTACAGTAAAATTCTGGCAACTCAGCTGCCTTTTTTTTTTTTTTTTACCATAAAAACAGCAGTACTGTTTGTCCATGTACAGTAATATACACTACATTTTCTCTAAATGAAAAAACAGTACTTTTTTTTTTGCATTTACAGAAATACACCCAAAAATATACACTTGTTGATTTACGGTTTTAAAAAAACAAAAAAAAAACTGGCAGCTCCGGTGCCAAAATTTTACTGTAAAATTGCAGGGTTTTTTTTATTTACAGAAAAAAAACAAAAGTACATTTTACTGTAAAATTGCAGTTTTCTTTATTTACAGTTAAAAAAACAAATGTATATTTTATAGTAAAATTGCTGTTTTTTTATTTACAGTAAAACGACAAAACAAATGTAAATTTTACTGTAAAATTGCTGTTTTTTATGTACAGTAAAAAAACAGAACAAATGTTACTGTAAAATTTCTGTTTTTTTATTTACACACAAAAAATAATGTACATTTTACAGTAAAATTCTGGCAACTCAACTGCCTTTTTTTTAATTTATTTTTTTACCATAAAAACAGCAGTACTGTTTGTCCATGTACAGTAATATACACTACATTTTCTCTAAATGAAAAAACAGTACTTTTTTTTGGCATTTAGAGTAATACACCCAAAAATATACACACTAAAAAAAAAAACTAAAAAAAACTGGCAGCTCCGGTGCCAAAATTTTACTGTAAAATTGCAGTAAAAAAACAAATGTAAATTTTACTGTAAAATTGCAGTTTTTTTATTTACAGTAAAAAAAAGTATATTTTACAGTAAAATTGCTGTTTTTTTATTTACAGTAAAAAAAATTAAAAAATAGGATAGGTCTTTTTTTTGTCATTGCAACAAGTACAACAAAACTATGTTTTCAGCTCAGGTGCCAACATTTTACTGTAAAATTACAGGGATTTTTTATTTACAGTAAAAAAAACTAATGTAAATTTTACAGTAGAATTCTGGCTACTGAGCTGCCTTTTTCTTTTTTTTTTTTAACCATAAAAACAGCAATACTGTTTTTCCATGTACTATATTTTTATGTGAAATTATTGCAACTTACCATATTTTTTATACATTTTAGTTTACAAAAAATCTACTAATAAAAAGCATTTTAAAAAATGGTGTAATTTTCAGTGTGACACTTCCTTGGTCCTGTGTGACACTTCATTGGTCCTGCCACTAGATGGAGATGTTGCCCGCTTCAAGATGGTGGAGCAACACTGCCCCCCAGTGGTCACAACAAGGACACTGCCCCCCAGTGGTCACAACAAGGAGTCTGTCCCTTTGTTTCTCATGGTAAACTCATATAATACATTATATTTACTTATGTCTTCATGCATATATTACACCATAATTCATGCTATACGCCATTATTTATTTAAATTAATCCTATTTATTCAAACTTGATTTTTATTTTATTTTAAATGCTAAAAAAAACCTTTAAAAATCATGTTTGGCTGCTGAGTGAAAGTCAGTGACACGTTAGCCTACTATCAGTAATAGCAAGTGTAAAATGTGCAGACGAAGATGAGGTTTTAGTCGTGCAGGACGCTGCTTAATCTGCAGCAGCAACAACAGCCTGAGGCCACTCCTGTCCTGGACTCTCTCTGCTCGCCCGCTAGCTCGGCTCTTACGGCCCGACCGGGATTAACGCCCAGCTCAATTAGACTCAGCAACAGATGACGCACACACACACACACACACACACACACACACACACACACACACACACACACACACACACACACACACACACACACACACACACACACACACACACACACACACACACACACACACACACACACACACACACACACACACACATATTTGGGCCTTTGGAGGATTATGAAGAGGAATTGGGATTTTTTTTTTTGTTCATTTGTTGCTGTTTTCTGTGTTCATTTGTTGCTTACTTATTTTATTCTTAATTTGTCAGTCTGTTGGTATTTTGTGTGGTTTTCTTCATTAGTTTGTTTTGTTATTTTATTTGCTGAATATTCTAGCATTTTGTATTGTTATTTTATTTGTTTTTTGTTATTTTATTGGTTAATATTTTTGTACTTTTGTTTGTTAATTTGCTAGTTTGGTTGATTTTGTGTGGTTTTCTTCATTAGTTTGTTTTGTTATTTTATTTGCTGAATATTCTAGCATTTTGTATTGTTATTTTATTTGTTTTTTGTTATTTTTTTGGTTAATATTTTTGTACTTTTGTTTGTTAATTTGCTAGTTTGGTTGATTTTGTGTGGTTTTCTTCATTAGTTTGTTTTGTGATTTTATTTGCTGAATACTCTAGCATTTTGTATTGTTATTTTATTTGTTTTTGTTATTTTATTGGTTAATATTTTTTGTACTTTTGTTTGTTAATTTGCTAGTTTGGTTGATTTTGTGTGGTTTTCTTCATTAGTTTGTTTTGTTATTTTATTTGCTGAATACTCTAGCATTTTGTATTGTTATTTTATTTGTTTTTGTTATTTTATTGGTTAATATTTTTGTATTTGTGTTTGTTAATTTGCTAGTTTGGTTGATTTTGTGTGGTTTTCTTCATTAGTTTGTTTTGTTATTTTATTTGCTGAATATTCTAGCATTTTGTATTGTTATTTTATTTGTTTTTTGTTATTTTATTGGTTAATATTTTTGTACTTTTGTTTGTTAATTTGTTAGTTTGGTTGATTTTGTGTGGTTTTCTTCATTATTTTGTTTGTGATTTTATTTGCTGAATACTCTAGCATTTTGTATTGTTATTTTATTTGTTTTTGTTATGTTATGGGTTGATATTTTTTGTACTTTTGTTTGTTAATTTGCTAGTTTGGTTGATTTTGTGTGGTTTTCTTCATTAGTTTGTTTTGTTATTTTATTTGCTGAATATTCTAGCATTTTGTATTGTTATTTTATTAGTTTTTTGTTATTTTTTTGGTTAATATTTTTGTACTTTTGTTTGTTAATTTGCTAGTTTGGTTGATTTTGTGTGGTTTTCTTCATTAGTTTGTTTTGTGATTTTATTTGCTGAATATTCTAGCATTTTGTATTGTTATTTTATTTGTTTTTTGTTATTTTATTGGTTAATATTTTTGTACTTTTGTTTGTTAATTTGTTAGTTTGGTTGATTTTGTGTGGTTTTCATCATTAGTTTGTTTTGTTATTTTATTTGCTGAATATTCTAGCATTTTGTATTGTTATTTTATTTGTTTTTTGTTATTTTATTGGTTAATATTTTTGTACTTTTGTTTGTTAATTTGTTAGTTTGGTTGATTTTGTGTGGTTTTCTTCATTATTTTGTTTGGGATTTTATTTGCTGAATACTCTAGCATTTTGTATTGTTATTTTATTTGTTTTTGTTATGTTATGGGTTGATATTTTTTGTACTTTTGTTTGTTAATTTGCTAGTTTGGTTGATTTTGTGTGGTTTTCTTCATTAGTTTGTTTTGTTATTTTATTTGCTGAATATTCTAGCATTTTGTATTGTTATTTTATTTATTTTTTGTTATTTTATTGGTTAATATTTTTGTACTTTTGTTTTTTAATTTGTTAGTTTGGTTGATTTTGTGTGGTTTTCTTCATTATTTTGTTTGTGATTTTATTTGCTGAATACTCTAGCATTTTGTATTGTTATTTTATTTGTTTTTGTTATGTTATGGGTTGATATTTTTTGTACTTTTGTTTGTTAATTTGCTAGTTTGGTTGATTTTGTGTGGTTTTCTTCATTAGTTTGTTTTGTTATTTTATTTGCTGAATATTCTAGCATTTTGTATTGTTATTTTATTTGTTTTTTGTTATTTTATTGGTTAATATTTTTGTACTTTTGTTTGTTAATTTGTTAGTTTGGTTGATTTTGTGTGGTTTTCTTCATTAGTTTGTCTTGTTATTTTATTTGCTGAATATTCTAGCATTTTGTATTGTTATTTTATTTGTTTTTTGTTATTTTATTGGTTAATATTTTTGTACTTTTGTTTGTTAATTTGTTAGTTTGGTTGATTTTGTGTGGTTTTCTTCATTATTTTGTTTGTGATTTTATTTGCTGAATACTCTAGCATTTTGTATTGTTATTTTATTTGTTTTTGTTATGTTATGGGTTGATATTTTTTGTACTTTTGTTTGTTAATTTGCTAGTTTGGTTGATTTTGTGTGGTTTTCTTCATTATTTTCTTTGTGATTTTATTTGCTGAATATTCTAGCATTTTGTATTGTTATTTTATTTGTTTTTGTTATTTTATTGGTTAATATTTTTGTACTTTTGTTTGTTAATTTGCTAGTTTGGTTGATTTTGTGTGGTTTTCTTCATTAGTTTGTTTTGTTATTTTGTTTGCTGAATACTCTAGCATTTTGTATTGTTATTTTATTTGTTTTTGTTATTTTATTGGTTAATATTTTTGTATTTGTGTTTGTTAATTTGCTAGTTTGGTTGATTTTGTGTGGTTTTCTTCATTAGTTTGTTTTGTTATTTTATTTGCTGAATACTCTAGCATTTTGTATTGTTATTTCATTTGTTTTTGTTATTTCATGGGTTAATATTTTTTGTACTTTTGTTTGTTAATTTGCTAGTTTGGTTGATTTTGTGTGGTTTTTCTTAATTTGTTTGTTTTGTTATTTTATTTGCTGAATACTCTAGCATTTTGTATTGTTATTTTGTTTGTTTTTTGTTATTTTATTGGTTAATATTTTTGTACTTTTGTTTGTTAATTTGTTAGTTTGGTTGATTTTGTGTGGTTTTCTTAATTAGTTTGTTTTGTTATTTTATTTGCTGAATATTCAAGCATTTTGTATTGTTATTTTATTTGTTTTTGTTATTTTATGGGTTAATATTTTTTGTACTTTTTTTTGTTAATTTGCTAGTTTGGTTGATTTTGTGTGGTTTTCTTCATTATTTTGTTTGTGATTTTATTTGCTGAATATTCTAGCATTTTGTATTGTTATTTTAATGTTTTTTTGTTATTTTTTGGTAAATTTTTTGTACTTTTGTTTGTTAATTTGCTAGGTTTTTTGGTAATTTGGTTGAGTTTGGCATTTTCTTATTTTCTTTGTAATTTTGTTTCTTTATTTGTAACATTTTTTTATTTTCAAATTCAGTTTTTATTTGGTTTGTTACTTTGTTAGTTTTTTATTATTGTTATATGTTATGCTATTGTGTTAGTTAGTTAGTTAGTTAGTTAGTTAGTTAGTTAGTTAGTTAGTTAGTTAGTTAGTTAGTTAGTTACAACTTGTCATAAGTACTGGTACAAATATTACATTTAATAAATACAAATACATGTAATAAATATAAATATTACATGTAATAAATACAGATATACATGTAATGATTACAATACTACATGTAGTAATAATAAATAAATACTTTATATATTATTTTATACATGACTATATCACATAATACATTATAGTTTATATATTATTTTATACATGATTATTATACATAATACATTATAGTTTATATATTATTTTATACATGATTATTATACATAATACATTATAGTTTATATATTATTTTATACATGATTATTATACATAATACATTATAGTTTATATACTATTTTATACATTATTATTATACATAATACATTATAGTTTATATATTATTTTATACATGATTATTATACATAATACATTATAGTTTATATATTATTTTATACATGATTATTATACATGATACATTATAGTTTATATATTATTTTATATAAGATTAGTATATGTGTGTGTGTGTGTGTGTGTGTGTGTGTGTGTGTGTGTGTGTGTGTGTGTGTGTGTGTGTGTGTGTGTGTGTGTGTGTGTGTGTGTGTGTGTTCTGGCAGCAAGTGGCAGAATTCCCAGGCGTCCCTAGCGCGCGCGCGGACACACGCACACACACACACGCACGCACACACACACACACACACACACACACACACACACACACACACACACACACACACACACACACACACACACACACACACACACACACACACACACACACACACGGCGTGACTAGCGTGTACATAAAGTTTGTGTTAAAAAAGAAGAAAGTTCAACATGAATTAGAATGAAAACTTCATGACGTGGTTAAAAATGTTGAATGAAGATTTAATTAGAAAGAAAACTTCATTTCGTGGTTAAAAAGAAGAAAACATTTGAGTTGTGATGAAAAGTGAAAGTTGTGAAATAAAAGTTGGATGAAAATATTATTTACATCTTCATTAGCATAACGTTCATTGGCATAGTGCCCATTAGCATAGTGCTCATTAGCATAGTGATCATTAGCATATTTGTCATTAGCATAATGTCGTAAGTGAGGTTGTATTTGTGCATCATTCCTGTGAGAATCCTGCGTGTGACTGAAGCATGAGAGACAATCTGCAGCAGGTAGCACATAATCATCTCTGTCAGTACTTCACTCATTCATTTGCACTTATTCATTCTTCACCCACTCCTTTTCACTCATTCAATCCTCACTCATTCATTCTTCACACATTCATTTTCACTCATTCATTTTTACTCATTCATTTTCACTCATTCATTTTCCCTCATGCATTCTTCACCCACTCATTTTCACTCATTCAATCTTCACTCATTCATTCTTCACACACTCATTTTCACTCATTCATTTTCGCTCATTCATTCTTCACCCACTCATTTTCACTCATTCAATCTTCACTCATTCATTCTTCACACACTCATTTCAATCATTCATTCTTCACTCATTCATTTTCACTCATTCATTTTCACTCTTTTATTCTTCACCCACACATTTTCACTCATTCATTCTGCAGTCATTCATTTTCACTCATTCATTCTTCACTCATTCATTCTTCACCCACACATTTTTACTCATTCATTCTTCACTCATTCATTCTTCACCCACTCATTTTCACTCATTCATTCTTCACACATTTATTCTTCACTCATTCGTCACTCATTCATTATTCAGTCATTTTTCACTCATTCATTCTTCACCCGCTCATTTCACTCATTCATTCTTCACCCACTCATTTCACTCATTCATTCTTCACACATTCATTCTTCACCCACTCATTTTCAATAATTCATTATTAACTCATTAATTATTCACTCATTCTTAACTCATTCATTCTTCACTCATTCATTTTCACTCATTCATTCTTCACTCATTCATTTTTCACCCACTCATTTTCACTCATTCATTCTTCACTCACTCATTTCACTCATTCATTCTTCACTCATTCCTTCTTCACACACCCATTTCAATCATTCATTCTTCACACGCTCATTTCACTCATTCATTCTTCACCCACTCATTTCACTCATCCATTCTTCACACATTCATTCTTTACCCACTCATTTTCAGTCATTCATTCTTAACTCATTTATTCTTCACTCATTCTTCACTCATTCATTTTTCACCCCCTCATTTTCACTCATTAATTCTTCACCCACTCATTTCACTCATTCATTCTTCACTCATTCATTCTTCACCCACACATTTTCACTCATTCATTCTTCACTCATTCATTCTTCACCCACTCATTTTCACTCATTCATTCTTCACTTCTCATTCACATCTTTGTCAAGTGCGTCACTTCCTGCTTTGCACTTTCCCATTAAAAGATCTTGAAGGGAACCGAACATTTTCATAATAACATGTAATATGTACATGATGTAAGTATATATGTAGTATCTAGTAACATTCATAATAACATGTAATATATACATGATGTAAGTATATATGTAGTATCTAGTAACATTCATAATAACATGTAATATATACATGATGTAAGTATATATGTAGTATCTAGTAACATTCATAATAACATGTAATATATACATGATGTAAGTATATATGTAGTATCTAGTAACATTCATAATAACATGTAATATATACATGATGTAAGTATATATGTCATGTAGTAACATTCATAATAACATGTAATATATACATGATGTAAGTATATATGTAGTATCTAGTAACATTCATAATAACATGTAATATATTAATGATGTAAGTATATATGTAGTATCTAGTAACATTCATAATAACATGTAATATATACATGATGTAAGTATATATGTCATGTAGTAACATTCATAATAACATGTAATATATACATGATGTAAGTATATATGTCATGTAGTAACATTCATAATAACATGTAATATATACATGATGTAAGTACATATGTAGTATCTAGTAACATTCATAATAACATGTAATATATACATGATGTAAGTATATGTGTCATGTATATTTATAAATATTATTTAAAATAATATTTATAAATATTATTTATAATAATATTTATAGATATTTATAAATAATATAAAGTTAAAGTAGCAATGATAGTCACACACACACTAGGTGTGGTGAAATTATTCTCTGTATTTGACCCATCACCCTTGTTCACCCCCTGGGAGGTGAGGGGAGCAGTGAGCAGCAGCGGTGGCCACGCCCGGGAATCATTTGTGGTGATTTAACCCCCAATTCCAAGCCTTGATGCTGAGTGCCAAGCAGGGAGGTAATGGCTCCCATTTTTAGAGTCTTTGGTATGACTTGACCGGGGTTTGAACTCACAACCTATTCATCTCAGGGCGGACACTAGGCCACTAATAATAATAATAATAATAATAATAATAATAATAATAATAACATGATAATATTCATTATAATAATATTATAAATGATAATAATAATTGAAAAATAATAACAATACTATAAAATATAATAATACTAATAAAATGATAATAATAATACGATAATACAAATAATGATAATAATATAAATTATAATCATAATAATACAATAAAATATAATAATAGTATTAATAACATTAATACAATTATAATGATAATAATAATATTAATAATAATAATAATAACATGATAATATTCATTATAATAATGCTATAAATGATAATAATAATAATAATAATAAAAATAATGCTGATAATACTATAAATGATAATAATAAAAATGATAATAAAAAAGATAATAATATAAAATATAATAATAATAATAATATAATGATGAGAATAATAATAAGATAATCGTCGTCGTCGTCGGCGGTCACTCGAAACGAGTATGACTGTCCTCCGTAGGGTCGTCTATTTGTGGATCCGTAGATGGCTGTGTAGGCCAATCCGTGATCCACATATTTTGATGTTAGGGTGGATTCCCTATATGGAGGACGCCTGTGCGTGGAATCTTTTAATGTGGGGAGACTGGTGCACGGTCAGCCACCACACAGTCCTTGGCATTGAGCGGGCCAGGGTCCAGTGGCATGGAGACCAAGACGACTGGGGACCCGTCTTTGCTGCAGCCTTCATCCGCCTTCCCAGCCGTTGTGGTGCATTCCGCTGCCGCCATCTTCCGCCTGGTCCACCGTTGAGGCGGTTTTCACTATTCGCCCATAGCTGGGGTTATTTACCCATAGCTGGGACAGGGGTTGACTGGGCACCAGGGCATGTCCACACACCGGTGGGCCTGCATGCCCCGTCTCTGGGGCCCCCTGCTGCTCCGAGATCCCGTACAACTTAGCCTGGAACCGCGAGGTTCCAGTTACCGTGTGTGGCCACGAGGAGGCATGTACGAGTCTTGACAATGGAGAGGCTATGTACCGGCTGAGGAGGCTTATGCACTCGGCTCCTCTTTTCGCCCTCTGAGACAGAGGGCTAGCCGGCGGCACTAGCTGAAAGCAATGAGTATCAGGCAGAAGCAGCATGCAGCATAGCAAGCAAAAGCGGCATGCAGCATGCACTAACTACAGGTACTACTACTCCAAGGCTACTGCACTAGACGCATCACATCGCCCTGTGCGATGTTTTCTGCACACACACACAATAAGATAATACAAATCATGATAATAATAAAAATGATAATCATAATAATACAATAAAATATAAAAAAATAGTATTCATAACAATAATAATAATATGACAATAGTAATAATAATAATAATGCTAATATTACTATAAATGATGATAATAATAATGATAATAATAGTAATAATAATAATAATGATACTACTACTAATAATACTACTACAACTAATAATATTATTGATGATGATTGAATTTTTTTTTAAATAATAACAATATTAACGATAATACTACTATTAATACTAATGATAATAATAATAATGATGATGATTAAAAAAAGATAATAATAAATAATGATAAAATAATAAGTTCAAAATCTAACATTTATGGAGGATCTGAACGATGACATTTCCTGCTTAAATATGACTTTAAGAAACCAAGACATTTATTATTTTTATATTCAACTTTAAACAAATAATCATTTATAGGTCATATTCATCAAACAACTAATCATTTATAGATCATATTTATCAAACAAATAATCGTTTATAGATCATATTCATCAAACAACTAATCATTTATACATCATATTTATGAAACAAATAATCATTTATAGATCATATTTATCAAACAACTAATCATTTATAGATCATATTCATCAAACAACTAATTATTTATAGATTATATTCATCAAACAAACAATCATTTATAGATCATATTCATCAAACAAATAATCATTTATAGATCATATCTATGAAACAACTAATCATTTATAGATCATATTTATCAAACAAATAATCATTTATAGATCATATTCATCAAATAACTAATTATGTATAGATCATATTCATCAAACAAATAATCATTTATAGATCATATCTATCAAACAACTAATCATTTATAGATCATATTCATCAAACAAATAATCATTTATAGATCATATTCATCAAACAACTAATCATTTATAGATCATATTTATCAAACAAATGGACAATTCATATGTTGATGATGAACTTCCCACACTAAAAGTCAATATTAGAAGTATTTATGACTTATTAGAAGTATTTATGGCTTATTAGAAGTATTTATGACTTACTAGAAGTATTTATGGCTTATTAGAAGTATTTACGACTTATTAGAAGTATTTATGACTTATTAGAAGTATTTGTGGCTTATTATAAGTATTTATTAAGAGTGTTTATGACTTATTAGAAGTATTTATTAGAAGTATTTATGACTTATTAGAAGTATTTATGACTTATTAGAAGTATTTGTGGCTTATTAGAAGTATTTATTAAGAGTGTTTATGACTTTTTAGAAGTATTTATGACTTATTAGAAGTATTTATTAAGAGTGTTTATGACTTATTAGAAGTATTTATTAGAAGTATTTATGACTTATTAGAAGTATTTATGACTTATTAGAAGTATTAATGACTTATTAGAAGTATTTATGGCTTATTAGAAGTATTTATGACTTATTAGAAGCATTTATGACTTATTAGAAGTATTTATTAAAAGTGTTTATGACTTATTAGAAGTATTTGTTAGAAGTATTTATGACTTATTAGAAGTATTTAGGACTTATTAGAAGTATTTAGGACTTATTAGAAGTATTTATTAAGAGTGTTTATGACTTATTAGAAGTATTTGTTAGAAGTATTTATGACTTATTAGAAGTATTAATGACTTATTATAAGTGTTTATGACTTATTAGAAGTAGTAATGACTTATTAGAAGTGTTTATGACTTATTAGAAGTAATTATGGCTTATTAGAAGTATTTATGACTTATTAGAAGTATTTATGACTTATTAGAAGCATTTATGACTTATTAGAAGTATTTATTAAGAGTGTTTATAACTTATTAGAAGTATTTAGTATGTATGACTTATTAAGAGTGTTTATGACTTATTAGAAGTATTTATTAGAAGTATTTATGACTTATTAGAAGTATTAATGACTTATTAGAAGTATTTATTTATTTTTTAAAATTATTGTTATTTTTGTTTAATCTTATTATTTATTTGTGTGTGGCGTCGCGCAGGTCTCGCTTCCTGTTGGGTGGGGTCCGTGCCCGTGTGGCCCGACCTTGCGCTGTGGGGTCTTGATGTGGTGGCGGCGCGGCGCCCGTGTCTGGTCTGGATAATGTGTCTCGGTTGTTTGGGCGGTGGTGTGTTTGTGCGGGTTTGGGTTGGGGTGGTGGGGTCTTTTGGCGGGGGGGAAGGGGGGGGGGGGTGTTGGTGTCTCTTGTTTGCGTGTTGGCGTTTGGGCTTGCTGGCGGGCAGGCGCTGGCTGGTATCTGTGATCCTGTTGGCGTGTGGTTGCCGGTCGCGTTTTTTTTTTATCGCTTTGATTTGATTGGGTGGTGCTGGCTGTCTGGGGGTGTTGTGGCTGCTGTTTCTGCTGCCGTTTGTTTGTGGTGTGGGCGCCCGTGGCTGCTGGGTCTGGTGCAGGGGGGTGGCTGATGTTGTGACTGGTGGCAGCGCGCGCGCGTGGTGGTTGTCGGGGCTGACAAACTGTGTATATGTATGTGTATGTGTGTGTGTGTATGTATGTATGTATGTATGTATGTATATATATGTGTATGTGTATGCATGTGTATGTGTGTGTATGTGTACATGTGTATGTTTATGTGTATGTATATATATATGTATGTATATTTCTGGGGGTACGTTCTGGGCCTGCCTGTCGGGTGGGGGTCGGCACCTCAGGCTACTGCATCCGGACTGCGTGTCTGGAGCTCCTGGGTCCCGCCGTCCATCCCTTCCGGGTGCCCGTCTTGGTTGGGGCCTGCTGGGTCTGGTCCCTGCGTCTACTGTGGTGGCTTGGTGCTGCAGGGTATTCCGAGGTGCTGCGAGTCGGCCAGTTGTTGGGGTAGCGACCTTGTGTGTCAGCATGTCTGTGATCTTCTTTTAATTCTTTATTTATTTATTTATTTATTTATTTTTTTAATAAATAGATTTAATTATTTATTTTTTTTTTTCCTTTTTTTATTTTTTATTTTTTTATTTTAAAAAAATATATATTTTATTAATATTATTATTATTATTATTATTATGTATTTATTTATTTTATTTATTTATTCCCCTACCTCAGGGGGGGGACTCGGCGGGGCGGTTGCTGGTTGTTCCATCTCCATCGTTGGGGTCCCTGCGGGTGGGGTGGGTGGTTCCTGTGGCCCCGTGCTGGGTGGTCCTGTGGCGGCCGGCTTGGGTGGGGTGGCCGTGGGCTGGCCTCGCCGCGCTCTCCGGGGGTCGGGGGGAGCTCGTGGGGGCCCTGTTGCCGGTGGGGCGGGGGCGGTCTTCCCGTCCGGTTGCGGGGGGTCTCCGGGCCCCTTGGGCGGGGCGTCCCGCCTTTCTGTCCGTGTGGGGTGTGGTCTCTCGCTGGCTTGGGGTCTGGCTGCCCCCTGTTTTTCTCGTGCCTTGTCCTCTGCCGGGTGCGTCTGTCTGCGGCCTGCTGCTGGCCCTTGTGGGCGGCACGGTGGGCCAGGCTCTGGGGTTCCTGTCGCTGTCCGGCTTGGCTGCGTGGGGGCGGTGGCCCCTGGTTCCCTGGGCACCACGCCTACTGTTTGTGGGATGGGTTCTCGGGGAGGCTGGGGCCGTACTCTGGCTCCCGCACACACTGGGAGTCAAATGTATTGTACATGCAAATTCACATATACTCACACACATACATACAGACATACATAGGTACCTACGCTCCCACATACATATACAAATAAATACAGTACATATTTACACACTCAAAGTTCGTACATCCACACGCACATTCATTATACAAACATACTGTATACACATACTGTACATATACATTCACTGTACAAACATACATATACACATACTGGGGCAGTATAGCTCGGTTGGTAGAGCGGCCGTGCCAGCAACTTGAGGGTTGCAGGTTCGATCCCCGCTTCCGCCATCCTAGTCACTGCCGTCGTGTCCTTGGGCAAGACACTTTACCCACCTGCTCCCAGTGCCACCCACACTGGTTTGAATGTAACTTAGATATTGGGTTTCACTATGTAAAGCGCTTTGAGTCACTTGAGAAAAAGCGCTATATAAATGTAATTCACTTCACTTCACTTCACTACTGTACATATACATTCACTGTACAAACACACATACACATACTACACATACATTCACTGTACAAACACACACATACATATACTGTACATATACATTCACTGTACAAACACACACATACACATACTACACATACATTCACTGTACAAACACACACATACATATACTGTACATATACATTCACTGTACAAACACACATTTACACATACTGTACATATACATTCACTGTTCAAACACACATACTGTATACACATACTGTACATATACATTCGCTGTACACACACATATACACATACTGTACATATACATTCACTGTATAAGCACACATACACATACTGTACATATACAAGTACATATGCACACATACACTCATGCACATAATCACGTTTCATCAAACATATATTAACGTTGTTGCCCTAGGGTAAACTGGGTATAACACATGGCACACTGACAAAGCTTAACCTATTGTTACTATAACAATCTACAAGGTTAAGGTTGCTTCTCTTTCTTCCTCTCCATTTTTCTGCATTCTTTCGTATCTCAAGTTATCATTACGTATATGTATTGTTGCATTTGAACAATTGTATTGTTGATAATAAAGGTAAAGTACTGGTATTGTTTATTATCAATAGCACTATTTCTATTGGTATTCATATTGCTCCATTTTTAGTGTAATAATGCTCATTGTCATTTCTGTATTTTTTTTATTTATTTAATTTTCGCTAACTGCTTATTTGCTATTACTTTTACCATCATATTTGTACATGTCGTATTTGCTGATGTTGCTCTGTTGTTGTTGTTGTTGTTGTTGTGTTTGCTGTTGTTGTTTTTGTCTCTCTGTCTAATCCCCCTCTTGTCCCCACAATTCCCCCCTCTGTCTTCCTTTTTCTCTTTTTCTATCCCCTCCTGCTCCGGCCCGGCTGCACCAAATGATAATATAAATACATTTAATAAAGTCAAAATACAAGTAAGGCAACAAGAGAAGTATCCTACACTTCTCTTTTGTAAAGTAAATCTGAACAGCCGATATGGGCATCTATATCTGCTATATGATTTGCCCGAGAAGCTGGGCAGGACATTATAAAAAAAAAAAGAAAAAAAAAAAGAGAAAAAAAAAAAGAAGTATTTATGACTTATTAGAAGTAATTATGGCTTATTAGAAGTATTTATGACTTATTAGAAGTATTTATGACTTATTAGAAGCATTTATGACTTATTAGAAGTATTTATTAAGAGTGTTTATAACTTATTAGAAGTATTTAGTATGTATGACTTATTAAGAGTGTTTATGACTTATTAGAAGTATTTATTAAGAGTGTTTATGACTTATTAGAAGTGTTTATTAGAAGTATTTATGACTTATTAGAAGTATTAATGACTTATTAGAAGTATTTATGACTTATTAGAAGTATTTATGACTTATTAGAAGTATTTATGACTTATTAGAAGAATTTATGACTTATTAGAAGTATTTATTAAGAGTGTTTATGACTTATTAGAAGTATTTGTTAGAAGTATTTATGACTTATTAGAAGTATTTATGGCTTATTAGAAGTATTTATGACTTATTAGAAGCATTTATGACTTATTAGAAGTATTTATGGCTTATTAGAAGTATTTATGACTTAGAAGTATTTATTAAGAGTGTTTATAACTTAGAAGTATTTAGTATGTATGACTTATTAAGAGTGTTTATGGCTTATTAAGAGTGTTTATGACTTACTAGCAGTATTTATTAAGAGTGTTTATGACTTATTAGAAGTGTTTATTAGAAGTATTTATTAAGAGTGTTTATTAGAAGTATTTATTAAGAGTGTTTATGAGAAGTATTTATTAAGAGTGTTTATGAGAAGTATTTATTAAGAGTGTTTATTAGAAGTATTTATTAAGAGTGTTTATGAGAAGTATTTATTAAGAGTGTTTATTAGAAGTATTTATTAAGAGTGTTTATTAGAAGTATTTATGAAGAGTGTTTATGAGAAGTATTTATTAAGAGTGTTTATGAGAAGTATTTATTAAGAGTGTTTATTAGAAGTATTTATGAAGAGTGTTTATGAGAAGTATTTATTAAGAGTGTTTATGAGAAGTATTTATTAAGAGTGTTTATGAGAAGTATTTATTAAGAGTGTTTATGACTTATGAAGAGTGTTTATGAGAAGTATTTATTAAGAGTGTTTATGATAAGTATTTATTAAGAGTGTTTATTAGAAGTATTTATGAAGAGTGTTTATGAGAAGTATTTATGAAGAGTGTTTATGACTTATGAAGAGTGTTTATGAGAAGTATTTATGAAGAGTGTTTATGACTTATTAAGAGTGTTTATGAGAAGTGTTTATGAAGAGTGTTTATGAGAAGTATTATTAAGAGTGTTTATGACTTATGAAGAGTGTTTATGAGAAGTGTTTATGAAGAGTGTTTATGAGAAGTATTTATTAAGAGTGTTTATGACTTATGAAGAGTGTTTATGAGAAGTATTTATTAAGAGTGTTTATGACTTATGAAGAGTGTTTATGAGAAGTGTTTATTAAGAGTGTTTATGACTTATGAAGAGTGTTTATGAGAAGTGTTTATTAAGAGTGTTTATGAGAAGTATTTATTAAGAGTGTTTATGAGAAGTATTTATTAAGAGTGTTTATGAGAAGTATTTATTAAGAGTGTTTATGAGAAGTATTTATTAAAAGTGTTTATTAGAAGTATTTATTAAGAGTGTTTATTAGAAGTATTTATGAAGAGTGTTTATGAGAAGTGTTTATTAAGAGTGTTTATGAGAAGTATTTATTAAGAGTGTTTATGACTTATTAAGAGTGTTTATGACTTATGAAGAGTGTTTATGAGAAGTGTTTATTAAGAGTGTTTATGAGAAGTATTTATTAAGAGTGTTTATTAGAAGTATTTATCAAGAGTGTTTATGAGAAGTGTTTATTAAGAGTGTTTATGAGAAGTATTTATTAAGAGTGTTTATGACTTATTAAGAGTGTTTATGACTTATTAAGAGTGTTTATGACTTATGAAGAGTGTTTATGAGAAGTGTTTATGAAGAGTGTTTATGACTTATTAAGAGTGTTTATGAGAAGTATTTATGAAGAGTGTTTATGAGAAGTATTTATTAAGAGTGTTTATTAGAAGTATTTATTAAGAGTGTTTATGAGAAGTATTTATTAAGAGTGTTTATAAGAAGTATTTATTAAGAGTGTTTATGACGTATGAAGAGTGTTTATGGGAAGTATTTATTAAGAGTGTTTATGAGAAGTATTTATTAAGAGTGTTTATTAGAAGTATTTATTAAGAGTGTTTATGAGAAGTATTTATGAAGAGTGTTTATGACTTATGAAGAGTGTTTATGAGAAGTATTTATGAAGAGTGTTTATGACTTATGAAGAGTGTTTATGAGAAGTATTTATGAAGAGTGTTTATGACTTATTAAGAGTGTTTATGAGAAGTGTTTATGAAGAGTGTTTATGAGAAGTATTTATTAAGAGTGTTTATGACTTATGAAGAGTGTTTATGAGAAGTGTTTATGAAGAGTGTTTATGAGAAGTATTTATTAAGAGTGTTTATGACTTATGAAGAGTGTTTATGAGAAGTATTTACTAAGAGTGTTCATGACTTATGAAGAGTGTTTATGAGAAGTGTTTATTAAGAGTGTTTATGACTTATGAAGAGTGTTTATGAGAAGTGTTTATTAAGAGTGTTTATGAGAAGTATTTATTAAGAGTGTTTATGAGAAGTATTTATTAAGAGTGTTTATGAGAAGTATTTATTAAGAGTGTTTATTAGAAGTATTTATTAAGAGTGTTTATTAGAAGTATTTATGAAGAGTGTTTATGAGAAGTGTTTATTAAGAGTGTTTATGAGAAGTATTTATTAAGAGTGTTTATGACTTATTAAGAGTGTTTATGACTTATGAAGAGTGTTTATGAGAAGTGTTTATTAAGAGTGTTTATGAGAAGTATTTATTAAGAGTGTTTATTAGAAGTATTTATTAAGAGTGTTTATGAGAAGTGTTTATTAAGAGTGTTTATGACTTATTAAGAGTGTTTATGAGAAGTATTTATTAAGAGTGTTTATGACTTATTAAGAGTGTTTATGACTTATTAAGAGTGTTTATGACTTATGAAGAGTGTTTATGAGAAGTGTTTATGAAGAGTGTTTATGACTTATTAAGAGTGTTTATGAGAAGTATTTATGAAGAGTGTTTATGAGAAGTATTTATTAAGAGTGTTTATTAGAAGTATTTATTAAGAGTGTTTATGAGAAGTGTTTATTAAGAGTGTTTATGACTTATTAAGAGTGTTTATGAGAAGTATTTATTAAGAGTGTTTATGACTTATTAAGAGTGTTTATGACTTATGAAGAGTGTTTATGACTTATGAAGAGTGTTTATGAGAAGTGTTTATGAAGAGTGTTTATGACTTATTAAGAGTGTTTATGAGAAGTATTTATGAAGAGTGTTTATGAGAAGTATTTATTAAGAGTGTTTATTAGAAGTATTTATTAAGAGTGTTTATGAGAAGTATTTATTAAGAGTGTTTATAAGAAGTATTTATTAAGAGTGTTTATGACGTATGAAGAGTGTTTATGGGAAGTATTTATTAAGAGTGTTTATGAGAAGTATTTATTAAGAGTGTTTATTAGAAGTATTTATTAAGAGTGTTTATGAGAAGTATTTATGAAGAGTGTTTATGACTTATGAAGAGTGTTTATGAGAAGTATTTATGAAGAGTGTTTATGACTTATGAAGAGTGTTTATGAGAAGTATTTATGAAGAGTGTTTATGACTTATTAAGAGTGTTTATGAGAAGTGTTTATGAAGAGTGTTTATGAGAAGTATTTATTAAGAGTGTTTATGACTTATGAAGAGTGTTTATGAGAAGTGTTTATGAAGAGTGTTTATGAGAAGTATTTATTAAGAGTGTTTATGACTTATGAAGAGTGTTTATGAGAAGTATTTACTAAGAGTGTTCATGACTTATGAAGAGTGTTTATGAGAAGTGTTTATTAAGAGTGTTTATGACTTATGAAGAGTGTTTATGAGAAGTGTTTATTAAGAGTGTTTATGAGAAGTATTTATTAAGAGTGTTTATGAGAAGTATTTATTAAGAGTGTTTATGAGAAGTATTTATTAAGAGTGTTTATTAGAAGTATTTATTAAGAGTGTTTATTAGAAGTATTTATGAAGAGTGTTTATGAGAAGTGTTTATTAAGAGTGTTTATGAGAAGTATTTATTAAGAGTGTTTATGACTTATTAAGAGTGTTTATGACTTATGAAGAGTGTTTATGAGAAGTGTTTATTAAGAGTGTTTATGAGAAGTATTTATTAAGAGTGTTTATTAGAAGTATTTATTAAGAGTGTTTATGAGAAGTGTTTATTAAGAGTGTTTATGACTTATTAAGAGTGTTTATGAGAAGTATTTATTAAGAGTGTTTATGACTTATTAAGAGTGTTTATGACTTATTAAGAGTGTTTATGACTTATGAAGAGTGTTTATGAGAAGTGTTTATGAAGAGTGTTTATGACTTATTAAGAGTGTTTATGAGAAGTATTTATGAAGAGTGTTTATGAGAAGTATTTATTAAGAGTGTTTATTAGAAGTATTTATTAAGAGTGTTTATGAGAAGTGTTTATTAAGAGTGTTTATGACTTATTAAGAGTGTTTATGAGAAGTATTTATTAAGAGTGTTTATGACTTATTAAGAGTGTTTATGACTTATGAAGAGTGTTTATGACTTATGAAGAGTGTTTATGAGAAGTGTTTATGAAGAGTGTTTATGACTTATTAAGAGTGTTTATGAGAAGTATTTATGAAGAGTGTTTATGAGAAGTATTTATTAAGAGTGTTTATTAGAAGTATTTATTAAGAGTGTTTATGAGAAGTATTTATTAAGAGTGTTTATAAGAAGTATTTATTAAGAGTGTTTATGACGTATGAAGAGTGTTTATGGGAAGTATTTATTAAGAGTGTTTATGAGAAGTATTTATTAAGAGTGTTTATTAGAAGTATTTATTAAGAGTGTTTATGAGAAGTATTTATGAAGAGTGTTTATGACTTATGAAGAGTGTTTATGAGAAGTATTTATGAAGAGTGTTTATGACTTATGAAGAGTGTTTATGAGAAGTATTTATGAAGAGTGTTTATGACTTATTAAGAGTGTTTATGAGAAGTGTTTATGAAGAGTGTTTATGAGAAGTATTTATTAAGAGTGTTTATGACTTATGAAGAGTGTTTATGAGAAGTGTTTATGAAGAGTGTTTATGAGAAGTATTTATTAAGAGTGTTTATGACTTATGAAGAGTGTTTATGAGAAGTATTTACTAAGAGTGTTCATGACTTATGAAGAGTGTTTATGAGAAGTGTTTATTAAGAGTGTTTATGACTTATGAAGAGTGTTTATGAGAAGTGTTTATTAAGAGTGTTTATGAGAAGTATTTATTAAGAGTGTTTATGAGAAGTATTTATTAAGAGTGTTTATGAGAAGTATTTATTAAGAGTGTTTATTAGAAGTATTTATTAAGAGTGTTTATTAGAAGTATTTATGAAGAGTGTTTATGAGAAGTGTTTATTAAGAGTGTTTATGAGAAGTATTTATTAAGAGTGTTTATGACTTATTAAGAGTGTTTATGACTTATGAAGAGTGTTTATGAGAAGTGTTTATTAAGAGTGTTTATGAGAAGTATTTATTAAGAGTGTTTATTAGAAGTATTTATTAAGAGTGTTTATGAGAAGTGTTTATTAAGAGTGTTTATGACTTATTAAGAGTGTTTATGAGAAGTATTTATTAAGAGTGTTTATGACTTATTAAGAGTGTTTATGACTTATTAAGAGTGTTTATGACTTATGAAGAGTGTTTATGAGAAGTGTTTATGAAGAGTGTTTATGACTTATTAAGAGTGTTTATGAGAAGTATTTATGAAGAGTGTTTATGAGAAGTATTTATTAAGAGTGTTTATTAGAAGTATTTATTAAGAGTGTTTATGAGAAGTGTTTATTAAGAGTGTTTATGACTTATTAAGAGTGTTTATGAGAAGTATTTATTAAGAGTGTTTATGACTTATTAAGAGTGTTTATGACTTATGAAGAGTGTTTATGAGAAGTGTTTATGAAGAGTGTTTATGACTTATTAAGAGTGTTTATGAGAAGTATTTATGAAGAGTGTTTATGAGAAGTATTTGTAATGAATGTTTGTGAGTTGTAAAAAGGTGAAAGGAAGTTTCCCGCGGCGTGCGCATGCTGCAGAGCGTCTGTGCTCCTGGGAACTGAAACACTTGTTCCTTGTTCCTCCCGAGTGGGAGCACGCGCGTCAATGAGGTGCGTGCGGCGCGCCGTCACGCTCACAAAATACCTATTAGCCGCCGCCGCGCACGCGCACGGCACAATGGCGCGACGTGACACGACTACTGCAAACACCGTCTTTCACTAGCTTTATTCTAGGACCACGTCACACAAACTATTAGTACTATTATTATTATTACTATTATTATTTGTATTATTATTATTAGTATTATTATTATTATTAGTATTGTCCAAAACATCATTTTATAAGATGAATGTCTTTATTAATACATTGTTTAAAATGTCACATCCGATAATTCAATACATAATAATAATACTACATGAAATACATTGTATACATGAGTAAAAAATACCACATGTAGTATTTTATTCTATCATAATAATAACAATAATAATAACAGGAAATAAATTGAATTAAAATAAATCAGAACGAAAGAAAATAAAATAAAATTTAATAATTCAATAAATTATGATAATAATAATACAACATGAACAATGTATGTCTACATATTAACAAATAAATTATATTAAAATAAATCAAGACGAATCAATGGAAAAAAAATAATTTGATAATTTAGTGAATAATAATAATAATAATAACAATAATAATAACAATAATAATAACAATAATAAAACATGACCAATGTACATAAAAATATTAACAAATAAATATATTAAATAAATCAAGTCGAATAAATGAAAAAAAAACATTTGATTATTCAGTGAATAATGATAATAATAATAGTAATAATAATAATAAAACATGACCAATGTACATCTAAATATTAACAAATAAATTATATTAAAATAAATCAAGACGAATAAATGAAAAACTTTTTTTTTGATAATTCAGTGAATAATGATAATAATAATGATAATAATAATAATAATAATAATAATAATAATAATAATAATAATAATAATAATAATAATAATAATAATAAAACATGACCAATGGACATGTAAATATTAACAAATAAATTATATTAAAATAAATCAAGTCGAATAAATTTAAAAAAACCATTTAATAATTCAGTGAATAATAATAATAATAATAATAATAAAACATGACCAATGTACATCTAAATATTAAAAAATAAATTATATTAAAATAAATCAAGACGAATAAATGAAAAACATTTTTTTGATAATTCAGTGAATAATGATAGTAATAATGATAATAATAATAATAATAATAATAATAATAATAATAATAATAATAATAATAATAAAACATGACCAATGTACATCTAAATATTAACAAAAAAATCATATTAAAATAAATCAAGACGAATAAATGAACATTTTTTTTTATAATTCAGTGAATAATAATAATAATAATAATAATAATAATAATAATAATAATAATAATAATAATACATTAAAAATGTGTATTTAAATAACAGGAAAAACATTGAATTCAAATAAATCAAGACGAAAGAAAAAAAAATCCCATTTAACAATTCAATAAAAAATGATAATAATAACACAACATGAACAATGTATGTCTAAATATTACAGTAACAAAAAATTATATTAAAATAAATCAAGACGAATAAATGATTTTTTTTTGGATAATTCAGTGAATAATAATAATGATAATAATAATAATAATAATACTAGTAAAACATGAACAATGTACATCTAAATATTAACAAATAAATTACATTAAAATAATCAAGACGAAAAAATGAAAAAAAAGATAATTCAGTGAATAATTATAATAACAATAATAATAATAATAATAATAATAATAATAATAAAACATGACCAATGTACATCTAAATATTAACAAATAAATTATATTAAAATAAATCAAGACGAATAAATGAAAAAAAAGATAATTCAGTGAATAATAATAATAATAATAATAATAATAATAATAATAATAATAATAATAATAATAATAAAACATGACCAATGTACATCTGAATATTATCAAATAAATTATATTAAAATAAATCAAGACGAATGAATGAAAGAAAAAAAAGATAATTCAGTGAATAATAATAATAATAATAATAAAAATAATAATAATAATAATAATAATAATAATAATAATAATAATAATAATAATGATAAAACATGACCAATGTACATCTAAATATTAACAAATAAATTAAATAAAAATAAATCAAGATACATGAGTCAAAAAAAAATCACATGTAATAATTCATGAAGTAATAATAATAATATATCAAAATGTAAGTTTTAAGAAAAGCACATTTAACCATTCATCAAAAAATAATATTAATAATATATTAAAATTGTGCATCCAAATAATGGAAAATAAATTGTATCAAAAGAAATAAATGAGTAAGTAATTTACATTGAATTGTTGATTAAACAATGAATACATGAAGACCTAATGCCCAAAGAAATAGTCAAACAAACTCTATCAAAATACATGATGGAGGTATAAATAAAATAATAATTACAGGAGTAAAAATAGTAAAAATTATTATATAATTATATATATATATGCGTGCGTGTGTGTGTGTGTGTGTGTGTGTGTGTGTGTGTGTGTGTGTGTGTGTGTGTGTGTGTGTGTGTGTGTGTGTGTGTAATGATGAACAACAACACCTGTGGCGGTAATTGTGTTGAGCAGGTTTTGTGCGTGTGTGTGTGTGTGTGTGTGTGTGTGTGTGTGTGTGTGTGTGTGTGTGTGTGTGTGTGTGTGTGTGTGTGTGTGTGTGTGTGTGTGTGTGTGTGTGTGTGTGTGTGTGTGTATGTTTGTGCGTGTGTGCGTGTGTGTGTGTGTGTGTGTGTGTGTGTGTGTGTGTGTGTGTGTATGTTTGTGTGTGTGTGCGTGTGTGAGTGAGAGGAGTCTGCAAGCATGTGTTGATATAAGAACACAAGTGGTCTTCTTCCCACGGCCACGCGTGGGGCGCGCACCCACGCGCGTACACGAGGCAGTATTTCATGCGCACAACAATGAGTGAATAGCATGAATAGAAAAGCACTTTGACCAAAGTCTTAATTTGTTGCCACCAATTTTCTTTGTTGCGCCTCGTCTGATCCCAAACACACCAGTCTGCTGGTGCACATACATACATACATATAAACATACATATATACATACATGTATACTGCTACTTTTAACACTCATATTTATATATACATATATACTGCTACTTTTATTACTCATATTTATATATACATGTATACTGCTACTTTTATTACTCATATTTATATATACATATATACTGCTTTTTTTTATTACTCATATTTATATATACATATATACTGCTACTTTTATTACTCATATTTATATACACATATATACTGCTACTTTTATTACTCATATTTATATATACATATATACTGCTACTTTTATTACTCATATTTATATATACATGTATACTGCTACTTTTATTACTCATATTTATATATACATATATACTGCTTTTTTTATTACTCATATTTATATATACATATACTGCTACTTTTATTTCTCATATTTATATATACATATATACTGCTTTTTTATTACTCATATTTATATATACATATATACTGCTTTTTTTATTACTCATATTTATATATACATATATACTGCTACTTTTATTACTCATATTTATATATACATATATACTGCTTTTTTTTATTAATCATATTTATATATACATATATACTGCTTTTTTTATTAATCATATTTATATATACTTATATACTGCTTTTTTATTAATCATATTTATATATACATACATACTGCTTTTTTATTAATCATATTTATATATACATGTATACTGCTACTTTTATTACTCATATTTATATATACATATATACTGCTTTTTTATTACTCATATTTATATATACATGTATACTGCTACTTTTATTACTCATATTTATATATACATGTATACTGCTACTTTTATTACTCATATTTATATATACATATATGCTGCTTTTTTTATTAATCATATTTATATATACATATATACTGCTACTTTTATTACTCATATTTATATATACATGTATACTGCTACTTTTAATAATAATTTTATTACTCATATTTATATATATATACATGTATACTGCTAGTTTTAATAATAATTTTATTACTCATATTTATATATATATACATGTATACTGCTACTATATTAATCGTTGTATTTATTAATACTAGCATCATATTTATTACTATTATAATACAGCATCAATACATGCTGGTACTTTATTTATCAATACTATCATCATATGTATTATTTAATACATCAATACATGCTGGTACTTCAAGAATCGATTAATTAATAATCATATTTATTAATACTATCATCATTTGTATTATTTAATACATCAATACATGCTGGTACTTTAAGAATCGATTAATTAATAATCATATTTATTAGTATAATCCTACTGTTATTTAATACATCAATACATTCTGGTACTTTTAATAATCGTTTTATTAAATACTGTAATCATACTATTATTTAATACATCAATACATGCTGGTACTTTAAGAATCGATTAATTAATAATCATATTTATTATTACTATCATCATACTGTTATTTAATACATCAATACATGCATGCTGGTACTTTAAGAATCGATTAATTAATAATCATATTTATTAGTATAATCCTACTGTTATTTAATACATCAATACATGCTGGCACTTTTAATAATCGTTTTATTAAATACTGTAATCATACTATTATTTAATACATAAATACATGCTGGTATGTTTAATAATCGTTTTATAGTTATTAATATAATCATATTATCATTTATTAATAATCATATTTATTACTATTTAATAGTATTTTATACATGAATACATGCTGGTACTTTATTAATCGTTTTATTAAGACTATAATCATACTATTATTTAATACATGTATACATGTTGGTGCTATATTAATCGTTTTTATCATATTTATTACTATAATTATTGTCTTATTTAATACATGAATACATACTGGTACTTTAATAATCGTTTTTTTTTTTTATTACTACAATAATACTAGTATTAAATACTGAATATATATTATTGACTACTCTACAAATGTGTAATTATCAAGTGTAAATAGTCTTATTAACTATTAATACACATTTAAAAGTTGTTAGTATGACTATGATGTATTTTATATGTACTTTTATGAACGACTCATACATTTTACTGCATAACTGATATTTGTATTCTTAATGTTTCTGCTCTCACGTATTTATATTCCATTTTTAAATGAAAGTTGTCCTTATTTTTTATTTAAAACAATTCTATTTCACAAGCGAAAGTCGATCAAATCTCAACAATAAAATGCGATTTGAACGAAATATTCAAATGTTGGCCTGTGAAAAAATTGTAATTGACAAAAAAAAATGAAAGAAGGTTAATTTCTATTAAAAATCAGACCAGAAACGAATAAAACGTGTTTTTTATTCCTCAAATGGTTTTGAGGTATCTTTAAAAAGTCATAAATGTTCATTAATTAAAGGTTAATTATGTCGTTTTTATCCCAGGGTCAAATAAAATAATTTTGAAGCATTTTATTGATTAAATAGATTATTTTGTGCAAAACTATCTGAGTTGTTTATGGAATTATTTTACTGTGAGAAATATCATTATTTTTACAATCTTCCGTCATTTAATGTTTGTTTTTTTAACAACTGAACACAAATAATCCAAAATGAAATCGAATACACGTTTAAAAAATGTTTTTATAAGAGAAACTTTGATATTAAATCGAACAACAACAAACAAGTGAAATACTTTATTGTGTAATATTCAATAATTGAATGTGAAAGTTTATTTCTGGATGATTCTCTTCAAACAATCCTTCATAGTTTTTACAACTGTACTTTAGTTTCAAATGTTTTTTTTAACATAAACATAATTGTTGAAACATATTACTTTTACTTGTCATTCTATTTTACCGTGAGAAATATATCTTTTTTATTATTCTCTTTAAAATAAATTAAGTTAGGTTTTTTTAAATGACAAACTTTTCAATCAAATCGAGCATTAACGTAAAAATAACATGTTTTAATTATATTTTTAATTATTACACAATAGGGAATAATCGAATTTTTAAAAATGTTTTAATTCTTTAAAAAAAAAAGAAGAAAAACCTCCATAATTTTGATGTATTTTTTTTTCGTCAACTGAACATGAATTATACAAAATTAACTTAAATATATATATTTTTAATGTGTTTTAAATATGATGATTGTTTGAATCAAATCGAACATTTATATACAAAATGCGTAGTAATATGTTGTAATTAAATGTTTAATTATTATACAATATAGGGAATAATCAATGATTTAATAATTTTTCCTAAAAAAAATCCTTCATCATTTTTATGTTTTTTTTTTTTTTTTTCGATAACTGAAAATTAATTATACAAAATTCACTTCAAAACACTTTTAAAAATGTGTTTTAAATATGATAATTGTTTAAATCAAATCGAGCATGAATACACAAAACAGCAACAAGGGATCAAATACTTTATTGCGTAATAATATGTTGTAATTATATTTTTAATTATCATAGGGAATATATATAATATAATATAATATAATATAATAAAAAAAAAAAGAAAATCCTCCATAATTTTTTATGGTTGTTTTTTTTTTTGGATAACTGAACATGAATTATACAAAATTAACTTAAATACACGTTCAAATGTGTTTTTAAATATGATAGTAGTTTAAATCAAATCGAGCATAAACGTAAAAAATAGCAATTATTGTTTATTGTAATTATATTTTTAATTATTATACAATATAGGGAATAATCTTTTAATCGTTTAATTTTTTTTAAATCGTTTTAAAAAATAGAAAACCTCCATCATTTTATGGTAGTTTTTTTTTTTTTCGATAACTGAATATTAATTATACAAATTAATTTAAATACACGTTTAAAAGTTTTTTTTAAAATATGATCAAATCGAGCATAAATGTAAAAAATAGCAATTATTGTTTAATAATTTGTTGTAGTTATATTTTTAATTAATATACAATATAGGGAATAAAAAAAAGAAAATCCTGCATAATTTTTATGGTAGTTTTTTTTCTTTCTTTTTTCGATAACTGAACATGAATTATACAAAATTAACTCAAATAAACGTTTCAAAGTGTTTTTAAATATGAAAATAGCTTAAATCAAATCGAACATAAACGTAAAAATGGCAAAAATATATAATTATATTTTTTAATTATTATGCAATATAGGGAATCATCGTTTTTTTCAATCTTTTTAAAAAGGAAAACCTCCATAATCTTTATGGTAGTTTTTTTTTTTTTTTTTTTCGATAACTGAACATTAATTATACAAAATTAACTTAAATAAACGTTTCAAAGTGTTTTTAAATATGATAATAGCTTAAATCAAATCGAGCATAAACGTAAAAATAGCAAAAATATATAGTTATATTTTTTAATTATTATGCAATATAGGGAATAATCGTTTTTTTCAATCTTTTTAAAAAGGAAAACCTCCATAATCTTTATGGTAGTTTTTTTTCTTTCCGATAACTGAACATGAATTATACAAAATTAACTTAAATACACGTTTAAAAGTGTTTTTTAAATATGATGAAATCGAGCATAAATGTAAAAAATAACAATTATTGTTTAATAATATATTGTAATTATATTTTTTATTATTATACAATATAGGGAATAATCGTTTTTTTTTTTTAATCGTTTTAAAAAATAGAAAACCTCCATCATTTTATGGTAGTTTTTTTTTTCGATAACTGAATATTAATTATACAAATTAATTTAAATACACGTTGAAAAGTGTGTTTTTAAATATGATCAAATCGAGCATAAATGTAAAAAATAGCAATTATTGTTTAATAATTTGTTGTAGTTATATTTTTAATTAATACACAATATAGGGAATAATGGTTTTTTAAAATATATATAAAAAAAGAAAATCCTCCATAATTTTATGGTAGTTTTTTTTTCTTCTTTTTTTCGATAACTGAACATGAATTATACAAAATTAACTCAAATAAACGTTTCAAGGTGTTTTTTAAAATATGATAATAGTTTAAATCAAATCGAGCATAAACGTAAAAATAGCAAAAATATATAATTATATTTTTTAATTATTATACAATATAGGGAATCATCGTTTTTTTCAATCTTTTTAAAAAGGAAAACCTCCATAATCTTTATGGTAGTTTTTTTTTTTTTTCGATAACTGAACATGAATTATACAAAATTAACTTAAATACACGTTTAAAAGTGTTTTTTAAATATGATGAAATCGAGCATAAATGTAGAAAACAATAATAATAATAATAATGATAATAATAAGTTGTCATTATAATTGAATATTTTAATATTCGATAGGATGTTCGATTCCTCAAAATGATTCGAAATGATTTCTAAGCAAAGTTTAGTGGGAGCGAAGCGGCGAGTGGGCGTGGCCACTGGCTTTCATTTTCCCGGCAAGGAGGAGAGCGAAGCGGCGAGTGGGCGTGGCCAGGCGTAGGCGCGCCAGGCGGACAGCTCTGTGATTGGTCGGCGGCGGCACGCGACCGTGGACGTGGCTATAAAGGCGTCTCGCGTGTCTGTGGGGCCGACATGCACGCACGCACGCACGCACGCACGCACGGAGAGAAGATGGAGGCGGTTCTGGACTCTTTCTCCGCCCTGGACTCTTTCTCCTTCCACGACCACTTCTTGGACGTGGACCAGGTGGACCACATGGACGTGGACTTCCTGTCCGAGGACTACCAGTACTACGCGGACCTGACCGACCTGTCCTTGTCCTCCTCCTCTTCCTCCTCCTCCTCCTCCTCCTCCTCCTCCTCCCCTCTGAAGCGGCGTCGGAGGACGCGCTCAGACACGGAGACTCTGCAGCTGCGTCAGGCCGCCAACGTGCGCGAGCGGCGCCGCATGCAGTCCATCAACGACGCCTTCGAGGGGCTGCGCGCGCACATCCCCACGCTGCCCTACGAGAAGAGACTGTCCAAGGTGGACACGCTGCGTCTGGCCATAGGTGAGTGAGTTCACTTACCTTAACTTAACTTAACTTACATTAACGCTGCGTCTGGCCATAGGTAAGTGAGTTCACTTAACTTAACTTAACTTAACTTACATTAACGCTGCGTCTGGCCATAGGTGAGTGAGTTCACTTAACTTAACTTAACTTACCTTAACTTACATTAACGCTGCGTCTGGCCATAGGTGAGTGAGTTCACTTAACTTAACTTAACTTACCTTAACTTACATTAACGCTGCGTCTGGCCATAGGTGAGTGAGTTCACTTACCTTAACTTAACTTAACTTACATTAACGCTGCGTCTGGCCATAGGTAAGTGAGTTCACTTAACTTAACTTAACTTAACTTACATTAACGCTGCGTCTGGCCATAGGTGAGTGAGTTCACTTAACTTAACTTAACTTACCTTAACTTACATTAACGCTGCGTCTGGCCATAGGTGAGTGAGTTGACTTAACTTAACTTAACTTACCTTAACTTACATTAACGCTGCGTCTGGCCATAGGTGAGTGAGTTCACTTAATTTAACTTAACTTAACTTACATTAACGCTGCGTCTGGCCATAGGTGAGTGAGTTCACTTAACTTAACTTAACTTAACTTACATTAACGCTGCGTCTGGACATAGGTGAGTGAGTTCACTTAACTTAACTTAACTTAACTTACATTAACGCTGCGTCTGGCCATAGGTGAGTGAGTTCACTTAACTTAACTTACCTTAACTTACATTAACGCTGCGTCTGGCCATAGGTGAGTGAGTTCACTTAACTTAACTTAACTTACCTTAACTTACATTAACGCTGCGTCTGGCCATAGGTGAGTGAGTTCACTTAACTTAACTTAACTTAACGCTGCGTCTGGCCATATGTGAGTGAGTTCACTTAACTTAACTTAACTTAACGCTGCGTCTGGCCATAGGTGAGTAGTTCAACTTACCTTAACTTAACTTACATTAACGCTGCGTATGGCCATAGGTGAGTAGTTCAACTTACCTTAACTTAACTTAACTCACATTAACGCTGCGTCTGGCCATAGGTGAGTAGTTCAACTTAACTTAACTTAACTTAACTTAACTTAACTTAACTTAACTTAACTTAACGCTGCGTCTGGCCATAGGTGAGTAGTTCAACTTATCTTAACTTAACTTACCTTAACTTACATTAACGCTGCGTCTGGCCATAGGTGAATTCACTTAACTTAACTTACCTTAACTTACCTTAACTTAACTTACATTAACGCTGCGTCTGGCCATAGGTGAGTGAGTTCACTTAACTTAACTTAACTTACATTAACGCTGCGTCTGGCCATAGGTGAGTGAGTTCACTTAACTTAACTTAACTTAACTTACATTAACGCTGCGTCTGGCCATAGGTGAGTAGTTCAACTTACCTTAACTTAACTTAACTTACATTAACTTACATCAACTTACATTAACGCTGCGTCTGGCCATAGGTTAGTAGTTCAACTTAACTTAACTTAACTTACATTAACTTACATCAACTTACATTAACACTGCGTCTGGCCAAAGGTTGGTAGTTCAACTTACCTTAACTTAACTTAACTTACATTAACGCTGCGTCTGGCCATAGGTGAGTAGTTCAACTTACCTTAACTGAACTTAACTTACATTAACTTACATCAACTTACATCAACTTACATCAACTTACATTAACTTACTTCAACTTACATTAACTTACCTTACCTTACATCAACTTACATCAACTTACATTAACTTACCTTAACTTACATCAACTTACATTAACTTACCTTAACTTACATCAACTTACATCAACTTACATTGACTTACCTTAGCTTACATCAACTTACATCAACTTACATCAACTTACATTAACTTACATCAACTCACATTAACTTACATTAACTTACATTAACTTACATTAAGTGTATGTTTATGACCATATATAGGTTACATTAACTTACATTAACTTACATTAACTCTATGTTTAGGTTACATTAACTTACATTAACTTACATTAAGTGTATGTTTATGACCATATATAGGTTACATTAACTTACATTAAATGTGTGTATGACCATATATAGGTTACATTAACTTACATTAACTTACATTAACTCTATGTTCAGGTTACATGAATTTACATGAACTTAGATTAACTGTATGTTTAGGTTACATTAACTTACATTAACTTACATTAAGTGTATGTTTATGACCATATATAGGTTACATTAACTTACATGAACTTACATTAACTCTATGTTTAGGTTACATTAACTTACATTAACTTACATTGAATGTGTGTATGACCATATATAGGTTACATTAACTTATATTAACTTACATTAACTCTATGTTCAGGTTACATGAATTTACATTAACTTAGATTAACTGTATGTTCAGGTTACATTAACTTACATTAACTCTATGTTCAGGTTACATGAATTTACATTAACTTATATTAAGTGTGTGTTCAGGTTACATTAACTTACATTAACTTATATGAATTGTGTGTTCAGGTTCCATTAACTTATATTAAGTGTGTGTTTAGGTTCCATTAACTTATATTAAGTGTGTGTTCAGGTTCCATTAACTTATATTAAGTGTGTGTTTAGGTTACATTAACTTATATTAATTGTGTGTTCAGGTTACATTAACTTATATTAAGTGTGTGTGTATGTTACATTAACTTATATTAAGTGTGTGTTTAGGTTACATTAACTTATATTAAGTGTGTGTTTAGGTTCCATTAACTTATATTAAGTGTGTGTTCAGGTTATATTAACTTATATTAATTGTGTGTTCAGGTTACATGAATTTATATTAACTTATATTAATTGTGTGTTTATGTTACATTAACTTATATTAATTGTGTGTTTAGGTTACATTAACTTATATTAAGTGTGTGTTTATGTTACATGAACTTATATTAATTGTGTGTTCAGGTTACATTAACTTATATTAAGTGTGTGTTCAGGTTCCATTAACTTATATTAAGTGTGTGTTTATGTTACATTAACTTATATTAAGTGTGTGTTTAGGTTACATTAACTTATATTAAGTGTGTGTTCAGGTTCCATTAACTTATATTAAATGTGTGTTTATGTTACATGAACTTATATTAAGTGTGTGTTCAGGTTACATTAACTTATATTAAGTGTGTGTTCAGGTTCCATTAACTTATATTAAGTGTGTGTTTATGTTACATGAACTTATATTAAGTGTGTGTTCAGGTTCCATTAACTTATATTAAGTGTGTGTTTATGTTACATGAACTTATATTAAGTGTGTGTTCAGGTTACATGAACTTATATTAAGTGTGTGTTTATGTTACATTAACTTATATTAAGTGTGTGTTCAGGTTACATTAACTTATATTAAGTGTGTGTTCAGGTTACATTAACTTAGATCAACTTATATTAAGTGTGTGTTTAGGTTACATTAACTTATATTAAGTGTGTGTTCAGGTTACATGAACTTATATTAAC